>NW_027307813.1:374500-749000 GCF_047496885.1 Scyliorhinus torazame
ACATTGTGTACTGTCAGTGGTGTGTGGTGTGCTGGGTGTCTGATGGGGCTGTGGTACATTGTGTACTGACAGTGGTGTGTGGTGAGCTGTGTGCGTGATGGGGGTGTGGTACATTGTGTACTGTCAGTGGTGTGCGGTGTTCTGGGTGTCTGATGGGGGTGTGGTACATTGTGTACTGTCAGTGGTGTGTGGTGTGCTGGGTGTCTGATGGGGGTGTGGTACATTGTACTGTCAGTGGTGTGCGGTGTTCTGGGTGTCTGATGGGGGTGTGGTACATTGTGTACTGTCAGTGGTGTGTGGTTTGCTGGGTGCCTGATGGGGGTGTGGTACATTGTGTACTGTCAGTGGTGTGTGGTGTGCTAGGTGTCTGATGGGGTTGTGGTACATTGTGTACTGTCAGTGGTGTGTGGTGTGCTGTGTGCCTGATGGGGGTGTGGTACATTGTATACTGTCAGTGGTGTGCTGTGTGCTGGGTGTCTGATGGGGGTGTGGTACATTGTGTACTGTCAGTGGTGTGCGGTGTGCTGGGTGTCTGATGGGACTGTGGTACATTGTGTACTGTCAGTGGTGTGTGGTGTGCTGGGTGTCTGATGTGGGTGTGGTACATTGTGTACTGTCAGTGGTGTGTGGTGTGCTGGGTGTCTGATGTGGGTGTGGTACATTGTGTACTGTCAGTGGTGTGTGGTGTGCTGGGTCCCTGATGGAGGTGTGGTACATTGTGTACTGTCAGCGGTGTGCTGTGTGCTGGGTGTCTGATGGGGGTGTGGTACATTGTGTACTGTCATTGGTGTGCGGTGTGCTGGGTGTCTGATGGGGCTGTGGTACATTGTGTACTGTCAGTGGTGTGTGGTGTGCTGGGTGTCTGATGTGGGTGTGGTACATTGTGTACTGTCAGTGGTGTGTGGTGTGCTGGGTGTCTGATGTGGGTGTGGGACATTGTGTAATGTCAGTGGTGTGCGGTGTGCTGGGTGTCTGATGGGACTGTGGTACATTGTGTACTGTCAGTGGTGTGTGGTGTGCTGGGTGTCTGATGTGGGTGTGGGACATTGTGTACTGTCAGTGGTGTGTGGTGTGCTGGGTGTCTGATGTGGGTGTGGGACATTGTGTACTGTCAGTGGTGTGCGGTGTGCTGGGTGTCTGATGGGGGTGTGGTACATTGTGTACTGTCAGTGGTGTGCGGTGAGCTGGGTGCCTGATGGGGGTGTGGTACATTGTGTACTGTCAGTGGTGTGTGGTGTGCTGTGTGTCTGATGGGGCTGTGGTACATTGTGTACTGTCAGTGGTGTGCGGTGTGCTGGGTGACTGATGGGGGTGTTGTACATTGTGCACTGTCAGTGGTGTGCGGTGTGCTGGGTGTCTGATGGGGGTGTGGTACATTGTGTACTCTCAGTGGTGTGCGGTGTGCTGGGTGCCTGATGGGGGTGTGGTACATTGTGCACTGTCAGTGGTGTGCGGTGTGCTGGGTGTCTGATGGGGGTGTGGTACATTGTGTGATGTCAGTGGTGTGCGGTGTGCTGGGTGCCTGATGGGGGTGTGGTACATTGTGTACTGTCAGTGGTGTGTGGTGTGCTGGGTGTCTGATGGGGCTGTGGTACATTGTGTACTGTCAGTGGTGTGTGGTGAGCTGTGTGCGTGATGGGGGTGTGGTACATTGTGTACTGTCAGTGGTGTGCGGTGTTCTGGGTGTCTGATGGGGGTGTGGTACATTGTGTACTGTCAGTGGTGTGTGGTGTGCTGGGTGTCTGATGGGGGTGTGGTACATTGTACTGTCAGTGGTGTGCGGTGTTCTGGGTGTCTGATGGGGGTGTGGTACATTGTGTACTGTCAGTGGTGTGTGGTGTGCTGGGTGCCTGATGGGGGTGTGGTACATTGTGTACTGTCAGTGGTGTGTGGTGTGCTGGGTGCCTGATGGGGTTGTGGTACATTGTGTACTGTCAGTGGTGTGTGGTGTGCTGTGTGCCTGATGGGGGTGTGGTACATTGTGTACTGTCAGTGGTGTACTGTGTGCTGGGTGTCTGATGGGGGTGTGGTACATTTTGTACTGTCAGTGGTGTGCGGTGTGCTGGGTGTCTGATGGGACTGTGGTACATTGTGTACTGTCAGTGGTGTGTGGTGTGCTGGGTGTCTGATGTGGGTGTGGTACATTGTGTACTGTCAGTGGTGTGTGGTGTGCTGGGTGTCTGATGTGGGTGTGGTACATTGTGTACTGTCAGTGGTGTGTGGTGTGCTGGGTCCCTGATGGAGGTGTGGTACATTGTGTACTGTCAGCGGTGTGCTGTGTGCTGGGTGTCTGATGGGGGTGTGGTACATTGTGTACTGTCAGTGGTGTGCGGTGTGCTGGGTGTCCGATGGGGGTTGGTACATTGTGTACTGTCAGTGGTGTGCGGTGTGCTGGGTGTCTGATGGGGGTGTGGTAAATTGTGTACTGTCAGTGGTGTGCGGTGTGCTGGATGTCTGATGGGGTTGTGGTACATTGTGTACTGTCAGTGGTGTGTGGTGTGCTGGGTGTCTGATGGGGGTGTGGTACATTGTGTACTGTCAGTGGTGTGCGGTGTGCTGGGTGTCTGATGGTGCTGTGGTGCATTGTGTAATATCAGTGGAGTGTGGTGTGCTGGGTGCCTGATGGGGGTGTGGTACATTGTGTACTGTCAGTGGTGTGCGGTGTTCTGGGTGTCTGATGGGGGTGTGGTACATTGTGTACTGTCAGTGGTGTGTGGTGTGCTGGGTGCCTGATGGGGGTGTGGTACATTGTGTACTGTCAGTGGTGTGTGGTGTGCTGGGTGCCTGATGGGGTTGTGGTACATTGTGTACTGTCAGTGGTGTGTGGTGTGCTGTGTGCCTGATGGGGGTGTGGTACATTGTGTACTGTCAGTGGTGTACTGTGTGCTGGGTGTCTGATGGGGGTGTGGTACATTTTGTACTGTCAGTGGTGTGCGGTGTGCTGGGTGTCTGATGGGACTGTGGTACATTGTGTACTGTCAGTGGTGTGTGGTGTGCTGGGTGTCTGATGTGGGTGTGGTACATTGTGTACTGTCAGTGGTGTGTGGTGTGCTGGGTGTCTGATGTGGGTGTGGTACATTGTGTACTGTCAGTGGTGTGTGGTGTGCTGGGTCCCTGATGGAGGTGTGGTACATTGTGTACTGTCAGCGGTGTGCTGTGTGCTGGGTGTCTGATGGGGGTGTGGTACATTGTGTACTGTCAGTGGTGTGCGGTGTGCTGGGTGTCCGATGGGGGTTGGTACATTGTGTACTGTCAGTGGTGTGCGGTGTGCTGGGTGTCTGATGGGGGTGTGGTAAATTGTGTACTGTCAGTGGTGTGCGGTGTGCTGGGTGTCTGATGGGGTTGTGGTACATTGTGTACTGTCAGTGGTGTGTGGTGTGCTGGGTGTCTGATGGGGGTGTGGTACATTGTGTACTGTCAGTGGTGTGCGGTGTGCTGGGTGTCTGATGGTGCTGTGGTGCATTGTGTAATATCAGTGGTGTGTGGTGTGCTGGGTGCCTGATGGGGGTGTGGTACATTGTGTACTGTCAGTGGTGTGTGGTGTGCTGGATGCCTGATGGGGGTGTGGTACATTGTGTACTGTCAGTGGTGTGCGGTGTGCTGGGTGTCTGATGGGGCTGTGGTACATTGTGTACTGTCAGTGGTGTGCGGTGTGCTGGGTGCCTGATGGGGGTGTGGTACATTGTGTACTGTCAGTGGTGTGTGGTGTGCTGGATGCCTGATGGGGGTGTGGTACATTGTGTACTGTCAGTGGTGTGCGGTGTGCTGGGTGTCTGATGGGGATGTGGTACATTGTGTACTGTCAGTGGGGTGCGGTGTGCTGGGTGCCTGATGGGGGTGTGGTACATTGTGTCCTGTCAGTGGTGTGTGGTGTGCTGGGTGCCTGATGGGGGTGTGGTACATTGTGTACTGTCAGTGGTGTGCGGTGTGCTGGGTGTCTGATGGGGCTGTGGTACATTGTGTACTGTCAGTGGTGTGTGGTGTGCTGGGTGCCTGATGGGGGTGTGGTACATTGTGTACTGTCAGTGGTGTGTGGTGTGCTGGGTGTCTGATGGGGGTGTGGTACATTGTGTACTGTCAGTGGTGTGTGGTGTGCTGGCTGTCTGATGGGGGTGTGGTACATTGTGTACTGTCAGTGGTGTGCGGTGTGCTGGGTGCCCGATGGGGGTGTGGTACATTGTGTACTGTCAGTGGTGTGTGGTGTGCTGGGTGTCTGATGGGGGTGTGGTACATTGTGTACTGTCAGTGGTGTGCGGTGTGCTGGGTGCCTGATGGGGTTGTGGTACATTGCGTACTGTCAGTGGTATGCGGTGTGCTGGGTGTCTGATGGGGGCGTGGTACATTGTGTACTGTCAGTGGTGTGCGGGGTGCTGGGTGTCTGATGGGGGTGTGGTACATTGTGTACTGTCAGTGGTGTGCGGTGTGCTGGGTGTCTGATGGGACTGTGGTACATTGTGTACTGTCAGTGGTGTGTGGTGTGCTGGGTGCCTGATGGGGTTGTGGTACATTGTGTACTGTCAGTGGTGTGCGGTGTGCTGGGTGCCTGATGGGGGTGTGGTACATTGTGTACTGTCAGTGGTGTGCGGTGTGCTGGGTGCCTGATGGGGGGGTGGTACATTGTGTACTGTCAGTGGTGTGCGGTGTGCTGGGTGTCTGATGGGGCTGTTGTACATTGTGTACTGTCAGTGGTGTGTGGTGTGCTGGGTGTCTGATGGGGGAGTGGTACATTGTGTACTGTCAGTGGTGTGCGGTGTGCTGGGTGTCTGATGGGGGCGTGGTACATTGTGTACTGTCAGTGGTGTGCGGGGTGCTGGGTGTCTGATGGGGGTGTGGTACATTGTGTACTGTCAGTGGTGTGCGGTGTGCTGGGTGTCTGATGGAGGTGTGGTACATTGTGTACTGGCAGTGGTGTGTGGTGTGCTGGGGGTCTGATGGGGGTGTGGTACATTGTGTACTGTCAGTGGTGTGTGGTGTGCTGGGTGTCTGATGGGGGTGTGGTACATTGTGTACTGTCAGTGGTGTGCGGTGTGCTGGGTGTCTGATGGTGGTGTGGTACATTGTGTACTGTCAGTCGTGTGTGGTGTGCTGAGTGTCTGATGCGGGTGTGGTACATTGTGTACTGTCAGTGGTGTGTGGTGTGCTGAGTGTCTGATGGGGGTGTGGTACATTGTGTACTGTCAGTGGTGTGCGGTGTGCTGGGTGTCTGATGGGTCTGTGGTACATTGTGTACTGTCAGTGGTGTGCGGTGTGCTGGGTGTCTGATGGGGATGTCGTACATTGTATACTGTCAGTGGTGTGCGGTGTGCTGGGTGTCTGATGGGGGTGTGGTACATTGTGTACTGTCAGTGGTGTGCGGTGTGCTGTGTGCCTGATGGGGGTGTGGTACATTGTGTACTGTCAGTGGTGTGTGGTGTGCTGGGTGTCTGATGGGAGTGTGGTGCATTGTGTACTGTCAGTGGTGTGCGGTGTGCTGGGTGCCTGATGGGGCTGTGGTACATTGTGTACTGTCAGTGGTGTGCGGTGTGCTGGGTGTCTGATGAGGGTGTGGTACATTGTGTACTGTCAGTGGTGTGCTGTGTGCTGGGTGCCTGATGGGACTGTGGTACATTGTGTACTGTCAGTGGTGTGCGGTGTGCTGGGTGCCTGATGGGGGTGTGGTACATTGTATACTGTCAGTGGCGTGCGGTGCGCTGGGTGTCTGATTGGGGTGTGGTACATTGTGTACTGTCAGTGGTGTGCGGTGTGCTGGGTGTCTGATGGGGGTGTGGTACATTGTGTACTGTCAGTGGTGTGTGGTGTGCTGGGTGCCTGATGGGGGTGTGGTACATTGTGTACTGTCAGTGGTGTGTGGTGTGCTGGGTGTCAGATGGGGGTGTGGTACATTGTGTACTGTCAGTGGTGTGCGGTGTGCTGGGTGCCTGATGGGACTGTGGTACATTGTGTACTATCAGTGGTGTGTGGTGTGCTGAGTGCCTGAAGGGGGTGTGGTACATTGTGTACTGCCAGTGGTGTGCTGGGTGTCTGATGGGGGTGTGGTACATTGTGTACTGTCAGTGGTGTGCGGTGAGCTGGGTGCCTGCTGGGGGTGTGGTACATTGTGTACTGCCAGTGGTGTGCGGTGTGCTGGGTGTCTGATGGGGGTGTGGTACATTGTGTACTGTCAGTGGTGTGCGGTGTGCTGGGTGTCTGATGGGGGTGTGGTACATTGTGTACTGTCAGTGGTGTGCGGTGTGCTGGGTGCCTGATGGGGCTGTGGTACATTGTGTACTGTCAGTGGTGTGCGGTGTGCTGGGTGTCTAATGGGGGTGTGGTACATTGTGTACTGTCAGTGGTGTGTGGTGTGCTGGGTGTCAGATGGGGGTGTGGTACATTGTGTACTGTCACTGGTGTGCGGTGTGCTGGGTGCCTGATGGGACTGTGGTACATTGTGTACTGTCAGTGGTGTGCGGTGTGCTGGGTGTCTGTTGGGGGTGTGGTACATTGTGTACTCTCAGTGGTGTGTGGTGTGCTAGGTGGCTGATGGGGGTGTGGTACATTGTGTACTGTCAGTGGTGTGCGGTGTGCTGGGTGTCTAATGGGGGTGTGGTACATTGTGTACTGTCAGTGGTGTGCGGTGTGCTGGGTGTCTGATGGGGGTGTGGTACATTGTGTACTTTCAGTGGTGTGCGGTGTGCTGGGTGTCTGATGGGGGTGTGGTACATTGTGTACTGACAGTGGTGTGCGGTGTGCTGGGTGCCTGATGGGGGTGTGGTACATTGTGTACTGTCAGTGGTGTGCAGTGTGCTGGGTGCCTGATGGGGGTGTGGTACATTGTGTACTGTCAGTGGTGTGCGGTGTGCTGGGTATCTGATGGGGGTGTGGTACATTGTGTACTGTCAGTAGTGTGTGGTATGCTGGGTGCCTGATGGGGCTGTGGTACATTGTGTACTGTCAGTGGTGTGCAGTGTGCTGGGTGCCTGATGGGGGTGTGGTACATTGTGTACTGTCAGTGGTGTGCGGTGTGCTGGGTATCTGATGGGGGTGTGGTACATTGTGTACTGTCAGTAGTGTGTGGTGTGCTGGGTGCCTGATGGGGCTGTGGTACATTGTGTACTGTCAGTGGTGTGTGGTGTGCTGGGTGCCTGCCGTGGGTGTGGTACATTGTGTACTGTCAGTGGTGTGTGGTGTGCTGAGTGTCTGATGGGTGTGTGGTACATTGTGTACTGTCAGTGGTGTGTGGTGTGCTGAGTGTCTGATGGGGGTGTGGTACATTGTGTACTGTCAGTGATGTGCGGTGTGCTGGGTGTCTGATGGGGGTGTGGTACATTGTGTACTGTCAGTCGTGTGTGGTGTGCTGAGTGTCTGATGGGGGTGTGGTACATTGTGTACTGTCAGTGGTGTGTGGTGTGCTGAGTGTCTGATGGGGGTGTGGTACATTGTGTACTGTCAGTGGTGTGCGGTGTGCTGGGTGTCTGATGGGTCTGTGGTACATTGTGTACTGTCAGTGGTGTGCGGTATGCTGGGTGTCTGATGGGGGTGTCGTACATTGTATACTGTCAGTGGTGTGCGGTGTGCTGGGTGTCTGATGGGGGTGTGGTACATTGTGTACTGTCAGTGGTGTGCGGTGTGCTGTGTGCCTGATGGGGGTGTGGTACATTGTGTACTGTCAGTGGTGTGTGGTGTGCTGGGTGTCTAATGGGAGTGTGGTGCATTGTGTACTGTCAGTGGTGTGCGGTGTGCTGGGTGCCTGATGGGGCTGTGGTACATTGTGTACTGTCAGTGGTGTGTGGTGTGCTGGGTGTCTGATGGGGGTGTGGTACATTGTGTACTGTCAGTGGTGTGCGGTGTGCTGTGTGCCTGATGGGGGTGTGGTACATTGTGTACTGTCAGTGGTGTGTGGTGTGCTGGGTGTCTGATGGGAGTGTGGTACATTGTGTACTGTCAGTGGTGTGCGGTGTGCTGGGTTCCTGATGGGACTGTGGTACATTGTGTACTGTCAGTGGTGTGTGGTGTGCTGGGTGTCTGATGGGGGTGTGGTAGATTGTGTACTGTCAGTGGTGTGCGGTGAGCTGGGTGTCTCATCGGGCTGTGGTACATTGTGTACTGTCAGTGGTGTGCGGTGTGCTGGGTGCCTGATGGGGGTGTGGTACATTGTGTACTGTCAGTGTTGTGTGGTGTGCTGGGTGTCTGATGGGACGGTGGTACATTGTGTACTGTCAGTGGTGTGTGGTGTGCTGGGTGTCTGATGGGGGTGTGGTACATTGTGTACTGTCAGTGGTGTGCGGTGTGCTGGGTGCCTGATGGGCGTGTGGTACATTGTGAACTGTCAGTGGTGTGCGGTGTGCTGGGTGTCTGATGGGGGTGTGGTACATTGTGTACTGTCAGTGGTGTGCGGTGTGCTGGGTGTCTGATGGGGGTGTGGTACATTGTGTACTGTCAGTGGTTTGCGGTGTGCTGGGTGTCTGATGGGACGGTGGTACATTGTGTACTGTCAGTGGTGTGTGGTGTGCTGGGTGTCTGATGGGGGTATGGTACATTGTGTACTGTCAGTGGTGTGCGGTGAGCTGGGTGCCTGATGGGGGTGTGGTACATTGTGTACTGTCAGTGGTGTACGGTGTGCTGGGTGTCTGATGGGGCTGTGGTACATTGTGTACTGTCAGTGGTGTGCGGTGTGCTGGGTGTCTAATGGGGGTGTGGTACATTGTGTACTGTCAGTGGTGTGCGGTGTGCTGGGTGCCTGATGGGGGTGAGGTACATTGTGTACTGTCAGTGGTGTGAGGTGTGCTGGGTGTCTGATGGGGGTGTGGTATATTGTGTACTGTCAGTCGTGTGCTGTGTGCCTGATGGGGGTGTGGTACATTGTGTACTGTCAGTGGTGTGCGGTGTGCTGGGTGTCTAATGGCGGTGTGGTATATTGTGTACTGTCAGTGGTGTGCGGTGTGCTGGGTGTCTGATGGTGGTGTGGTACATTGTGTACTGTCAGTGGTGTGCGGTGTGCTGGGTGTCTGATGGGGGTGTGGTACATTGTGTACTGTCAGTGGTGTGCCGTGTGCTGGGTGTCTGATGGGGGTGTGGTACATTGTGTACTGTCAGTAGTGTGCGGTGTGCTGGGTGTCTGATGTGGATGTGGTACATTGTTTACTGTCAGTGGTGTGCGGTGTGCTGGGTGTCTGATGGGGGTGTGGTACATTGTGTACTGTCAGTGGTGTGCGGTGTGCTGGGTGTCTGATGGGGGTGTGGTACATTGTGTACTGTCAGTGGTGTGCGGTGTGCTGGGTGCCTGATGGGGGTGTGGTACATTGTGTACTGTCAGTGGTGTGTGGTGTGCTGGGTGTCTGATGGGGATGTGGTACATTGTTTACTGTCAGTGGTGTGCGGTGTGCTGGGTGTCTGATGGGGGTGTGGTACATTGTGTACTGTCAGTGGTGTGCAGTGTGCTGGGTGTCTGATGGGGCTGTGGTACACTGTGTAATGTCAGTGGTGTGTGGTGTGCTGGGTGTCTGATGGGGGTGTGGTACATTGTGTAATGTCAGTGGTGTGTGGTGTGCTCGGTGTCTGATGGGGGTGTGGTACATTGTGTACTGTCAGTGGTGTGCGGTGTGCTGGGTGCCTGATGGGGGTGTGGTACATTGTTTACTGTCAGTGGTGTGCGGTGCACTGGGTGTCTGATGGGGGTGTGGTACATTGTGTACTATCAGTGGTGTGCGGTGTGCTTGGTGTCTGATGGGGGTGTGGTACATTGTGTACTGTCAGTGGTGTGCGGTGTGCTGGGTGTCTGATGCGGATGTGGTACATTGTTTACTGTCAGTGGTGTGCGGTGTGCTGGGTGTCTGATGGGGGTGTGGTACATTGTGTACTGTCAGTGGTATGCGGTGTGCTGGGTGTCTGATGGGGGTGTGGTACATTGTGCACTGTCAGTGGTGTGCGGTGTGCTGGGTGCCTGATGGGGGTGTGGTACATTGTGTACTGTCAGTGGTGTGTGGTGTGCTGGGTGTCTGATGGGGCTGTGGTACATTGTGTACTGTCAGTGGTGTGCGGTGTGCTGGGTGTCTGACGGGACTGTGGTACATTGTGTACTGTCAGTGGTGTGCGGTGTGCTGGGTGTCTGATGGCGGTGTCGTACATTGTGTACTGTCAGTGGTGTGTGTTGTGCTGGGTGCCTGATGGGGCTGTGGTACATTGTGTACTGTCAGTGGTGTGCGGTGTGCTGGGTGTCTGATGGGGGGTGTGGTACATTGTGTACTGTCAGTGGTGTGCTGTGTGCTGGGTGTCTGATGGGGGTGTGGTACATTGTGTAATGTCAGTGGTGTAAGGTGTGCTGGGTGACCGATGGGGGTTGGTACATTGTGTACTGTCAGTGGTGTGCGGTGTGCTGGGTGTCTGATGGGGGTGTGGTACATTGTGTACTGTCAGTGGTGTGTGGTGTGCTGGGTGTCTGATGGGGCTGTGGTACATTGAGTACTGTCAGTGGTGTGCGGTGTGCTGGGTGTCTGACGGGACTGTGGTACATTGTGTACTTTCAGTGGTGTGCGGTGTGCTGGGTGTCTGATGGGGGTGTCGTACATTGTGTACTGTCAGTGGTGTGTGTTGTGCTGGGTGCCTGATGGGGCTGTGGTACATTGTGTACTGTCAGTGGTGTGCGGTGTGCTGGGTGTCTGATGGGGGGTGTGGTACATTGTGTACTGTCAGTGGTGTGCTGTGTGCTGGGTGTCTGATGGGGGTGTGGTACATTGTGTACTGTCAGTGGTGTACGGTGTGCTGGGTGTCCGATGGGGGTTGGTACATTGTGTACTGTCAGTGGTCTGCGGTGTGCTGGGTGTCTGATGGGGGTGTGGTACATTGTGTACTGTCAGTGGTGTGCGGTGTGCTGGGTGTCTGATGGGGTTGTGGTACATTGTGTACTGTCAGTGGTGTGTGGTGTGCTGGGTGTCTGATGGGGGTGTGGTACATTGTGTACTGTCAGTGGTGTGCGGTGTGCTGGGTGTCTGATGGGGCTGTGGTACATTGTGTAATATCAGTCGTGTGTGGTGTGCTGGGTGCCTGATGGGGGTGTGGTACATTGTGTACTGTCAGTGGTGTGTGGTGTGCTGGATGCCTGATGGGGGTGTGGTACATTGTGTACTGTCAGTGGTGTGCGGTGTGCTGGGTGTCTGATGGGGCTGTGGTATATTGTGTACTGTCAGTGGTGTGCGGTGTGCTGGGTGCCTGATGGGGGTGTGGTACATTGTGTACTGTCAGTGGTGTGCGGTGTGCTGGGTGTCTGATGGGGTTGTGGTACATTGTGTACTGTCAGTGGTGTGTGGTGTGCTGGGTGTCTGATGGGGGTGTGGTACATTGTGTACTGTCAGTGGTGTGCGGTGTGCTGGGTGTCTGATGGGGCTGTGGTACATTGTGTAATATCAGTCGTGTGTGGTGTGCTGGGTGCCTGATGGGGGTGTGGTACATTGTGTACTGTCAGTGGTGTGTGGTGTGCTGGATGCCTGATGGGGGTGTGGTACATTGTGTACTGTCAGTGGTGTGCGGTGTGCTGGGTGTCTGATGGGGCTGTGGTACATTGTGTACTGTCAGTGGTGTGCGGTGTGCTGGGTGCCTGATGGGGGTGTGGTACATTGTGTACTGTCAGTGGTGTGTGGTGTGCTGGATGCCTGATGGGGGTGTGGTACATTGTGTACTGTCAGTGGTGTGCGGTGTGCTGGGTGTCTGATGGGGATGTGGTACATTGTGTACTGTCAGTGGGGTGCGGTGTGCTGTGTGCCTGATGGGGGTGTGGTACATTGTGTACTGTCAGTGGTGTGTGGTGTGCTGGGTGCCTGATGGGGGTGTGGTACATTGTGTACTGTCAGTGGTGTGCGGTGTGCTGGGTGCCTGATGGGGGTGTGGTACATTGTGTACTGTCAGTGGTGTGCGGTGTGCTGGGTGTCTGATGGGGCTGTGGTACATTGTGTACTGTCAGTGGTGTGTGGTGTGCTGGGTGCCTGATGGGGGTGTGGTACATTGTGTACTGTCAGTGGTGTGTGGTGTGCTGGGTGTCTGATGGGGGTGTGGTACATTGTGTACTGTCAGTGGTGTGTGGTGTGCTGGCTGTCTGATGGGGGTGTGGTACATTGTGTACTGTCAGTGGTGTGCGGTGTGCTGGGTGCCCGATGTGGGTGTGGTACATTGTGTACTGTCAGTGGTGTGTGGTGTGCTGGGTGTCTGATGGGGGTGTGGTACATTGTGTACTGTCAGTGGTGTGCGGTGTGCTGTGTGCCTGATGGGGCTGTGGTACATTGTGTACTGTCAGTGGTGTGCGGTGTGCTGGGTGCCTGATGGGGGTGTGGTACATTGTGTACTGTCAGTGGTGTGCAGTGAGCTGGGTGCCTGATGGGGCTGTGGTACATTGTGTACTGTCAGTGGTGTGCGTTGAGCTGGGTGTCTGATGTGTCTGTGGTACCTTGTGTACTGTCAGTGGTGTGTGGTGTGCTGTGTCCTGATGGGTCTGTGGTACATTGTGTACTGTCAGTGGTGTGCGGTGTGCTGGGTGTCTGATGGGGGTGTGGTACATTGTGTACTGTCAGTGGTGTGTGGTGTGCTGGGTGTCTGATGGGGTTGTGGTACATTGTGTACTGTCAGTGGTGTGCGGTGTGCTGGGTGTCTGATTGGTCTGTGGTACATTGTGTACTGTCAGTGGTGTGCGGTGTGCTGGGTGTCTGATGGGGCTGTGGTACATTGAGTACTGTCAGTGGTGTGTGGTGTGCTGGGTGTCTGATGGGGCTGTGGTACATTGTGTACTGTCAGTGGTGTGCGGTGTGCTGGGTGCCTGATGGGGGTGTGGTACATTGTGTACTGTCAGTGGTGTGTGGTGTGCTGGGTGTCTGATGGGGGTGTGGTACATTGTTTACTGTCAGTGGTGTGCGGTGTGCTGGGTGTCTGATGGCGCTCTGGTAAATTGTGCACTGTCAGTGGTGTGTGGTGTGCTGGGTGCCTGATGGGGGTGTGGTACATTGTGTACTGCCAGTGGTGTGCGGTGTGCTGGGTGTCTGATGGGGCTGTGGTACATTGTGTACTGTCAGTGGTGTGCGGTGTGCTGGGTGTCTGATGGGGGTGTGGTACATTGTGTACTGTCAGTGGTGTGCGGTGTGCTGGGTGCCTGATGGGTCTGTGGTACATTGTGTACTGTCAGTGGTGTGCGGTGTGCTGGGTGCCTGATGGGGGTGTGGTACATTGTGTACTGCCAGTGGTGTGCGGTGCGCTGGGTGTCTGATGGGGGTGTGGTACATTGTGTACTGTCAGTGGTGTGCGGTGTGCTGGGTGTCTGATGGGGGTGTGGTACATTGTGTACTGTCAGTGGTGTGTGGTGTGCTGGGTGCCTGATGGGGGTGTGGTACATTGTGTACTGTCAGTGGTGTGTGGTGTGCTGGGTGTCAGATGGGGGTGTGGTACATTGTGTACTGTCAGTGGTGTGCGGTGTGCTGGGTGCCTGATGGGACTGTGGTACATTGTGTACTATCAGTGGTGTGTGGTGTGCTGAGTGCCTGATGGGGGTGTGGTACATTGTGTACTGCCAGTGGTGTGCTGGGTGTCTGATGGGGGTGTGGTACATTGTGTACTGTCAGTGGTGTGCGGTGAGCTGGGTGCCTGATGGGGGTGTGGTACATTGTGTACTGCCAGTGGTGTGCGGTGTGCTGGGTGTCAGATGGGGGTGTGGTACATTGAGTACTGTCAGTGGTGCGCGGTGTGCTGTGTGTCTGATGGGGGTGTGGTACATTGTGTACTGTCAGTGGTGTGCGGTGTGCTGGGTGCCTGATGGGGCTGTGGTACATTGTGTACTGTCAGTGGTGTGCGGTGTGCTGGGTGTCTAATGGGGGTGTGGTACATTGTGTACTGTCAGTGGTGTGCGGTGTGCTGGGTGTCTGATGGGGGTGTGGTACATTGTGTACTTTCAGTGGTGTGCGGTGTGCTGGGTGTCTGATGGGGGTGTGGTACATTGTGTACTGACAGTGGTGTGCGGTGTGCTGGGTGCCTGATGGGGGTGTGGTACATTGTGTACTGTCAGTGGTGTGCGGTGTGCTGGGTGCCTGATGGGGCTGTGGTACATTGTGTACTGTCAGTGGTGTGCGGTGTGCTGGGTGCCTGATGGGACTGTGGTACATTGTGTACTGTCAGTGGTGTGCAGTGTGCTGGGTGCCTGATGGGGGTGTGGTACATTGTGTACTGTCAGTGGTGTGCGGTGTGCTGGGTATCTGATGGGGGTGTGGTACATTGTGTACTGTCAGTAGTGTGTGGTGTGCTGGGTGCCTGATGGGGCTGTGGTACATTGTGTACTGTCAGTGGTGTGCAGTGTGCTGGGTGTCTGATGGGGCTGTGGTACACTGTGTAATGTCAGTGGTGTGTGGTGTGCTGGGTGTCTGATGGGGGTGTGGTACATTGTGTAATGTCAGTGGTGTGTGGTGTGCTCGGTGTCTGATGGGGGTGTGGTACATTGTGTACTGTCAGTGGTGTGCGGTGTGCTGGGTGCCTGATGGGGGTGTGGTACATTGTTTACTGTCAGTGGTGTGCGGTGCACTGGGTGTCTGATGGGGGTGTGGTACATTGTGTACTATCAGTGGTGTGCGGTGTGCTTGGTGTCTGATGGGGGTGTGGTACATTGTGTACTGTCAGTGGTGTGCGGTGTGCTGGGTGTCTGATGCGGATGTGGTACATTGTTTACTGTCAGTGGTGTGCGGTGTGCTGGGTGTCTGATGGGGGTGTGGTACATTGTGTACTGTCAGTGGTATGCGGTGTGCTGGGTGTCTGATGGGGGTGTGGTACATTGTGCACTGTCAGTGGTGTGCGGTGTGCTGGGTGCCTGATGGGGGTGTGGTACATTGTGTACTGTCAGTGGTGTGTGGTGTGCTGGGTGTCTGATGGGGCTGTGGTACATTGTGTACTGTCAGTGGTGTGCGGTGTGCTGGGTGTCTGACGGGACTGTGGTACATTGTGTACTGTCAGTGGTGTGCGGTGTGCTGGGTGTCTGATGGCGGTGTCGTACATTGTGTACTGTCAGTGGTGTGTGTTGTGCTGGGTGCCTGATGGGGCTGTGGTACATTGTGTACTGTCAGTGGTGTGCGGTGTGCTGGGTGTCTGATGGGGGGTGTGGTACATTGTGTACTGTCAGTGGTGTGCTGTGTGCTGGGTGTCTGATGGGGGTGTGGTACATTGTGTAATGTCAGTGGTGTAAGGTGTGCTGGGTGACCGATGGGGGTTGGTACATTGTGTACTGTCAGTGGTGTGCGGTGTGCTGGGTGTCTGATGGGGGTGTGGTACATTGTGTACTGTCAGTGGTGTGTGGTGTGCTGGGTGTCTGATGGGGCTGTGGTACATTGTGTACTGTCAGTGGTGTGCGGTGTGCTGGGTGTCTGACGGGACTGTGGTACATTGTGTACTTTCAGTGGTGTGCGGTGTGCTGGGTGTCTGATGGGGGTGTCGTACATTGTGTACTGTCAGTGGTGTGTGTTGTGCTGGGTGCCTGATGGGGCTGTGGTACATTGTGTACTGTCAGTGGTGTGCGGTGTGCTGGGTGTCTGATGGGGGGTGTGGTACATTGTGTACTGTCAGTGGTGTGCTGTGTGCTGGGTGTCTGATGGGGGTGTGGTACATTGTGTACTGTCAGTGGTGTACGGTGTGCTGGGTGTCCGATGGGGGTTGGTACATTGTGTACTGTCAGTGGTGTGCGGTGTGCTGGGTGTCTGATGGGGGTGTGGTACATTGTGTACTGTCAGTGGTGTGCGGTGTGCTGGGTGTCTGATGGGGTTGTGGTACATTGTGTACTGTCAGTGGTGTGTGGTGTGCTGGGTGTCTGATGGGGGTGTGGTACATTGTGTACTGTCAGTGGTGTGCGGTGTGCTGGGTGTCTGATGGGGCTGTGGTACATTGTGTAATATCAGTCGTGTGTGGTGTGCTGGGTGCCTGATGGGGGTGTGGTACATTGTGTACTGTCAGTGGTGTGTGGTGTGCTGGATGCCTGATGGGGGTGTGGTACATTGTGTACTGTCAGTGGTGTGCGGTGTGCTGGGTGTCTGATGGGGCTGTGGTATATTGTGTACTGTCAGTGGTGTGCGGTGTGCTGGGTGCCTGATGGGGGTGTGGTACATTGTGTACTGTCAGTGGTGTGCGGTGTGCTGGGTGTCTGATGGGGTTGTGGTACATTGTGTACTGTCAGTGGTGTGTGGTGTGCTGGGTGTCTGATGGGGGTGTGGTACATTGTGTACTGTCAGTGGTGTGCGGTGTGCTGGGTGTCTGATGGGGCTGTGGTACATTGTGTAATATCAGTCGTGTGTGGTGTGCTGGGTGCCTGATGGGGGTGTGGTACATTGTGTACTGTCAGTGGTGTGTGGTGTGCTGGATGCCTGATGGGGGTGTGGTACATTGTGTACTGTCAGTGGTGTGCGGTGTGCTGGGTGTCTGATGGGGCTGTGGTACATTGTGTACTGTCAGTGGTGTGCGGTGTGCTGGGTGCCTGATGGGGGTGTGGTACATTGTGTACTGTCAGTGGTGTGTGGTGTGCTGGATGCCTGATGGGGGTGTGGTACATTGTGTACTGTCAGTGGTGTGCGGTGTGCTGGGTGTCTGATGGGGATGTGGTACATTGTGTACTGTCAGTGGGGTGCGGTGTGCTGGGTGCCTGATGGGGGTGTGGTACATTGTGTACTGTCAGTGGTGTGTGGTGTGCTGGGTGCCTGATGGGGGTGTGGTACATTGTGTACTGTCAGTGGTGTGCGGTGTGCTGGGTGCCTGATGGGGGTGTGGTACATTGTGTACTGTCAGTGGTGTGCGGTGTGCTGGGTGTCTGATGGGGCTGTGGTACATTGTGTACTGTCAGTGGTGTGTGGTGTGCTGGGTGCCTGATGGGGGTGTGGTACATTGTGTACTGTCAGTGGTGTGTGGTGTGCTGGGTGTCTGATGGGGGTGTGGTACATTGTGTACTGTCAGTGGTGTGTGGTGTGCTGGCTGTCTGATGGGGGTGTGGTACATTGTGTACTGTCAGTGGTGTGCGGTGTGCTGGGTGCCCGATGTGGGTGTGGTACATTGTGTACTGTCAGTGGTGTGTGGTGTGCTGGGTGTCTGATGGGGGTGTGGTACATTGTGTACTGTCAGTGGTGTGCGGTGTGCTGTGTGCCTGATGGGGCTGTGGTACATTGTGTACTGTCAGTGGTGTGCGGTGTGCTGGGTGCCTGATGGGGGTGTGGTACATTGTGTACTGTCAGTGGTGTGCAGTGAGCTGGGTGCCTGATGGGGCTGTGGTACATTGTGTACTGTCAGTGGTGTGCGTTGAGCTGGGTGTCTGATGTGTCTGTGGTACCTTGTGTACTGTCAGTGGTGTGTGGTGTGCTGTGTCCTGATGGGTCTGTGGTACATTGTGTACTGTCAGTGGTGTGCGGTGTGCTGGGTGTCTGATGGGGGTGTGGTACATTGTGTACTGTCAGTGGTGTGTGGTGTGCTGGGTGTCTGATGGGGTTGTGGTACATTGTGTACTGTCAGTGGTGTGCGGTGTGCTGGGTGTCTGATTGGTCTGTGGTACATTGTGTACTGTCAGTGGTGTGCGGTGTGCTGGGTGTCTGATGGGGCTGTGGTACATTGAGTACTGTCAGTGGTGTGTGGTGTGCTGGGTGTCTGATGGGGCTGTGGTACATTGTGTACTGTCAGTGGTGTGCGGTGTGCTGGGTGCCTGATGGGGGTGTGGTACATTGTGTACTGTCAGTGGTGTGTGGTGTGCTGGGTGTCTGATGGGGGTGTGGTACATTGTTTACTGTCAGTGGTGTGCGGTGTGCTGGGTGTCTGATGGCGCTCTGGTAAATTGTGCACTGTCAGTGGTGTGTGGTGTGCTGGGTGCCTGATGGGGGTGTGGTACATTGTGTACTGCCAGTGGTGTGCGGTGTGCTGGGTGTCTGATGGGGCTGTGGTACATTGTGTACTGTCAGTGGTGTGCGGTGTGCTGGGTGTCTGATGGGGGTGTGGTACATTGTGTACTGTCAGTGGTGTGCGGTGCGCTGGGTGTCTGATGGGGGTGTGGTACATTGTGTACTGTCAGTGGTGTGCGGTGTGCTGGGTGTCTGATGGGGGTGTGGTACATTGTGTACTGTCAGTGGTGTGTGGTGTGCTGGGTGCCTGATGGGGGTGTGGTACATTGTGTACTGTCAGTGGTGTGTGGTGTGCTGGGTGTCAGATGGGGGTGTGGTACATTGTGTACTGTCAGTGGTGTGCGGTGTGCTGGGTGCCTGATGGGACTGTGGTACATTGTGTACTATCAGTGGTGTGTGGTGTGCTGAGTGCCTGATGGGGGTGTGGTACATTGTGTACTGCCAGTGGTGTGCTGGGTGTCTGATGGGGGTGTGGTACATTGTGTACTGTCAGTGGTGTGCGGTGAGCTGGGTGCCTGATGGGGGTGTGGTACATTGTGTACTGCCAGTGGTGTGCGGTGTGCTGGGTGTCAGATGGGGGTGTGGTACATTGTGTACTGTCAGTGGTGCGCGGTGTGCTGTGTGTCTGATGGGGGTGTGGTACATTGTGTACTGTCAGTGGTGTGCGGTGTGCTGGGTGCCTGATGGGGCTGTGGTACATTGTGTACTGTCAGTGGTGTGCGGTGTGCTGGGTGTCTAATGGGGGTGTGGTACATTGTGTACTGTCAGTGGTGTGTGGTGTGCTGGGTGTCAGATGGAGGTGTGGTAGATTGTGTACTGTCAGTGGTGTGCGGTGTGCTGGGTGCCTGATGGGACTGTGGTACATTGTGTACTGTCAGTGGTGTGCGGTGTGCTGGGTGTCTGATGGGGGTGAGGTACATTGTGTACTCTCAGTGGTGTGTGGTGTGCTAGGTGACTGATGGGCGTGTGGTACATTGTGTACTGTCAGTGGTGTGCGGTGTGCTGGGTGTCTAATGGGGGTGTGGTACATTGTGTACTGTCAGTGGTGTGCGGTGTGCTGGGTGTCTGATGGGGGTGTGGTACATTGTGTACTTTCAGTGGTGTGCGGTGTGCTGGGTGTCTGATGGGGGTGTGGTACATCGTGTACTGACAGTGGTGTGCGGTGTGCTGGGTGCCTGATGGGGGTGTGGTACATTGTGTACTGTCAGTGGTGTGCGGTGTGCTGGGTGCCTGATGGGGCTGTGGTACATTGTGTACTGTCAGTGGTGTGCGGTGTGCTGGGTGCCTGATGGGACTGTGGTACATTGTGTACTGTCAGTGGTGTGCAGTGTGCTGGGTGCCTGATGGGGGTGTGGTACATTGTGTACTGTCAGTGGTGTGCGGTGTGCTGGGTATCTGATGGGGGTGTGGTACATTGTGTACTGTCAGTAGTGTGTGGTGTGCTGGGTGCCTGATGGGGCTGTGGTACATTGTGTACTGTCAGTGGTGTGCAGTGTGCTGGGTGCCTGATGGGGGTGTGGTACATTGTGTACTGTCAGTGGTGTGTGGTGTGCTGGGTGCCTTCTGGGGGTGTGGTACATTGTGTACTGTCAGTGGTGTGTGGTGTGCTGGGTGCCTGATGGGGGTGTGGTACATTGTGTACTGTCAGTGGTGTGTGGTGTGCTGGGTGTCTGATGGGGCTGTGGTACATTGTGTACTGTCAGTGGTGTGCGGTGAGCTGGGTGCCTGATGGGGGTGTGGTACATTGTGTACTGTCAGTGTTGTGCGGTGTGCTGGGTGTCTAATGGGTGTGTGGTACTTTGTGTACTGTCAGTGGTGTGCGGTGTGCTGGGTGTCTGATGGGGCTGTGGTATATTGTGTACTGTCAGTGGTGTGCGGTGTGCTGTGTGTCTGATGGGGGTGTGGTACATTGTGTACTGTCAGTGGTGTGCGGTGTGCTGGGTATCTGATGGGGGTGTGGTACATTGTGTACTGTCAGTGGTGTGCGGTGTGCTGGGTGCCTGATGGGGGTGTGGTACATTGTGTACTGTCAGTGGTGTGCTGTGTGCTGGGTGCTTGATGGGGGTGTGGTACATTGTGTACTGTCAGTGGTGTGAGGTGTGCTGGATGCCTGATGGGGGTTTGGTACATTGTGTACTGCCAGTGGTGTGCGGTGTGCTGGGTGTCTGATGGGGCTGTGGTACATTCTGTACTGCCAGTGGTGTGCGGTGTGCTGGGTGTCTGATGGGGGTGTGGTACATTGTGTACTGTCAGTGGGGTGCTGGGTGCCTGATGGGGGTGTGGTACATTGTGTACTGTCAGTGGTGTGCGGTGTGCTGTGTGCGTGATGGGGGTGTGATACATTGTGTACTGTCAGTGGTGTGTGGTGTGCTGGGTGTCAGATGGGGGTGTGGTACATTGTGTACTGTCAGTGGTGTGCGGTGTGCTGGGTGCCTGAAGGGACTGTGGTACATTGTGTACTGTCAGTGGTGTGCGGTGTGCTGGGTGTCTAATGGGGGTGTGGTACATTGTGTACTGTCAGTGGTGTGCGGTGTGCTGGGTGCCTGATGGGGGTGTGGTACATTGAGTACTGCCAGTGGTGTGCTGGGTGTCTGATGGGGGTGTGGTCCATTGTGTACTCTCAGTGGTGTGTGGTGTGCTGGGTGCCTGATGGGGGTGTGTTACATTGTGTACTGTCAGTGGTGTGCGGTGTGCTGGGTGCCTGATGGGACTGTGGTACATTGTGTACTGTCAGTGGTGTGCGGTGTGCTGTGTGCCTGATGGGGGGAGTGGTACATTGTGTACTGTCAGTGGTGTGCGGTGTGCTGGGTGTCTAATGGGGGTGTGGTACATTGTGTACTGTCAGTGGTGTGCGGTGTGCTGGGTGTCTGATGGGGGTGTGGTACATTGTTTACTGTCAGTGGTGTGCTGTGTGCTAGGTGTCTGATGGGGGTGTGGTACATTGTGTACTGACAGTGGTGTGCAGTGTGCTGGGTGTCTGATGGGGCTGTGGTACATTGTGTACTGTCAGTGGTGTGCGGTGTGCTGAGTGTCTGATGGGGGTGTGGTACATTGTGTACTGTCAGTGGTGTGTGCAGTGTGCTGGGTACCTGATGGGGGTGTGGTACATTGTGTACTGTCAGTGGTGTGTGGTGTGCTGGGTGTCTGATGGGGGTGTGGTACATTGTGTACTGTCAGTGGTGTGCGGTGTGCTGGGTGTCTGATGGGGCTGTGGTACATTGTGTACTGTCAGTGGTGTGCGGTGTGCAGAGTGTCTGATCGGGGTGTGGTACATTGTGTACTGTCAGTGGTGTGAGGTGTGCTGGGTGCCTGATGGGGGTGTGGTGCATTGTGTACTGTCAGTGCTGTGCGGTGTGCTGGGTGTCTGATGGGGGTGTGGTACATTGTGTACTGTCAGTGGTGTGCGGTGTGCTGGGTGTCAGATGGGGCTGTGGTACATTGTGTACTGTCAGTGGTGTGCGGTGTGCAGAGTGTCTGATCGGGGTGTGGTACATTGTGTACTGTCAGTGGTGTGCGGTGTGCTGGGTGCCTGATGGGGGTGTGGTACATTGTGTACTGCCAGTGGTGTGCTGGGTGTCTGATGGGGGTGTGGTCCATTGTGTACTCTCAGTGGTGTGTGGTGTGCTGGGTGCCTGATGGGGGTGTGTTACATTGTGTACTGTCAGTGGTGTGCGGTGTGCTGGGTGCCTGATGGGGGGTGTGGTACATTGTGTACTGTCAGTGGTGTGCGGTGTGCTGTGTGCCTGATGGGGGGAGTGGTACATTGTGTACTGTCAGTGGTGTGCGGTGTGCTGGGTGTCTAATGGGGGTGTGGTACATTGTGTACTGTCAGTGGTGTGCGGTGTGCTGGGTATCTGATTGGGGTGTGGTACATTGTGTACTGTCAGTGGTGTGCGGTGTGCTGGGTGTCTGATGGGGGTGTGGTACATTGTGTACTGTCAGTGGTGTGCGGTGTGCTGGGTGTCTGATGGGGGTGTGGTACATTGTGTACTGTCAGTGGTGTGCGGTGTGCTGGGTGTCTGATGGGGGTGTGGTACATTGTTTACTGTCAGTGGTGTGCGGTGTGCTAGGTGTCTGATGGGGGTGTGGTACATTGTGTACTGACAGTGGTGTGCAGTGTGCTGGGTGTCTGATGGGGCTGTGGTACATTGTGTACTGTCAGTGGTGTGCGGTGTGCTGAATGTCTGATGGGGGTGTGGTACATTGTGTACTGTCAGTGGTGTGTGCAGTGTGCTGGGTGCCTGATGGGGGTGTGGTACATTGTGTACTGTCAGTGGTGTGCGGTGTGCTGGGTGTCTGATGGGGGTGTGGAACATTGTGTACTGTCAGTGGTGTGCGGTGTGCTGGGTGTCTGATGGGGCTGTGGTACATTGTGTACTGTCAGTGGTGTGCGGTGTGCAGAGTGTCTGATCGGGGTGTGGTACATTGTGTACTGTCAGTGCTGTGAGGTGTGCTGGGTGCCTGATGGGGGTGTGGTGCATTGTGTACTGTCAGTGCTGTGGGGTGTGCTGGGTGTCTGATGGGGGTGTGGTACATTGTGTACTGTCAGTGGTGTGCGGTGTGCTGGGTGTCTGATGGGGGTGTGGTACATTGTGTACTGTCAGTGGTGTGTGGTGTGCTGGGTGCCTAATGGGGGTGTGGTACATTGTGTACTGTCAGTGGTGTGGGGTGTGCTGGGTGTCTGATGGGGGTGTGGTACATTGTGTACTGTCAGTGGTGTGTGGTGTGCTGGGTGTCTGATGGGGGTGTGGTACATTGTGTACTGTCAGTGGTGTGTGGTGTGCTGGGTGCCTGATGGGGGTGTGGTACATTCTGTACTGTCAGTGGTGTGCAGTGTGCTGGGTGCCTGATGGGGGTGTGGTACATTGTGTACTGTCAGTGGTGTGTGGTGTGCTGGGTGTCTGATGGGGCTGTGGTACATTGTGTACTGTCAGTGGTGTGCGGTGAGCTGGGTGCCTGATGGGGCTGTGGTACATTGTGTACTGTCAGTTTTGTGCGGTGTGCTGGGTGTCTAATGGGGGTGTGGTACATTGTGTACTGTCAGTGGTGTGCGGTGTGCTGGGTGTCTGATGGGGGTGTGGTACATTGTGTACTGTCAGTGGTGTGCGGTGTGCTGGGTGTCTGATGGGGCTGTGGTACATTGTGTACTGTCAATGGTGTGCGGTGTGCTGGGTGTCTGATGGGGGTGTGGTACATTGTGTACTGTCAGTGGTGTGCGGTGTGCTGGGTGCCTGATGGGACTGTGGTACATTGTGTACTGTCAGTGGTGTGCGGTGTGCTGGGTGCCTGATGGGGGTGTGGTACATTGTGTACTGCCAGTGGTGTGCGGTGCGCTGGGTGTCTGATGGGGGTGTGGTACATTGTGTACTGTCAGTGGTGTGCGGTGTGCTGGGTGTCTGATGGGGGTGTGGTACATTGTGTACTGTCAGTGGTGTGTGGTGTGCTGGGTGCCTGATGGGGGTGTGGTACATTGTGTACTGTCAGTGGTGTGTGGTGTGCTGGGTGTCAGATGGGGGTGTGGTACATTGTGTACTGTCAGTGGTGTGCGGTGTGCTGGGTGCCTGATGGGACTGTGGTACATTGTGTACTATCAGTGGTGTGTGGTGTGCTGAGTGCCTGATGGGGGTGTGGTACATTGTGTACTGCCAGTGGTGTGCTGGGTGTCTGATGGGGGTGTGGTACATTGTGTACTGTCAGTGGTGTGCGGTGAGCTGGGTGCCTGATGGGGGTGTGGTACATTGTGTACTGCCAGTGGTGTGCGGTGTGCTGGGTGTCAGATGGGGGTGTGGTACATTGTGTACTGTCAGTGGTGCGCGGTGTGCTGTGTGTCTGATGGGGGTGTGGTACATTGTGTACTGTCAGTGGTGTGCGGTGTGCTGGGTGCCTGATGGGGCTGTGGTACATTGTGTACTGTCAGTGGTGTGCGGTGTGCTGGGTGTCTAATGGGGGTGTGGTACATTGTGTACTGTCAGTGGTGTGTGGTGTGCTGGGTGTCAGATGGAGGTGTGGTACATTGTGTACTGTCAGTGGTGTGCGGTGTGCTGGGTGCCTGATGGGACTGTGGTACATTGTGTACTGTCAGTGGTGTGCGGTGTGCTGGGTGTCTGATGGGGGTGAGGTACATTGTGTACTCTCAGTGGTGTGTGGTGTGCTAGGTGACTGATGGGGGTGTGGTACATTGTGTACTGTCAGTGGTGTGCGGTGTGCTGGGTGTCTAATGGGGGTGTGGTACATTGTGTACTGTCAGTGGTGTGCGGTGTGCTGGGTGTCTGATGGGGGTGTGGTACATTGTGTACTTTCAGTGGTGTGCGGTGTGCTGGGTGTCTGATGGGGGTGTGGTACATTGTGTACTGACAGTGGTGTGCGGTGTGCTGGGTGCCTGATGGGGGTGTGGTACATTGTGTACTGTCAGTGGTGTGCGGTGTGCTGGGTGCCTGATGGGGCTGTGGTACATTGTGTACTGTCAGTGGTGTGCGGTGTGCTGGGTGCCTGATGGGACTGTGGTACATTGTGTACTGTCAGTGGTGTGCAGAGTGCTGGGTGCCTGATGGGGGTGTGGTACATTGTGTACTGTCAGTGGTGTGCGGTGTGCTGGGTATCTGATGGGGGTGTGGTACATTGTGTACTGTCAGTAGTGTGTGGTGTGCTGGGTGCCTGATGGGGCTGTGGTACATTGTGTACTGTCAGTGGTGTGCAGTGTGCTGGGTGCCTGATGGGGGTGTGGTACATTGTGTACTGTCAGTGGTGTGTGGTGTGCTGGGTGCCTGCTGGGGGTGTGGTACATTGTGTACTGTCAGTGGTGTGTGGTGTGCTGGGTGCCTGATGGGGGTGTGGTACATTGTGTACTGTCAGTGGTGTGTGGTGTGCTGGGTGTCTGATGGGGCTGTGGTACATTGTGTACTGTCAGTGGTGTGCGGTGAGCTGGGTGCCTGATGGGGGTGTGGTACATTGTGTACTGTCAGTGTTGTGCGGTGTGCTGGGTGTCTAATGGGTGTGTGGTACATTGTGTACTGTCAGTGGTGTGCGGTGTGCTGGGTGTCTGATGGGGCTGTGGTATATTGTGTACTGTCAGTGGTGTGCGGTGTGCTGTGTGTCTGATGGGGGTGTGGTACATTGTGTACTGTCAGTGGTGTGCGGTGTGCTGGGTATCTGATGGGGGTGTGGTACATTGTGTACTGTCAGTGGTGTGCGGTGTGCTGGGTGCCTGATGGGGGTGTGGTACATTGTGTACTGTCAGTGGTGTGCTGTGTGCTGGGTGCTTGATGGGGGTGTGGTACATTGTGTACTGTCAGTGGTGTGAGGTGTGCTGGATGCCTGATGGGGGTTTGGTACATTGTGTACTGCCAGTGGTGTGCGGTGTGCTGGGTGTCTGATGGGGCTGTGGTACATTCTGTACTGCCAGTGGTGTGCGGTGTGCTGGGTGTCTGATGGGGGTGTGGTACATTGTGTACTGTCAGTGGGGTGCTGGGTGCCTGATGGGGGTGTGGTACATTGTGTACTGTCAGTGGTGTGCGGTGTGCTGTGTGCGTGATGGGGGTGTGATACATTGTGTACTGTCAGTGGTGTGTGGTGTGCTGGGTGTCAGATGGGGGTGTGGTACATTGTGTACTGTCAGTGGTGTGCGGTGTGCTGGGTGCCTGAAGGGACTGTGGTACATTGTGTACTGTCAGTGGTGTGCGGTGTGCTGGGTGTCTAATGGGGGTGTGGTACATTGTGTACTGTCAGTGGTGTGCGGTGTGCTGGGTGCCTGATGGGGGTGTGGTACATTGAGTACTGCCAGTGGTGTGCTGGGTGTCTGATGGGGGTGTGGTCCATTGTGTACTCTCAGTGGTGTGTGGTGTGCTGGGTGCCTGATGGGGGTGTGTTACATTGTGTACTGTCAGTGGTGTGCGGTGTGCTGGGTGCCTGATGGGACTGTGGTACATTGTGTACTGTCAGTGGTGTGCGGTGTGCTGTGTGCCTGATGGGGGGAGTGGTACATTGTGTACTGTCAGTGGTGTGCGGTGTGCTGGGTGTCTAATGGGGGTGTGGTACATTGTGTACTGTCAGTGGTGTGCGGTGTGCTGGGTGTCTGATGGGGGTGTGGTACATTGTTTACTGTCAGTGGTGTGCGGTGTGCTAGGTGTCTGATGGGGGTGTGGTACATTGTGTACTGACAGTGGTGTGCAGTGTGCTGGGTGTCTGATGGGGCTGTGGTACATTGTGTACTGTCAGTGGTGTGCGGTGTGCTGAGTGTCTGATGGGGGTGTGGTACATTGTGTACTGTCAGTGGTGTGTGCAGTGTGCTGGGTACCTGATGGGGGTGTGGTACATTGTGTACTGTCAGTGGTGTGTGGTGTGCTGGGTGTCTGATGGGGGTGTGGTACATTGTGTACTGTCAGTGGTGTGCGGTGTGCTGGGTGTCTGATGGGGCTGTGGTACATTGTGTACTGTCAGTGGTGTGCGGTGTGCAGAGTGTCTGATCGGGGTGTGGTACATTGTGTACTGTCAGTGGTGTGAGGTGTGCTGGGTGCCTGATGGGGGTGTGGTGCATTGTGTACTGTCAGTGCTGTGCGGTGTGCTGGGTGTCTGATGGGGGTGTGGTACATTGTGTACTGTCAGTGGTGTGCGGTGTGCTGGGTGTCAGATGGGGCTGTGGTACATTGTGTACTGTCAGTGGTGTGCGGTGTGCAGAGTGTCTGATCGGGGTGTGGTACATTGTGTACTGTCAGTGGTGTGCGGTGTGCTGGGTGCCTGATGGGGGTGTGGTACATTGTGTACTGCCAGTGGTGTGCTGGGTGTCTGATGGGGGTGTGGTCCATTGTGTACTCTCAGTGGTGTGTGGTGTGCTGGGTGCCTGATGGGGGTGTGTTACATTGTGTACTGTCAGTGGTGTGCGGTGTGCTGGGTGCCTGATGGGGGGTGTGGTACATTGTGTACTGTCAGTGGTGTGCGGTGTGCTGTGTGCCTGATGGGGGGAGTGGTACATTGTGTACTGTCAGTGGTGTGCGGTGTGCTGGGTGTCTAATGGGGGTGTGGTACATTGTGTACTGTCAGTGGTGTGCGGTGTGCTGGGTATCTGATTGGGGTGTGGTACATTGTGTACTGTCAGTGGTGTGCGGTGTGCTGGGTGTCTGATGGGGGTGTGGTACATTGTGTACTGTCAGTGGTGTGCGGTGTGCTGGGTGTCTGATGGGGGTGTGGTACATTGTGTACTGTCAGTGGTGTGCGGTGTGCTGGGTGTCTGATGGGGGTGTGGTACATTGTTTACTGTCAGTGGTGTGCGGTGTGCTAGGTGTCTGATGGGGGTGTGGTACATTGTGTACTGACAGTGGTGTGCAGTGTGCTGGGTGTCTGATGGGGCTGTGGTACATTGTGTACTGTCAGTGGTGTGCGGTGTGCTGAATGTCTGATGGGGGTGTGGTACATTGTGTACTGTCAGTGGTGTGTGCAGTGTGCTGGGTGCCTGATGGGGGTGTGGTACATTGTGTACTGTCAGTGGTGTGCGGTGTGCTGGGTGTCTGATGGGGGTGTGGAACATTGTGTACTGTCAGTGGTGTGCGGTGTGCTGGGTGTCTGATGGGGCTGTGGTACATTGTGTACTGTCAGTGGTGTGCGGTGTGCAGAGTGTCTGATCGGGGTGTGGTACATTGTGTACTGTCAGTGCTGTGAGGTGTGCTGGGTGCCTGATGGGGGTGTGGTGCATTGTGTACTGTCAGTGCTGTGCGGTGTGCTGGGTGTCTGATGGGGGTGTGGTACATTGTGTACTGTCAGTGGTGTGCGGTGTGCTGGGTGTCTGATGGGGGTGTGGTACATTGTGTACTGTCAGTGGTGTGTGGTGTGCTGGGTGCCTCATGGGGGTGTGGTACATTGTGTACTGTCAGTGGTGTGGGGTGTGCTGGGTGTCTGATGGGGGTGTGGTACATTGTGTACTGTCAGTGGTGTGTGGTGTGCTGGGTGTCTGATGGGGGTGTGGTACATTGTGTACTGTCAGTGGTGTGTGGTGTGCTGGGTGCCTGATGGGGGTGTGGTGCATTGTGTACTGTCAGTGGTGTGCAGTGTGCTGGGTGCCTGATGGGGGTGTGGTACATTGTGTACTGTCAGTGGTGTGTGGTGTGCTGGGTGTCTGATGGGGCTGTGGTACATTGTGTACTGTCAGTGGTGTGCGGTGAGCTGGGTGCCTGATGGGGCTGTGGTACATTGTGTACTGTCAGTTTTGTGCGGTGTGCTGGGTGTCTAATGGGGGTGTGGTACATTGTGTACTGTCAGTGGTGTGCGGTGTGCTGGGTGTCTGATGGGGGTGTGGTACATTGTGTACTGTCAGTGGTGTGCGGTGTGCTGGGTGTCTGATGGGGCTGTGGTACATTGTGTACTGTCAATGGTGTGCGGTGTGCTGGGTGTCTGATGGGGGTGTGGTACATTGTGTACTGTCAGTGGTGTGCGGTGTGCTGGGTGTCTAATGGGGGTGTGGTACATTGTGTACTGTCAGTGGTGTGCGGTGTACTGGGTGTCTGATGGGGGTGTGGTACATTGTGTACTGTCAGTGGTGTGTGGTGTGCTGGGTGCCTGATGGGTCTGTGGTACATTGTGTACTGTCAGTGGTGTGCGGTGTGCTGTGTGTCTGATGGGGCTGTGGTACATTGTGTACTGTCAGTGGTGTGTGGTGTGCTGGGTGTCTGATGGGGGTGTGGTACATTGTGTACTGTCAGTGGTGTGCGGTGTGCTGGGTGTCTGATGGGGGTGTGGTACATTGTGTACTGTCAGTGGTGTGCGGTGTGCTGGGTGTCTGATGGGGGTGTGGTACATTGTGTACTGTCAGTGGTGTACGGTGTGCTGAGTGCCTGATGGGGGTGTGGTACATTGTGTACTGTCAGTGGTGTGCAGTGTGCTGGGTGTCTGATGGGGGTGTGGTACATTGTGTACTGTCAGTGGTGTGCGGTGCGCTGGGTGTCTGATGGGGCTGTGGTACATTGTGTACTGTCAGTGGTGTGCGGTGTGCAGAGTGTCTGATCGGGGTGTGGTACATTGTGTACTGTCAGTGGTGTGAGGTGTGCTGGGTGCCTGATGGGGGTGTGGTGCATTGTGTACTGTCAGTGGTGTGCGGTGTGCTGGGTGTCTGATGGGGGTGTGGTACATTGTGTACTGTCAGTGGTGTGCGGTGTGCTGGGTGTCAGATGGGGCTGTGGTACATTGTGTACTGTCAGTGGTGTGCGGTGTGCAGAGTGTCTGATCGGGGTGTGGTACATTGTGTACTGTCAGTGGTGTGCGGTGTGCTGGATGCCTGATGGGGGTGTGGTACATTGTGTACTGCCAGTGGTGTGCTGGGTGTCTGATGGGGGTGTGCTCCATTGTGTACTCTCAGTGGTGTGTGGTGTGCTGGGTGCCTGATGGGGGTGTGTTACATTGTGTACTGTCAGTGGTGTGCGGTGTGCTGGGTGCCTGATGGGGGGTGTGGTACATTGTGTACTGTCAGTGGTGTGCGGTGTGCTGTGTGCCTGATGGGGGGAGTGGTACATTGTGTACTGTCAGTGGTGTGCGGTGTGCTGGGTGTCTAATGGGGGTGTGGTACATTGTGTACTGTCAGTGGTGTGCGGTGTGCTGGGTGTCTGATGGGGGTGTGGTACATTGTGTACTTTCAGTGGTGTGCGGTGTGCTGGGTGTCTGATGGGGGTGTGGTACATTGTGTACTGACAGTGGTGTGCGGTGAGCTGGGTGCCTGATGGGGGTGTGGTACATTGTGTACTGTCAGTGGTGTGCGGTGTGCTGGGTGCCTGATGGGGCTGTGGTACATTGTGTACTGTCAGTGGTGTGCGGTGTGCTGGGTGCCTGATGGGACTGTGGTACATTGTGTACTGTCAGTGGTGTGCAGTGTGCTGGGTGCCTGATGGGGGTGTGGTACATTGTGTACTGTCAGTGGTGTGCGGTGTGCTGGGTATCTGATGGGGGTGTGGTACATTGTGTACTGTCAGTAGTGTGTGGTGTGCTGGGTGCCTGATGGGGCTGTGGTACATTGTGTACTGTCAGTGGTGTGCAGTGTGCTGGGTGCCTGATGGGGGTGTGGTACATTGTGTACTGTCAGTGGTGTGTGGTGTGCTGGGTGCCTGCTGGGGGTGTGGTACATTGTGTACTGTCAGTGGTGTGTGGTGTGCTGGGTGCCTGATGGGGGTGTGGTACATTGTGTACTGTCAGTGGTGTGTGGTGTGCTGGGTGTCTGATGGGGCTGTGGTACATTGTGTACTGTCAGTGGTGTGCGGTGAGCTGGGTGCCTGATGGGGGTGTGGTACATTGTGTACTGTCAGTGTTGTGCGGTGTGCTGGGTGTCTAATGGGTGTGTGGTACATTGTGTACTGTCAGTGGTGTGCGGTGTGCTGGGTGTCTGATGGGGCTGTGGTATATTGTGTACTGTCAGTGGTGTGCGGTGTGCTGTGTGTCTGATGGGGGTGTGGTACATTGTGTACTGTCAGTGGTGTGCGGTGTGCTGGGTATCTGATGGGGGTGTGGTACATTGTGTACTGTCAGTGGTGTGCGGTGTGCTGGGTGCCTGATGGGGGTGTGGTACATTGTGTACTGTCAGTGGTGTGCTGTGTGCTGGGTGCTTGATGGGGGTGTGGTACATTGTGTACTGTCAGTGGTGTGTGGTGTGCTGGATGCCTGATGGGGGTTTGGTACATTGTGTACTGCCAGTGGTGTGCGGTGTGCTGGGTGTCTGATGGGGCTGTGGTACATTCTGTACTGCCAGTGGTGTGCGGTGTGCTGGGTGTCTGATGGGGGTGTGGTACATTGTGTACTGTCAGTGGGGTGCTGGGTGCCTGATGGGGGTGTGGTACATTGTGTACTGTCAGTGGTGTGCGGTGTGCTGTGTGCGTGATGGGGGTGTGGTACATTGTGTACTGTCAGTGGTGTGTGGTGTGCTGGGTGTCAGATGGGGGTGTGGTACATTGTGTACTGTCAGTGGTGTGCGGTGTGCTGGGTGCCTGAAGGGACTGTGGTACATTGTGTACTGTCAGTGGTGTGCGGTGTGCTGGGTGTCTAATGGGGGTGTGGTACATTGTGTACTGTCAGTCGTGTGCGGTGTGCTGGGTGCCTGATGGGGGTGTGGTACATTGAGTACTGCCAGTGGTGTGCTGGGTGTCTGATGGGGGTGTGGTCCATTGTGTACTCTCAGTTGTGTGTGGTGTGCTGGGTGCCTGATGGGGGTGTGTTACATTGTGTACTGTCAGTGGTGTGCGGTGTGCTGGGTGCCTGATGGGGGGTGTGGTACATTGTGTACTGTCAGTGGTGTGCTGTGTGCTGTGTGCCTGATGGGGGGAGTGGTACATTGTGTACTGTCAGTGGTGTGCGGTGTGCTGGGTGTCTAATGGGGGTGTGGTACATTGTGTACTGTCAGTGGTGTGCGGTGTGCTGGGTGTCTGATGGGGGTGTGGTACATTGTTTACTGTCAGTGGTGTGCGGTGTGCTAGGTGTCTGATGGGGGTGTGGTACATTGTGTACTGACAGTGGTGTGCAGTGTGCTGGGTGTCTGATGGGGCTGTGGTACATTGTGTACTGTCAGTGGTGTGTGGTGTGCTGGGTGTCTGATGGGGGTGTGGTACATTGTGCACTGTCAGTGGTGTGCGGTGTGCTGAGTGTCTGATGGGGGTGTGGTACATTGTGTACTGTCAGTGGTGTGTGCAGTGTGCTGGGTGCCTGATGGGGGTGTGGTACATTGTGTACTGTCAGTGGTGTGTGGTGTGCTGGGTGTCTGATGGGGGTGTGGTACATTGTGTACTGTCAGTGGTGTGCGGTGTGCTGGGTGTCTGATGGGGCTGTGGTACATTGTGTACTGTCAGTGGTGTGCGGTGTGCAGAGTGTCTGATCGGGGTGTGGTACATTGTGTACTGTCAGTGGTGTGAGGTGTGCTGGGTGCCTGATGGGGGTGTGGTGCATTGTGTACTGTCAGTGCTGTGCGGTGTGCTGGGTGTCTGATGGGGGTGTGGTACATTGTGTACTGTCAGTGGTGTGCGGTGTGCTGGGTGTCAGATGGGGCTGTGGTACATTGTGTACTGTCAGTGGTGTGCGGTGTGCAGAGTGTCTGATCGGGGTGTGGTACATTGTGTACTGTCAGTGGTGTGCGGTGTGCTGGGTGCCTGATGGGGGTGTGGTACATTGTGTACTGCCAGTGGTGTGCTGGGTGTCTGATGGGGGTGTGGTCCATTGTGTACTCTCAGTGGTGTGTGGTGTGCTGGGTGCCTGATGGGGGTGTGTTACATTGTGTACTGTCAGTGGTGTGCGGTGTGCTGGGTGCCTGATGGGGGGTGTGGTACATTGTGTACTGTCAGTGGTGTGCGGTGTGCTGTGTGCCTGATGGGGGGAGTGGCACATTGTGTACTGTCAGTGGTGTGCGGTGTGCTGGGTGTCTAATGGGGGTGTGGTACATTGTGTACTGTCAGTGGTGTGCGGTGTGCTGGGTATCTGATGGGGGTGTGGTACATTGTGTACTGTCAGTGGTGTGCGGTGTGCTGGGTGTCTGATGGGGGTGTGGTACATTGTGTACTGTCAGTGGTGTGCGGTGTGCTGGGTGTCTGATGGGGGTGTGGTACATTGTGTACTGTCAGTGGTGTGCGGTGTGCTGGGTGTCTGATGGGGGTGTGGTACATTGTTTACTGTCAGTGGTGTGCGGTGTGCTAGGTGTCTGATGGGGGTGTGGTACATTGTGTACTGACAGTGGTGTGCAGTGTGCTGGGTGTCTGATGGGGCTGTGGTACATTGTGTACTGTCAGTGGTGTGCGGTGTGCTGAATGTCTGATGGGGGTGTGGTACATTGTGTACTGTCAGTGGTGTGTGCAGTGTGCTGGGTGCCTGATGGGGGTGTGGTACATTGTGTACTGTCAGTGGTGTGCGGTGTGCTGGGTGTCTGATGGGGGTGTGGAACATTGTGTACTGTCAGTGGTGTGCGGTGTGCTGGGTGTCTGATGGGGCTGTGGTACATTGTGTACTGTCAGTGGTGTGCGGTGTGCAGAGTGTCTGATCGGGGTGTGGTACATTGTGTACTGTCAGTGGTGTGAGGTGTGCTGGGTGCCTGATGGGGGTGTGGTGCATTGTGTACTGTCAGTGCTGTGCGGTGTGCTGGGTGTCTGATGGGGGTGTGGTACATTGTGTACTGTCAGTGGTGTGCGGTGTGCTGGGTGTCTGATGGGGGTGTGGTACATTGTGTACTGTCAGTGGTGTGTGGTGTGCTGGGTGCCTAATGGGGGTGTGGTACATTGTGTACTGTCAGTGGTGTGGGGTGTGCTGGGTGCCTGATGGGGGTGTGGTACATTGTGTACTGTCAGTGGTGTGTGGTGTGCTGGGTGTCTGATGGGGGTGTGTTACATTGTGTACTGTCAGTGGTGTGTGGTGTGCTGGGTGCCTGATGGGGGTGTGGTACATTGTGTACTGTCAGTGGTGTGCAGTGTGCTGGGTGCCTGATGGGGGTGTGGTACATTGTGTACTGTCAGTGGTGTGCAGTGTGCTGGGTGCCTGATGGGGGTGTGGTAAATTGTGTACTGTCAGTGGTGTGTGGTGTGCTGGGTGCCTGATGGGGGTGTGGTACATTGTGTTCTGTCAGTGGTGTGTGGTGTGCTGGGTGCCTGATGGGGGTGTGGTACATTGTGTACTGTCAGTGGTGTGTGGTGTGCTGGGTGTCTGATGGGGCTGTGGTACATTGTGTACTGTCAGTGGTGTGCGGTGAGCTGGGTGCCTGATGGGGGTGTGGTACATTGTGTACTGTCAGTGTTGTGCGGTGTGCTGGGTGTCTAATGGGGGTGTGGTACATTGTGTACTGTCAGTGGTGTGCGGTGTGCTGGGTGTCTGATGGGGGTGTGGTACATTGTGTACTGTCAGTGGTGTGCGGTGTGCTGGGTGTCTGATGGGGCTGTGGTACATTGTGTACTGTCAATGGTGTGCGGTGTGCTGGGTGTCTGATGGGGGTGTGGTACATTGTGTACTGTCAGTGGTGTGCGGTGTGCTGGGTGTCTAATGGGGGTGTGGTACATTGTGTACTGTCAGTGGTGTGCGGTGTACTGGGTGTCTGATGGGGGTGTGGTACATTGTGTACTGTCAGTGGTGTGTGGTGTGCTGGGTGCCTGATGGGTCTGTGGTACATTGTGTACTGTCAGTGGTGTGCGGTGTGCTGGGTGTCTGATGGGGCTGTGGTACATTGTGTACTGTCAGTGGTGTGTGGTGTGCTGGGTGTCTGATGGGGGTGTGGTACATTGTGTACTGTCAGTGGTGTGCGGTGTGCTGGGTGTCTGATGGGGGTGTGGTACATTGTGTACTGTCAGTGGTGTGCTGTGTGCTGGGTGTCTGATGGGGGTGTGGTACATTGTGTACTGTCAGTGGTGTACGGTGTGCTGAGTGCCTGATGGGGGTGTGGTACATTGTGTACTGTCAGTGGTGTGCAGTGTGCTGGGTGTCTGATGGGGGTGTGGTACATTGTGTACTGTCAGTGGTGTGCGGTGTGCTGGGTGTCTAATGGTGCTGTGGTACATTGTGTACTGTCAGTGGTGTGCGGTGTGCAGAGTGTCTGATCGGGGTGTGGTACATTGTGTACTGTCAGTGGTGTGAGGTGTGCTGGGTGCCTGATGGGGGTGTGGTGCATTGTGTACTGTCAGTGCTGTGCGGTGTGCTGGGTGTCTGATGGGGGTGCGTTACATTGGGTACTGTCAGTGGTGTGCGGTGTGCTGGGTGTCAGATGGGGCTGTGGTACATTGTGTACTGTCAGTGGTGTGCGGTGTGCAGAGTGTCTGATCGGGGTGTGGTACATTGTGTACTGTCAGTGGTGTGCGGTGTGCTGGGTGCCTGATGGGGGTGTGGTACATTGTGTACTGCCAGTGGTGTGCTGGGTGTCTGATGGGGGTGTGGTCCATTGTGTACTCTCAGTGGTGTGTGGTGTGCTGGGTGCCTGATGGGGGTGTGTTACATTGTGTACTGTCAGTGGTGTGCGGTGTGCTGGGTGCCTGATGGGGGGTGTGGTACATTATGTACTGTCAGTGGTGTGCGGTGTGCTGTGTGCCTGATGGGGGGAGTGGTACATTGTGTACTGTCAGCGGTGTGCGGTGTGCTGGGTGTCTAATGGGGGTGTGGTACATTGTGTACTGTCAGTGGTGTGCGGTGTGCTGGGTATCTGATGGGGGTGTGGTACATTGTGTACTGTCAGTGGTGTGCGGTGTGCTGGCTGTCTGATGGGTGTGTGGTACATTGTGTACTGTCAGTGGTGTGCGGTGTGCTGGGTGTCTGATGGGGGTGTGGTACATTGTGTACTGTCAGTGGTGTGCGGTGTTCTGGGTGTCTGATGGGGGTGTGGTACATTGTTTACTGTCAGTGGTGTGCGGTGTGCTAGGTGTCTGATGGGGGTGTGGTACATTGTGTACTGACAGTGGTGTGCAGTGTGCTGGGTGTCTGATGGGGCTGTGGTACATTGTGTACTGTCAGTGGTGTGCGGTGTGCTGAATGTCTGATATGGGTGTGGTACATTGTGTACTGTCAGTGGTGTGTGCAGTGTGCTGGGTGCCTGATGGGGGTGTGGTACATTGTGTACTGTCAGTGGTGTGCGGTGTGCTGGGTGTCTGATGGGGGTGTGGAACATTGTGTACTGTCAGTGGTGTGCGGTGTGCTGGGTGTCTGATGGGGCTGTGGTACATTGTGTACTGTCAGTGGTGTGCGGTGTGCAGAGTGTCTGATCGGGGTGTGGTACATTGTGTACTGTCAGTGGTGTGAGGTGTGCTGGGTGCCTGATGGGGGTGTGGTGCATTGTGTACTGTCAGTGCTGTGCGGTGTGCTGGGTGTCTGATGGGGGTGTGGTACATTGTGTACTGTCAGTGGTGTGCGGTGTGCTGGGTGTCTGATGGGGGTGTGGTACATTGTGTACTGTCAGTGGTGTGTGGTGTGCTGGGGGCCTAATGGGGGTGTGGTAAATTGTGTACTGTCAGTGGTGTGGGGTGTGCTGGGTGTCTGATGGGGGTGTGGTACATTGTGTACTGTCAGTGGTGTGTGGTGTGCTGGGTGTCTGCTGGGGGTGTGGTACATTGTGTACTGTCAGTGGTGTGTGGTGTGCTGGGTGCCTGATGGGGGTGTGGTACATTGTGTACTGTCAGTGGTGTGCAGTGTGCTGGGTGCCTGATGGGGGTGTGGTACATTGTGTACTGTCAGTCGGGTGCAGTGTGCTGGGTGCCTGATGGGGGTGTGGTACATTGTGTACTGTCAGTGGTGTGTGGTGTGCTGGGTGCCTGATGGGGGTGTGGTATATTGTGTTCTGTCAGTGGTGTGTGGTGTGCTGGGTGCCTGATGGTGGTGTGGTACATTGTGTACTGTCAGTGGTGTGTGGTGTGCTGGGTGTCTGATGGGGCTGTGGTACATTGTGTACTGTCAGTGGTGTGCGGTGAGCTGGGTGCCTGATGGGGGTGTGGTACATTGTGTACTGTCAGTGTTGTGCGGTGTGCTGGGTGTCTAATGGGGGTGTGGTACATTGTGTACTGTCAGTGGTGTGCGGTGTGCTGGGTGTCTGATGGGGGTGTGGTACATTGTGTACTGTCAGTGGTGTGCGGTGTGCTGGGTGTCTGATGGGGCTGTGGTACATTGTGTACTGTCAATGGTGTGCGGTGTGCTGGGTGTCTGATGGGGGTGTGGTACATTGTGTACTGTCAGTGGTGTGCGGTGTGCTGGGTGTCTAATGGGGGTGTGGTACATTGTGTACTGTCAGTGGTGTGCGGTGTACTGGGTGTCTGATGGGGGTGTGGTACATTGTGTACTGTCAGTGGTGTGTGGTGTGCTGGGTGCCTGATGGGGGTGTGGTACATTGTGTACTGTCAGTGGTGTGCGGTGTGCTGGGTGTCTGATGGGGCTGTGGTACATTGTGTACTGTCAGTGGTGTGTGGTGTGCTGGGTGTCTGATGGGGGTGTGGTACATTGTGTACTGTCAGTGGTGTGCGGTGTGCTGGGTGTCTGATGGGGGTGTGGTACATTGTGTACTGTCAGTGGTGTGCGGTGTGCTGGGTGTCTGATGGGGGTGTGGTACATTGTGTACTGTCAGTGGTGTACGGTGTGCTGAGTGCCTGATGGGGGTGTGGTACATTGTGTACTGTCAGTGGTGTGCAGTGTGCTGGGTGTCTGATGGGGGTGTGGTACATTGTGTACTGTCAGTGGTGCGCGGTGTGCTGGGTACCTGATGGGGGTGTGGTACATTGTGCACTGTCAGTGGTGTGCAGTGTGCTGGGTGTCTGATGGGGGTGTGGTACATTGTGTACTGTCAGTGGTGCGCGGTGTGCTGGGTGTCTGATGGGGGTGTGGTACATTGTGCACTGTCAGTGGTGTGTGGTGTGCTGGGTGTCTGATGGGGGTGTGGTACATTGTGTACTGTCAGTGGTGTGCGGTGTGCTGGGTGTCTGATGGGGGTGAGGTACATTGTGTACTGTCAGTGGTGTGTGGTGTGCTGGGTGTCTGATGGGGGTGTGGTACATTGTGTACTGTCAGAGGTGTGCGGTGTGCTGGGTGTCTGATGGGGGTGTGGTACATTGTGTACTGTCAGTGGTGTGCGGTGTGCTGGGTGTCTGATGGGGGTGTGGTACATTGTGTACTGTCAGTGGTGTGCGGTGTGCTGCTTGCCGGTTGGGGCTGTGCTACATTGTGTACTGTCAGTGGTGTGTGATGAGCTGGGTGTCTGATGGGGGTGTGGTACATTGTGTCCTGTCAGTGGTGTGCTGGGTGTCTGATGGGGCTGTGGTACATTGTGTACTGTCATTGGTGTGCGGTGTGCTGGGTGTCTGATGGGGGTGTGGTACATTGTGTACTGTCAGTGGTGTGCGGTGAGCTGGGTGCCTGATGGGGGTGTGGTACATTGTGTACTGTCAGTGGTGTGCTGGGTGTCTGATGGGGCTGTGGTACATTGTGTACTGTCATTGGTGTGCGGTGTGCTGGGTGTCTGATGGGGGTGTGGTACATTGTGTACTGTCAGTGGTGTGTGGTGTGCTGGGTGTCTGATGGGGGTGTGGTACATTGTGTACTGTCAGTGGTGTGCGGTGTGCTGGGTGCCTGATGGGGGTGTGGTACATTGTGTACTGTCAGCGGTGTGCGGTGTGCTGGGTGTCTGATGGGGGTGTGGTACATTGTGTACTGTCAGTGGTGTGCGGTGTGCTGGGTGTCTGATGGGGGTGTGGTACATTGTGTACTGTCAGTGGTGTGTGGTGTGCTGGGTGTCTGATGGGGGTGTGGTACATTGTGTACTGTCAGTGGTGTGCGGTGTGCTGGGTGCCTGATGGGACTGTGGTACATTGTGTACTGTCAGTGGTGTGCGGTGTGCTGGGTGTCTGATGGGGCTGTGGTACATTGTGTACTGTCAGTGGTGTGCGGTGAGCTGGGTGTCTGATGGGGGTGTGGTACATTGTGTACTGTCAGTGGTGTGTGGTGTGCTGGGTGTCTGATGGGGGTGTGGTACATTGTGTACTGTCAGTGGTGTGCGGTGTGCTGGGTGCCTGATGGGACTGTGGTATATTGTGTACTGTCAGTGGTGTGCGGTGTGCTGGGTGTCTGATGGGGGTGTGGTACATTGTGTACTGTCAGTGGTGTGCGGTGTGCTGGGTGTCTGATGGGGGTGTGGTACATTGTGTACTGTCAGTGGTGTGTGGTGTGCTGGTTGCCTGATGGGACTGTGGTACATTGTGTACTGTCAGTGGTGTGCGGTGTGCTGGGTGTCTGATGGGGCTATGGTACATTGTGTACTGTCAGTGGTGTGCGGTGTGCTGGGTGCCTGATGGGGGTGTGGTACATTGTGTACTGTCAGTGGTCTGCGGTGTGCTGGGTGTCTGATGGGGGTGTGGTACATTGTGTACTGTCAGTTGTGTGTGGTGTGCTGGGTGCCTGATGGCGCTCTGGTAAATTGTGTACTGTCAGTGGTGTGCGGTGTGCTGGGTGCCTGATGGGGGTGTGGTACATTGTGTACTGTCAGTGGTCTGCGGTGTGCTGGGTGTGTGATGGGGCTGTGGTACATTGTGTACTGTCAGTGGTGTGTGGTGAGCTGGGTGTCTGATGGGGGTGTGGTACATTGTGTACTGTCAGTGGTGTGCGGTGAGCTGGGTGTCTGATGGGGCTGTGGAACATTGTGTACTGTCAGTGGTGTGTGGTGTGCTGTGTGTCTGATGGGGCTGTGGTACATTGTGTACTGTCAGTGGTGTGCGGTGTGCTGTGTGTCTGATGGGGCTGTGGTACATTGTGTACTGTCAGTGGTGTGCGGTGTGCTGGGTCCCTGATGGGGGTGTGGCACATTGTGTACTGTCAGTGGTGTGTGGTGTGCTGGGTGCCTGATGGGACTGTGGTACATTGTGTACTGTCAGTGGTGTGCAGTGTGCTGGGTGTCTGATGGGGGTGTGGCACATTGTGTACTGTCAGTGGTGTGTGGTGTGCTGGGTGCCTGATGGGACTGTGGTACATTGTGTACTGTCAGTGGTGTGCGGTGTGCTGGGTGTCTGATGGGGGTGTGGTAAATTGTGTACTGTCAGTGGTGTGTGGTGTGCTGGGTGTCTGATGGGGGTGTGGTACATTGTGGACTGTCAGTGGTGTGTGGTGTGCTGGGTGCCTGATGGGACTGTGGTACATTGTGTACTGTCAGAGTTGTGCGGTGTGCTGGGTGTCTGATGGGGGTGTGGTACATTGTGTACTGTCAGTGGTGTGCGGTGTGCTGGGTGTCTGATGGGGCTGTGGTACATTGTGTACTGTCAGTGGTGTGCGGTGTGCTGGGTGTCTGATGGGGGTGTGGTACATTGTGTACTGTCAGTGGTGTGTGGTGTGCTGGGTGCCTGATGGGACTGTGGTACATTGTGTACTGTCAGTGGTGTGCGGTGTGCTGGGTGTCTGATGGGGCTATGGTACATTGTGTACTGTCAGTGGTGTGCGGTGTGCTGGGTGCCTGATGGGGGTGTGGTACATTGTGTACTGTCAGTGGTCTGCGGTGTGCTGGGTGTCTGATGGGGGTGTGGTACATTGTGTACTGTCAGTTGTGTGTGGTGTGCTGGGTGCCTGATGGCGCTCTGGTAAATTGTGTACTGTCAGTGGTGTGCGGTGTGCTGGGTGCCTGATGGGGGTGTGGTACATTGTGTACTGTCAGTGGTCTGCGGTGTGCTGGGTGTCTGATGGGGCTGTGGTACATTGTGTACTGTCAGTGGTGTGTGGTGAGCTGGGTGTCTGATGGGGGTGTGGTACATTGTGTACTGTCAGTGGTGTGCGGTGAGCTGGGTGTCTGATGGGGCTGTGGAACATTGTGTACTGTCAGTGGTGTGTGGTGTGCTGTGTGTCTGATGGGGCTGTGGTACATTGTGTACTGTCAGTGGTTTGCGGTGTGCTGTGTGTCTGATGGGGCTGTGGTACATTGTGTACTGTCAGTGGTGTGCGGTGTGCTGGGTCCCTGATGGGGGTGTGGCACATTGTGTACTGTCAGTGGTGTGTGGTGTGCTGGGTGCCTGATGGGACTGTGGTACATTGTGTACTGTCAGTGGTGTGCAGTGTGCTGGGTGTCTGATGGGGGTGTGGCACATTGTGTACTGTCAGTGGTGTGTGGTGTCCTGGGTGCCTGATGGGACTGTGGTACATTGTGTACTGTCAGTGGTGTGCGGTGTGCTGGGTGTCTGATGGGGGTGTGGTAAATTGTGTACTGTCAGTGGTGTGTGGTGTGCTGGGTGTCTGATGGGGGTGTGGTACATTGTGGACTGTCAGTGGTGTTTGGTGTGCTGGGTGCCTGATGGGACTGTGGTACATTGTGTACTGTCAGAGTTGTGCGGTGTGCTGGGTGTCTGATGGGGGTGTGGTACATTGTGTACTGTCAGTGGTGTGCGGTGTGCTGGGTGTCTGATGGGGCTGTGGTACATTGTGTACTGTCAGTGGTGTGTGGTGTGCTGGGTGTCTGATGGGGGTGTGGTACATTGTGTACTGTCAGTGGTGTGCGGTGAGCTGGGTGCCTGATGGGGGTGTGGTACATTGTGTACTGTCAGTGTTGTGCGGTGTGCTGGGTGTCTAATGGGGGTGTGGTTCATTGTGTACTGTCAGTGGTGTGCGGTGTGCTGGGTGTCTGATGGGGGTGTGTTACATTGTGTACTGTCAGTGGTGTGCGGTGTGCTGGGTGTCTGATGGGGCTGTGGTACATTGTGTACTGTCAATGGTGTGCGGTGTGCTGGGTGTCTGATGGGGGTGTGGTACATTGTGTACTGGCAGTGGTGTGCGGTGTGCTGGGTGTCTAATGGGGGGGTGGTACATTGTGTACTGTCAGTGGTGTGCGGTGTACTGGGTGTCTGATGGGGGTGTGGTACATTGTGTACTGTCAGTGGTGTGTGGTGTGCTGGGTGCCTGATGGGGGTGTGGTACATTGTGTACTGGCAGTGGTGTGCGGTGTGCTGGGTGTCTAATGGGGGTGTGGTACATTGTGTACTGTCAGTGGTGTGCGGTGTGCTGGGTGTCTGATGGGGGTGTGGTACATTGTGTACTGTCAGTGGTGTGCGGTGTGCTGGGTGTCTGATGGGGCTGTGGTACATTGTGTACTGTCAGTGGTGTGTGGTGTGCTGGGTGTCTGATGGGGGTGTGGTATATTGTGTACTGTCAGTGGTGTGCGGTGTGCTGGGTGTCTGATGGGGGTGTGGTACATTGTGTACTGTCAGTGGTGTGCGGTGTGCTGGGTGTCTGATGGCGGTGTGGTACATTGTGTACTGTCAGTGGTGTATGGTGTGCTGAGTGCCTGATGGGGGTGTGGTACATTGTGTACTGTCAGTGGTGTGCAGTGTGCTGGGTGTCTGATGGGGGTGTGGTACATTGTGTACTGTCAGTGGTGCGCGGTGTGCTGGGTACCTGATGGGGGTGTGGTACATTGTGCACTGTCAGTGGTGTGCAGTGTGCTGGGTGTCTGATGGGGGTGTGGTACATTGTGTACTGTCAGTGGTGCGCGGTGTGCTGGGTGTCTGATGGGGGTGTGGTACATTGTGCACTGTCAGTGGTGTGTGGTGTGCTGGGTGTCTGATGGGGGTGTGGCACATTGTGTACTGTCAGTGGTGTGCGGTGTGCTGGGTGTCTGATGGGGGTGAGGTACATTGTGTACTGTCAGTGGTGTGTGGTGTGCTGGGTGTCTGATGGGGGTGTGGTACATTGTGTACTGTCAGAGGTGTGCGGTGTGCTGGGTGTCTGATGGGGGTGTGGTACATTGTGTACTGTCAGTGGTGTGCGGTGTGCTGGGTGTCTGATGGGGGTGTGGTACATTGTGTACTGTCAGTGGTGTGCGGTGTGCTGCTTGCCTGATGGGGCTGTGCTACATTGTGTACTGTCAGTGGTGTGTGATGAGCTGGGTGTCTGATGGGGCTGTGGTAAATTGTGTACTGCCAGTGGTGTGCGGTGTGCTGGGTGTCTGATGGGGGTGTGGTACATTGTGTCCTGTCAGTGGTGTGCGGTGAGCTGGGTGCCTGATGGGGGTGTGGTACATTGTGTACTGTCAGTGGTGTGCTGGGTGTCTGATGGCGCTGTGGTACATTGTGTACTGTCATTGGTGTGCGGTGTTCTGGGTGTCTGATGGGGGTGTGGTACATTGTGTACTGTCAGTGGTGTGTGGTGTGCTGGGTGTCTGATGGGGGTGTGGTACATTGTGTACTGTCAGTGGTGTGCGGTGTGCTGGGTGCCTGATGGGGGTGTGGTACATTGTGTACTGTCAGCGGTGTGCGGTGTGCTGGGTGTCTGATGGGGGTGTGGTACATTGTGTACTGTCAGTGGTGTGCGGTGTGCTGGGTGTCTGATGGGGGTGTGGTACATTGTGTACTGTCAGTGGTGTGCGATGTGCTGGGTGTCTGTTGGGACTGTGGTACATTGTGTACTGTCAGTGGTGTGTGGTGTGCTGGGTGTCTGATGGGGGTATGGTACATTGTGTACTGTCAGTGGTGTGCGGTGTGCTGGGTGCCTGATGGGACTGTGGTACATTGTGTACTGTCAGTGGTGTGCGGTGTGCTGGGTGTCTGATGGGGCTGTGGTACATTGTGTACTGTCAGTGGTGTGCGGTGAGCTGGGTGTCTGATGGGGGTGTGGTACATTGTGTACTGTCAGTGGTGTGTGGTGTGCTGGGTGTCTGATGGGGGTGTGGTACATTGTGTACTGTCAGTGGTGTGCGGTGTGCTGGGTGCCTGATGGGACTGTGGTATATTGTGTACTGTCAGTGGTGTGCGGTGTGCGGGGTGTCTGATGGGGGTGTGGTACATTGTGTACTGTCAGTGGTGTGCGGTGTGCTGGGTGTCTGATGGGGGTGTGGTACATTGTGTACTGTCAGTGGTGTGTGGTGTGCTGGGTGCCTGATGGGACTGTGGTACATTGTGTACTGTCAGTGGTGTGCGGTGTGCTGGGTGTCTGATGGGGCTATGGTACATTGTGTACTGTCAGTGGTGTGCGGTGTGCTGGGTGCCTGATGGGGGTGTGGTACATTGTGTACTGTCAGTGGTCTGCGGTGTGCTGGGTGTCTGATGGGGGTGTGGTACATTGTGTACTGTCAGTTGTGTGTGGTGTGCTGGGTGCCTGATGGCGCTCTGGTAAATTGTGTACTGTCAGTGGTGTGCGGTGTGCTGGGTGCCTGATGGGGGTGTGGTACATTGTGTACTGTCAGTGGTCTGCGGTGTGCTGGGTGTCTGATGGGGCTGTGGTACATTGTGTACTGTCAGTGGTGTGTGGTGAGCTGGGTGTCTGATGGGGGTGTGGTACATTGTGTACTGTCAGTGGTGTGCGGTGAGCTGGGTGTCTGATGGGGCTGTGGAACATTGTGTACTGTCAGTGGTGTGTGGTGTGCTGTGTGTCTGATGGGGCTGTGGTACATTGTGTACTGTCAGTGGTGTGCGGTGTGCTGTGTGTCTGATGGGGCTGTGGTACATTGTGTACTGTCAGTGGTGTGCGGTGTGCTGGGTCCCTGATGGGGGTGTGGCACATTGTGTACTCTCAGTGGTGTGTGGTGTGCTGGGTGCCTTATGGGACTGTGGTACATTGTGTACTGTCAGTGGTGTGCAGTGTGCTGGGAGTCTGATGGGGGTGTGGCACATTGTGTACTGTCAGTGGTGTGTGGTGTGCTGGGTGCCTGATGGGACTGTGGTACATTGTGTACTGTCAGTGGTGTGCGGTGTGCTGGGTGTCTGATGGGGTTGTGGTACATTGTGGACTGTCAGTGGTGTGTGGTGTGCTGGGTGCCTGATGGGACTGTGGTACATTGTGTACTGTCAGTGTTGTGCGGTGTGCTGGGTGTCTGATGGGGGTGTGGTACATTGTGTACTGTCAGTGGTGTGCGGTGTGCTGGGTGTCTGATGGGGCTGTGGTACATTGTGTACTGTCAGTGGTGTGCGGTGTGCTGGGTGTCTGATGGGGCTGTGGTACATTGTGTCCTGTCAGTGGTGTTTAGGTGTGCTGGGTGCCTTATGGGACTGTGGTACATTGTGTACTGTCAGTGGTGTGCAGTGTGCTGGGTGTCTGATGGGGGTGTGGCACATTGTGTACTGTCAGTGGTGTGTGGTGTGCTGGGTGCCTGATGGGACTGTGGTACATTGTGTACTGTCAGTGGTGTGCGGTGTGCTGGGTGTCTGATGGGGGTGTGGTACATTGTGGACTGTCAGTGGTGTGTGGTGTGCTGGGTGCCTGATGGGACTGTGGTACATTGTGTACTGTCAGTGTTGTGCGGTGTGCTGGGTGTCTGATGGGGGTGTGGTACATTGTGTACTGTCAGTGGTGTGCGGTGTGCTGGGTGTCTGATGGGGCTGTGGTACATTGTGTACTGTCAGTGGTGTGTGGTGTGCTGGGTGTCTGATGGGGTGTGGTACATTGTGTACTGTCAGTGGTGTGCGGTGTGCTGAGTGTCTGATGGGGCTGTGGTACATTGTGTACTGTCAGTGGCGTGTGGTGTGCTGGGTGTCTGATGGGGCTGTGGTACATTGTGTACTGTAAGTGGTGTGCGGTGAGCTGGGTTCCTGATGGGGCTGTGGTACATTGTGTACTGTCAGTGGTGTGCGGTGTGCTGGGTGTCAGATGGAGCTGTGGTACATTGTGTACTGTCAGTGGTGTGTGGTGTGCTGGGTGTCTGATGGGGGTGTGGTACATTGTGTACTGTCAGTGGTGTGCGGTGTGCTGGGTGTCTGATGGGGGTGTGGTACATTGTGTACTGTCAGTGGTGTGCGGTGTGCTGGGTGTCTGATGGGGGTGTGGTACATTGTGTACTGTCAGTGGTGTGTGGTGTGCTGGTTGCCTGATGGAGCTGTTGTACATTGTGTACTGTCAGTGGTGTGTGATGAGCTGGGTGTCCGATGGGGCTGTGGTAAATTGTGTCCTGTCAGTGGTGTGCGGTGAGCTGGGTGCCTGATGGGGGTGTGGTACATTGTGTACTGTCAGTGGTGTGCTGGGTGTCTGATGGGGCTGTGGTACATTGTGTACTGTCATTGGTGTGCGGTGTGCTGGGTGTCTGATGGGGGTGTGGTACATTGTGTACTGTCAGTGGTGTGTGGTGTGCTGGGTGTCTGATGGGGGTGTGGTACATTGTGTACTGTCAGTGGTGTGCGGTGTGCTGGGTGCCTGATGGGGGTGTGGTACATTGTGTACTGTCAGCGGTGTGCGGTGTGCTGGGTGTCTGATGGGGGTGTGGTACATTGTGTACTGTCAGTGGTGTGCGGTGTGCTGGGTGTCTGATGGGGGTGTGGTACATTGTGTACTGTCAGTGGTGTGCGATGTGCTGGGTGTCTGTTGGGACTGTGGTACATTGTGTACTGTCAGTGGTGTGTGGTGTGCTGGGTGTCTGATGGGGGTGTGGTACATTGTGTACTGTCAGTGGTGTGCGGTGTGCTGGGTGCCTGATGGGACTGTGGTACATTGTGTACTGTCAGTGGTGTGCGGTGTGCTGGGTGTCTGATGGGGCTGTGGTACATTGTGTACTGTCAGTGGTGTGCGGTGAGCTGGGTGTCTGATGGGGGTGTGGTACATTGTGTACTGTCAGTGGTGTGTGGTGTGCTGGGTGTCTGATGGGGGTGTGGTACATTGTGTACTGTCAGTGGTGTGCGGTGTGCTGGGTGCCTGATGGGACTGTGGTACATTGTGTACTGTCAGTGGTGTGCGGTGTGCTGGGTGTCTGATGGGGGTGTGGTACATTGTGTACTGTCAGTGGTGTGCGGTGTGCTGGGTGTCTGATGGGGGTGTGGTACATTGTGTACTGTCAGTGGTGTGTGGTGTGCTGGGTGCCTGATGGGACTGTGGTACATTGTGTACTGTCAGTGGTGTGCGGTGTGCTGGGTGTCTGATGGGGCTATGGTACATTGTGTACTGTCAGTGGTGTGTGGTGTGCTGGGTGCCTGATGGGGGTGTGGTACATTGTGTACTGTCAGTGGTCTGCGGTGTGCTGGGTGTCTGATGGGGGTGTGGTACATTCTGTACTGTCAGTTGTGTGTGGTGTGCTGGGTGCCTGATGGCGCTCTGGTAAATTGTGTACTGTCAGTGGTGTGCGGTGTGCTGGGTGCCTGATGGGGGTGTGGTACATTGTGTACTGTCAGTGGTCTGCGGTGTGCTGGGTGTCTGATGGGGCTGTGGTACATTGTGTACTGTCAGTGGTGTGTGGTGAGCTGGGTGTCTGATGGGGGTGTGGTACATTGTGTACTGTCAGTGGTGTGCGGTGAGCTGGGTGTCTGATGGGGCTGTGGAACATTGTGTACTGTCAGTGGTGTGTGGTGTGCTGTGTGTCTGATGGGGCTGTGGTACATTGTGTACTGTCAGTGGTGTGCGGTGTGCTGTGTGTCTGATGGGGCTGTGGTACATTGTGTACTGTCAGTGGTGTGCGGTGTGCTGGGTCCCTGATGGGGGTGTGGCACATTGTGTACTGTCAGTGGTGTGTGGTGTGCTGGGTGCCTGATGGGACTGTGGTACATTGTGTACTGTCAGTGGTGTGCAGTGTGCTGGGTGTCTGATGGGGGTGTGGCACATTGTGTACTGTCAGTGGTGTGTGGTGTGCTGGGTGCCTGATGGGACTGTGGTACATTGTGTACTGTCAGTGGTGTGCGGTGTGCTGGGTGTCTGATGGGGTTGAGGTAAATTGTGTACTGTCAGTGGTGTGTGGTGTGCTGGGTGTCTGATGGGGGTGTGGTACATTGTGGACTGTCAGTGGTGTGTGGTGTGCTGGGTGCCTGATGGGACTGTGGTACATTGTGTACTGTCAGTGTTGTGCGGTGTGCTGGGTGTCTGATGGGGGTGTGGTACATTGTGTACTGTCAGTGGTGTGCGGTGTGCTGGGTGTCTGATGGGGCTGTGGTACATTGTGTACTGTCAGTGGTGTGTGGTGTGCTGGGTGTCTGATGGGGGTGTGGTACATTGTGTACTGTCAGTGGTGTGCGGTGTGCTGGGTGTCTGATGGGGCTGTGGTACATTGTGTACTGTCAGTGGTGTGTGGTGAGCTGGGTGTCTGATGGGGTGTGGTAAATTGTGTACTGTCAGTGGTGTGCGGTTTGCTGAGTGTCTGATGGGGCTGTGGTACATTGTGTACTGTCAGTGGCGTGTGGTGTGCTGGGTGTCTGATGGGGCTGTGGTACATTGTGTACTGTCAGTGGTGTGCGGTGTGCTGGGTATCTGATGGGGGTGTGGTACATTGTGTACTGTCAGTGGTGTGCGGTGTGCTGGGTGTCTGATGGGGGTGTGGTACATTGTGTACTGTCAGTGGTGTGTGGTGTGCTGGTTGCCTGATGGAGCTGTTGTACATTGTGTACTGTCAGTGGTGTGTGATGAGCTGGGTGTCCGATGGGGCTGTGGTAAATTGTGTACTGTCAGTGGTGTTCGGTGTGCTCGGTGTCTGATGGGGGTGTGGTACATTGTGTACTGTCAGTGGTGTGCGGTGAGCTGGGTGCCTGATGGGGGTGTGGTACATTGTGTACTGTCAGTGGCGTGCTGGGTGTCTGATGGGGCTGTGGTACATTGTGTACTGTCAGTGTTGTGCGGTGAGCTGGGTGCCTGATGGGGGGTGTGGTACATTGTGTACTGTCAGTGGTGTGCGGTGTGCTGGGTGCCTGATGGGGGTGTGGTACATTGTGTACTGTCAGCGGTGTGCTGGGTGTCTGATGGGGGTGTGGTACATTGTGTACTGTCAGTGGTGTGCGGTGTGCTGGGTGTCTGATGGGGGTGTGGTACATTGTGTACTGTCAGTGGTGTGTGGTGTGCTGGGTGTCTGATGGGGCTGTGGTGCATTGTGTACTGTCAGTGGTGTGTTGTGCGCTGGGTGTCTGATGGGGCTGTGGTACATTGTGTACTGTCAGTGGTGTGCGGTGTGCTGTGTGTCTGATGGGGGTGTGGTACATTGTGTACTGTCAGTGGTGTGTGGTGTGCTGGGTGCCTGATGGGACTGTGGTACATTGTGTACTGTCAGTGGTGTGCGGTGTGCTGGGTGCCTGATGGGGGTGTGGTACATTGTGTACTGTCAGTGGTGTGCGGTGTGCTGGGTGTCTGATGGGGTAGTGGTACATTGTGTACTGTCAGTGGTGTGCGGTGTGCTGGGTGCCTGATGGGGGTGTGGTACATTGTGTACTGTCAGTGGTCTGCGGTGTGCTGGGTGTCTGATGGGGGTGTGGTACATTGTGTACTGTCAGTGGTGTGCAGTGTGCTGGGTGTCTGATGGGGGTGTGGTACATTGTGTACTGTCAGTGGTGTGCGGTGTGCTGGGTACCTGATGGGGGTGTGGTACATTGTGTACTGTCAGTGGTGTGCGGTGTGCTGGGTGTCTGATGGGGGTGTGGTACATTGTGTACTGTCAGTGGTGTGTGGAGTGCTGGGTGTCTGATGGGGGTGTGGTACATTGTGTACTGTCAGTGGTGTGCGGTGTGCTGGGTGTCTGATGGGGCTGTGGTACATTGTGTACTGTCAGTGGTGTGCGGTGTGCTGGGTGTCTGATGGGGGTGTGGTACATTGTGTACTGTCAGTGGTGTGCAGTGTGCTGGTTGCCTGATGGGGCTGTGGTACATTGTGTACTGTCAGTGGTGTGTGGTGTGCTGGGTGTCTGATGGGGGTGTGGTACATTGTGTACTGTCAGTGGTGTGTGATGAGCTGGGTGTCTCATGGGGCTGTGGTAAATTGTGTACTGTCAGTGGTGTGCGGTGTGCTGGGTGTCTGATGGGGGTGTGGTACATTGTGTACTGTCAGTGGTGTGCGGTGAGCTGGGTGCCTGATGGGGGTGTGGTACATTGTCTTGTACAAAATCTTTGGATTTCGGCGGCAGCGGTGCGCAGGGGCCTTCTGGGAGGTGAGTAGTGTGTTTCAAAACCTTACCTTAACAGGAGCAGCCCTTTGGATTTCGGCGGGAACCGGAAGTTCGACCTCTGGCAAGTTCCCCCCGCCCCCAACCAATAAATTCTGGTGGAGAGGAAACCCGAGACACTACACGTGTAGTGTCTCCCACCCGCCCTCCTCCTCTAACCTAATAATAAGACCCATTGGTGTAAGGTAAGTGCCATATTATATTATTATATTATTAGCATTGTGCAGGTCAAGGATTGGAGGTGGAGGAGCAGTCTCTGTCAGCGCGAGAACCTGAGAACATCTCAGAAGGTAAGCAAGTGATTTTTACTTTTATACCTTTTTTTTCAAATTGTGTGTGTCGGGGGGAAACTGAAGTGACATCACAGAAAAGCTGTGACCTGAGTGGCTGGTTGGGATTCGAACCTAAATTTTTTTGAGTATTTGGGAACTAATTAAACATAATAACTTAATTTTAATTTAGAGGATATCGAAGCCAGAGATCGGAGAATATTATAGTTAGCTATCGCATTTCTATTAGAAATCTAGTGCTAGGAAACAGATAGTTGACAGTAACTTTGTAATTTAAAAAAAAAAGTATTTAAAAAAAAAAAGACAAATTTTAATTTTAATTAATTGACGCAATGTCAGTTAGAGGGGTGCTGTGCTCTGACTGTGAGATGTGGCAGGTCCGGGAGGCTTCCAGCGTCCCGGATGGCTTCATCTGCAGAAAGTGCACCCAACTGCAGCTCATCACAGACCGCATGGTTCGGTTGGAGCAGCAATTGGATGCACTTAGGAGCATGCAGGTGGCGGAAAGCGTCATAGATCGCAGTTATGTAAGTGTGGTCACACCCAAGGTGCAGGCAGAGAAATGGGTGACCACCAGAAAGGGCAGGCATTCAGTGCAGGAATCCCCTGTGGTTGTCCCCCTCTCGAACAGATATACCCCTTTGGATACTGTCGGGGGGGATAGCCTATCAGGGGAAAACAGCAGCAGCCAGAGCAGTGGCACCACGGCTGGCTCTGATGTTCAGAAGGGAGGGTCAAAGCGCAGAAGAGTAATAGTAATAGGGGACTCTATAGTCAGGGGCACAGATAGGCGCTTCTGTGGACGTGAAAGAGACTCCAGGATTGTATGTTGCCTCCCTGGTGCCAGGGTCCAGGATGTCTCCGAACGGGTAGAGGGAATCCTGAAGGGGGAGGGCAAACAGGCAGAGGTCGTTGTACATATTGGTACTAACGACATAGGCAGGAAGGGGCATGAGGTCCTGCAGCAGGAGTTCAGGGAGCTAGGCAGAAAGTTAAAAGACAGGACCTCGAGGGTTGTAATCTCGGGATTACTCCCTGTGCCACGTGCCAGTGAGGCTAGAAATAGGAAGATAGAGCAGACAAACACGTGGCTAAACAGCTGGTGTAGGAGGGAGGGTTTCTGTTATCTGGACCACTGGGAGCTCTTCCGGGGCAGGTGTGACCTGTATAAGATGGACGGGTTGCATCTAAACCGGAGAGGCATAAATATCCTGGCCGCGAGATTTGCTAGTGTCACACGGGAGGGTTTAAACTAGTATGGCAGGGGGGTGGGCACGGGAGCAATAGGTCAGAAGGTGAGAGCATTGAGGGAGAACTAGGGAATAGGGACAGTGTGGCTCTGAGGCAGAGCAGACGGGGAAAAGTTGCTGAACACAGCGGGTCTGGTGGCCTGAAGTGCATATGTTTTAATGCAAGGAGCATTACGGGTAAGGCAGATGAACTTAGAGCTTGGATTACTACTTGGAACTATGATGTTGTTGCCAATACAGAGACCTGGTTGAGGGAAGGGCAGGATTGGCAGCTAAACGTTCCAGGATTTAGATGTTTCAGGCGGGATAGAGGGGGATGTAAAAGGGGAGGCGGAGTTGCGCTACTTGTTCAGGAGAGTATCACAGCTATACAGCGAGAGGACACCTCAGAGGGCAGTGAGGCTATATGGGTAGAGATCAGGAATAAGAAGGGTGCAGTCACAATGTTGGGGGTATACTACAGGCCTCCCAACAGCCAGCGGGAGATAGAGGAGCAGATAGGTAGACAGATTTTGGAAAAGAGTAAAAACAACAGGGTTGTGGTGATGGGAGACTTCAACTTCCCCAATATTGACTGGGACTCACTTAGTGCCAGGGGCTTAGACGGGGCAGAGTTTGTAAGGAGCATCCAGGAGGGCTTCTTAAAACAATATGTAAACAGTCCAACTAGGGAAGGGGCGGTACTGGACCTGGTATTGGGGAATGAGCCCGGCCAGGTGGTAGCTGTTTCAGTAGGGGAGCATTTTGGTAACAGTGACCACAATTCAGTAAGTTTTAAAGTACTGGTGGACAAGGATAAGAGTGGTCCGAGGATGAATGTGCTAAATTGGGGGAAGGCTAATTATAACAATATTAGGCGGGAACTGAAGAACATAGATCGGGGGCGGATGTTTGAGGGCAAATCAACATCTGACATGTGGGAGGCTTTCAAGTGTCAGTTGAAAGGAATACAGGACAGGCATGTTCCTGTGAGGAAGAAAGATAAATAAGTCAATTTTCGGGAACCTTGGATGACGAGTGATATTGTAGGCCTCGTCAAAAAGAAAAAGGAGGCATTTGTCAGGGCTAAAAGGCTGGGTACAGACGAAGCCTGTGTGGCATATAAGGAAAGTAGGAAGGAACTTAAGCAAGGAGTCAGGAGGGCTAGAAGGGGTCATGAAAAGTCATTGGCAAATAGGGTTAAGGAAAATCCCAAGGCTTTTTACACTTACATAAAAAGCAAGAGGGTAGCCAGGGAAAGGGTTGGCCCACTGAAGGATAGGCAAGGGAATCTATGTGTGGAGCCAGAGGAAATGGGCGAGGTACTAAATGAATACTTTGCATCAGTATTCACCAAAGAGAAGGAATTGGTAGATGTTGAGTCTGGAGAAGGGGGTGTAGATAGCCTGGGTCACATTGTGATCCAAAAAGACGAGGTGTTGGGTGTCTTAAAAAATATTAAGGTAGATAAGTCCCCAGGGCCGGATGGGATCTACCCCAGAATACTGAAGGAGGCTGGAGAGGAAATTTCTGAGGCCTTGACAGAAATCTTTGGACCCTCGCTGTCTTCAGGGGATGTCCCGGAGGACTGGAGAATAGCCAATGTTGTTCCTCTGTTTAAGAAGGGTGGCAGGGATAATCCCGGGAACTACAGGCCGGTGAGCCTTACTTCAGTGGTAGGGAAATTACTGGAGAGAATTCTTCGAGACAGGATCTACTCCCATTTGGAAGCAAATGGACGTATTAGTGAGAGGCAGCACGGTTTTGTGAAGGGGAGGTCGTGTCTCACTAATTTGATAGAGTTTTTCGAGGAGGTCACTAAGATGATTGATGCAGGTAGGGCAGTAGATGTTGTCTATATGGACTTCAGTAAGGCCTTTGACAAGGTCCCTCATGGTAGACTAGTACAAAAGGTGAAGTCACACGGGATCAGGGGTGAACTGGCAAGGTGGATACAGAACTGGCTAGGCCATAGAAGGCAGAGGGTAGCAATGGAGGGATGCTTTTCTAATTGGAGGGCTGTGACCAGTGGTGTTCCACAGGGATCAGTGCTGGGACTTTTGCTCTTTGTCGTATATATAAATGATTTGGAGGAAAATGTAACTGGTCTGATTAGTAAGTTTGCAGACGACACAAAGGTTGGTGGAATTGCGGATAGCGATGAGGACTGTCTGATGATACAGCAGGATTTTGATTGTCTGGAGACTTGGGCGGAGAGATGGCAGATGGAGTTTAACCTGGACAAATGTGAGGTAATGCATTTTGGAAGGGCTAATGCAGGTAGGGAATATACAGTGAATGGTAGAACCCTCAAGAGTATTGAAAGTCAAAGAGATCTAGGAGTACAGGTCCACAGATCACTGAAAGGGGCTACACAGGTGGAGAAGGTAGTCAAGAAGGCATATAGCATGCTTGCCTTCATTGGCCGGGGCATTGAGTATAAGAATTGGCAAGTCATGTTGCAGCTGTATAGAACCTTAGTTAGGCCACACTTGGAGTATAGTGTTCAATTCTGGTCGCCACACTACCAGAAGGATGTGGAGGCTTTAGAGAGGGTGCAGAAGAGATTTACCAGAATGTTGCCTGGTATGGAGGGCATAAGCTATGAGGAGCGATTGAATAAACTCGGTTTGTTCTCACTGGAACGAAGGAGGTTGAGGGGCGACCTGATAGAGGTATACAAAATTATGAGGGGCATAGACAGAGTGGATAGTCAGAGGCTTTTCCCCAGGGTAGAGGGGTCAATTACTAGGGGGCATCGGTTTAAGGTGAGAGGGGCAAAGTTTAGAGTAGATGAATGAGGCAAGTTTTTTACGCAGAGGGTAGTGGGTGCCTGGAACTCACTACCGGAGGAGGTAGTGGAGGCAGGGACGATAGGGACATTTAAGGGGCATCTTGACAAATATATGAATAGGATGGGAATAGAAGGATACGGACCCAGGAAGTGTAGAAGATTGTAGTTTAGTCGGGCAGTATGGTCGGCACGGGCTTGGAGGGCCGAAGGGCCTGTTCCTGTGCTGTACATTTCTTTGTTGTTCTTTGTTTGTCAGTGGCGTGCTGGGTGTCTGATGGGGCTGTGGTACATTGTGTACTGTCAGTGGTGTGCGGTGAGCTGGGTGCCTGATGGGGGTGTGGTACATTGTGTACTGTCAGTGGTGTGCGGTGTGCTGGGTGTCTGATGGGGGTGTGGTACATTGTGTACTGTCAGTGGTGTGCGGTGTGCTGGGTGCCTGATGGGGGTGTGGTACATTGTGTACTGTCAGCGGTGTGTGGTGTGCTGGGTGTCTGATGGGGGCGTGGTACATTTTGTACTGTCAGTGGTGTGTGGTGTGCTGTGTGTCTGATGGGGCTGTGGTACATTGTGTACTGTCAGTGGTGTGCGGTGTGCTGTGTGTCTGATGGGGCTGTGGAACATTGTGTACTGTCAGTGGTGTGTGGTGTGCTGTGTGTCTGATGGGGCTGTGGTACATTGTGTACTGTCAGTGGTGTGCGGTGTGCTGTGTGTCTGATGGGGCTGTGGTACATTGTGTACTGTCAGTGGCGTGTGGTGTGCTGGGTGTCTGATGGGGCTGTGGTACATTGTGTACTGTCAGTGGTGTGCGGTGTGCTGGGTGTCAGATGGGGCTGTGGTACATTGTGTACTGTCAGTAGTGTGTCGTGTGCTGGGTGTCTGATGGGGGTGTGGTACATTGTGTACTGTCAGTGGTGTGCGGTGTGCTGGGTGTCTGATGGGGGTGTGGTACATTGTGTACTGTCGGTGGTGTGCGGTGTGCTGGGTGTCTGATGGGGGTGTGGTACATTGTGTACTGTCAGTGGTGTGTGGTGTGCTGGTTGCCTGATGGGGCTGTTGTACATTGTGTACTGTCAGTGGTGTGTGATGAGCTGGGTGTCTGATGGGGCTGTGGTAAATTGTGTACTGTCAGTGGTGTTCGGTGTGCTGGGTGTCTGATGGGGGTGTGGTACATTGTGTACTGTCAGTGGTGTGCGGTGAGCTGGGTGCCTGATGGGGGTGTGGTACATTGTGTACTGTCAGTGGCGTGCTGGGTGTCTGATGGGGCTGTGGTACATTGTGTACTGTCAGTGGTGTGCGGTGAGCTGGGTGCATGATGGGGGTGTGGTACATTGTGTACTGTCAGTGGTGTGCGGTGTGCTGGATGCCTGATGGGGGTGTGGTACATTGTGTACTGTCAGCGGTGTGCTGGGTGTCTGATGGGGGTGTGGTACATTGTGTACTGTCAGTGGTGTGTGGTGTGCTGGGTGTCTGATGGGGGTGTGGTACATTGTGTACTGTCAGTGGTGTGCGGTGTGCTGGGTGCCTGATGGGACTGTGGTACATTGTGTACTGTCAGTGGTGTGCGGTGTGTCTGATGGGGGTGTGGTACATTGTGTACTGTCAGTGGTGTGTGTTGTGCTGGGTGTCTGATGGGGGTGTGGTACATTGTGTACTGTCAGTGGTGTGTGGTGTGCTGGGTGCCTGATGGGACTGTGGTACATTGTGTACTGTCAGTGGTGTGCGGTGTGCTGGGTGCCTGATGGGACTGTGGTACATTGTGTACTGTCAGTGGTGTGTGGTGTGCTGGGTGCCTGATGGGACTGTGGTACATTGTGTACTGTCAGTGGTGTGTGGTGTGCTGGGTGTCTGATGGGGGTGTGGTACATTGTGTACTGTCAGTGGTGTGTGGTGTGCTGGGTGTCTGATGGGGGTGTGGTACATTGTGTACTGTCAGTGGTGTGCGGTGTGCTGGGTGCCTGATGGGGGTGAGGTACATTGTGTACTGTCAGTGGTGTGCGGTGTGCTGGGTGTCTGATGGGGGTAGTGGTACATTGTGTACTGTCAGTGGTGTGTGGTGTGCTGGGTGCCTGATGGGGGTGAGGTACATTGTGTACTGTCAGTGGTGTGCGGTGTGCTGGGTGCCTGATGGGGGTGTGGTACATTGTGTACTGTCAGTGGTCTGCGGTGTGCTGGGTGTCTGATGGGGGTGTGGTACATTGTGTACTGTCAGTGGTGTGCAGTGTGCTGGGTGTCTGATGGGGTTGTGGTACATTGTGTACTGTCAGTGGTGTGCGGTGTGCTGGGTACCTGATGGGGGTGTGGTACATTGTGTACTGTCAGTGGTGTGCGGTGTGCTGTGTGTCTGATGGGGGTGTGGTACATTGTGTACTGTCAGTGGTGTGTGGTGTGCTGGGTGTCTGATGGGGGTGTGGTACATTGTGTACTGTCAGTGGTGTGCGGTGTGCTGGGTGTCTGATGGGGCTGTGGTACATTGTGTACTGTCAGTGGTGTGCGGTGTGCTGGGTGTCTGATGGGGGTGTGGTACACTGTGTACTGTCAGTGGTGTGCGGTGTGCTGGTTGCCTGATGGGGCTGTGGTACATTGTGTACTGTCAGTGGTGTGTGATGAGCTGGGTGTCTCATGGGGCTGTGGTAAATTGTGTACTGTCAGTGGTGTGCGGTGTGCTGGGTGTCTGATGGGGGTGTGGTACATTGTGTACTGTCAGTGGTGTGTGGTGTGCTGGGTGCCTGATGGGACTGTGGTACATTGTGTACTGTCAGTGGTGTGCGGTGTGCTGGGTGTCTGATGGGGGTGAGGTACATTGTGTACTGTCAGTGGTGTGTGGTGTGCTGGGTGCCTGATGGGACTGTGGTACATTGTGTACTGTCAGTGGTGTGTGGTGTGCTGGGTGCCTGATGGGACTGTGGTACATTGTGTACTGTCAGTGGTGTGCGGTGTGCTGGGTGTCTGATGGGGCTGTGGTACATTGTGTACTGTCAGTGGTGTGTGGTGTGCTGGGTGCCTGATGGGACTGTGGTACATTGTGTACTGTCAGTGGTGTGCGGTGTGCTGGGTGTCTGATGGGGGTGTGGTACATTGTGTACTGTCAGTGGTGTGCGGTGTGCTGGGTGCCTGATGGGGGTGTGGTACATTGTGTACTGTCAGCGGTGTGCTGGGTGTCTGATGGGGGTGTGGTACATTGTGTACTGTCAGTGGTGTGCGGTGTGCTGGGTGCCTGATGGGGGTGTGGTACATTGTGTACTGTCAGTAGTCTGCGGTGTGCTGGGTGTCTGATGGGGGTGTGGTACATTGTGTACTGTCAGTGGTGTGCAGTGTGCTGGGTGTCTGATGGGGGTGTGGTACATTGTGTACTGTCAGTGGTGTGCGGTGTGCTGGGTACCTGATGGGGGTGTGGTACATTGTGTACTGTCAGTGGTGTGCGGTGTGCTGTGTGTCTGATGGGGGTGTGGTACATTGTGTACTGTCAGTGGTGTGTGGTGTGCTGGGTGTCTGATGGGGGTGTGGTACATTGTGTACTGTCAGTGGTGTGCGGTGTGCTGGGTGTCTGATGGGGCTGTGGTACATTGTGTACTGTCAGTGGTGTGCGGTGTGCTGGGTGTCTGATGGGGGTGTGGTACATTGTGTACTGTCAGTGGTGTGCGGTGTGCTGGATGCCTGATGGGGTTGTGGTACATTGTGTACTGTCAGTGCTGTGTGATGAGCTGGGTGTCTCATGGGGCTGTGGTAAATTGTGTACTGTCAGTGGTGTGCGGTGTGCTGGGTGTCCGATGGGGGTGTGGTACATTGTGTACTGTCAGTGGTGTGCGGTGAGCTGGGTGCCTGATGGGGGTGTGGTACACTGTGTACTGTCAGTGGTGTGCGGTGTGCTGTGTGTCTGATGGGGGTGTGGTACATTGTGTACTGTCAGTGGTGTGTGGTGTGCTGGGTGTCTGATGGGACTGTGGTACATTGTGTACTGTCAGTTGTGTGTGGTGTGCTGGGTGCCTGATGGCGCTCTGGAAAATTGTGCACTGTCGGTGGTGAGCGGTGTGCTGGGTGTCTGATGGGGTAGTGGTACATTGTGTACTGTCAGTGGTGTGCGGTGTGCTGGGTGTCTGATGGGGGTGTGGCACATTGTATACTGTCAGTGGTCTGCGTGTGCTGGGTGTCTGATGGGGGTGTGGTACATTTTGTACTGTCAGTGGTGTGCGGTGAGCTGGGTGTCTGATGGGGCTGTGGAACATTGTGTACTGTCAGTGGTGTGTGGTGTGCTGTGTGTCTGATGGGGCTGTGGTACATTGTGTACTGTCAGTGGTGTGTGGTGTGCTGGGTGTCTGATGGGGGTGTGGTACATTGTGTACTGTCAGTGGTGTGCGGTGTGCTGGGTGGCTGATGGGGGTGTGGTACATTGTGTACTGTCAGTGGTGTGCGGTTTGCTGGGTGTCTGATGGGGGTGTGGTACATTGTGTACTGTCAGTGGTGTGTGGTGTGCTGGTTGCCTGATGGGGCTGTGGTACATTGTGTACTGTCAGTGGTGTGTGATGAGCTGGGTGTCTGATGGGGCTGTGGTAAATTGTGTACTGTCAGTGGTGTGTGGTGTGCTGAGTGTCTGATGGGGGTGTGGTACATTGTGTACTGTCAGTGATGTGCGGTGTGCTGGGTGTCTGATGGGGGTGTGGTACATTGTGTACTGTCAGTCGTGTGTGGTGTGCTGAGTGTCTGATGGGGGTGTGGTACATTGTGTACTGTCAGTGGTGTGTGGTGTGCTGACTGTCTGATGGGGGTGTGGTACATTGTGTACTGTCAGTGGTGTGCGGTGTGCTGGGTGTCTGATGGGTCTGTGGTACATTGTGTACTGTCAGTGGTGTGCGGTGTGCTGGGTGTCTGATGGGGGTGTCGTACATTGTATACTGTCAGTGGTGTGCGGTGTGCTGGGTGTCTGATGGGGGTGTGGTACATTGTGTACTGTCAGTGGTGTGCGGTGTGCTGGGTGCCTGATGGGACTGTGGTACATTGTGTACTGTCAGTGGTGTGTGGTGTGCTGGGTGCCTGATGGGACTGTGGTACATTGTGTACTGTCAGTGGTGTGCGGTGTGCTGGGTGCCTGATGGGGGTGTGGTACATTGTGTACTGTCAGTGGTGTGTGGTGTGCTGGGTGTCTGATGGGGGTGTGGTACATTGTGTACTGTCAGTGGTGTGCGGTGTGCTGTGTGCCTGATGGGGGTGTGGTACATTGTGTACTGTCAGTGGTGTGTGGTGTGCTGGGTGTCTGATGGGAGTGTGGTACATTGTGTACTGTCAGTGGTGTGCGGTGTGCTGGGTGCCTGATGGGGGTGAGGTACATTGTGTACTGTCAGTGGTGTGCGGTGTGCTGGGTGCCTGATGGGGGTGTGGTACATTGTGTACTGTCAGTGGTCTGCGGTGTGCTGGGTGTCTGATGGGGGTGTGGTACATTGTGTACTGTCAGTGGTGTGCAGTGTGCTGGGTGCCTGATGGGGGTGTGGTACATTGTGTACTGTCAGTGTTGTGTGGTGTGCTGGGTGTCTGATGGGACGGTGGTACATTGTGTACTGTCAGTGGTGTGTGGTGTGCTGGGTGTCTGATGGGGGTGTGGTACATTGTGTACTGTCAGTGGTGTGCGGTGTGCTGGGTGCCTGATGGGCGTGTGGTACATTGTGTACTGTCAGTGGTGTGCGGTGTGCTGGGTGTCTGATGGGGGTGTGGTACATTGTGTACTGTCAGTGGTGTGCGGTGTGCTGGGTGTCTGATGGGGGTGTGGTACATTGTGTACTGTCAGTGGTGTGCGGTGTGCTGGGTGTCTGATGGGACGGTGGTACATTGTGTACTGTCAGTGGTGTGTGGTGTGCTGGGTGTCTGATGGGGGTATGGTAAATTGTGTACTGTCAGTGGTGTGCGGTGAGCTGGGTGCCTGATGGGGGTGTGGTACATTGTGTACTGTCAGTGGTGTACGGTGTGCTGGGTGTCTGATGGGACTGTGGTACATTGTGTACTGTCAGTGATGTGCGGTGTGCTGGGTGTCTAATGGGGGTGTGGTACATTGTGTACTGTCAGTGGTTTGCGGTGTGCTGGGTGCCTGATGGGGGTGAGGTACATTGTGTACTGTCAGTGGTGTGAGGTGTGCTGGGTGTCTGATGGGGGTGTGGTATATTGTGTACTGTCAGTAGTGTGCGGTGTGCTGTGTGCCTGATGGGGCTGTGGTACATTGTGTACTGTCAGTGGTGTGCGGTGTGCTGGGTGTCTAATGGCGGTGTGCTATATTGTGTACTGTCAGTGGTGTGCGGTGTGCTGGGTGTCTGATGGGGGTGTGGTACATTGTGTACTGTCAGTGGTGTGCGGTGTGCTGGGTGTCTGATGGGGGTGTGGTACATTGTGTACTGTCAGTGGTGTGCCGTGTGCTGGGTGTCTGATGGGGGTGTGGTACATTGTGTACTGTCAGTAGTGTGCGGTGTGCTGGGTGTCTGATGTGGATGTGGTACATTGTTTACTGTCAGTGGTGTGCGGTGTGCTGGGTGTCTGATGGGGGTGTGGTACATTGTGTACTGTCAGTGGTGTGCGGTGTGCTGGGTGTCTGATGGGGGTGTGGTACATTGTGTACTGTCAGTGGTGTGCGGTGTGCTGGGTGCCTGATGGGGGTGTGGTACATTGTGTACTGTCAGTGGTGTGTGGTGTGCTGGGTGTCTGATGGGGATGTGGTACATTGTTTACTGTCAGTGGTGTGCAGTGTGCTGGGTGTCTGATGGGGCTGTGGTACACTGTGTAATGTCAGTGGTGTGTGGTGTGCTGGGTGTCTGATGGGGGTGTGGTACATTGTGTAATGTCAGTGGTGTGTGGTGTGCTCGGTGTCTGATGGGGGTGTGGTACATTGTGTACTGTCAGTGGTGTGCGGTGTGCTGGGTGCCTGATGGGGGTGTGGTACATTGTTTACTGTCAGTGGTGTGCGGTGCACTGGGTGTCTGATGGGGGTGTGGAACCTTGTGTACTGTCAGTGGTGTGCGGTGCGCTGGGTGTCTGATGGGGGTGTGGTACATTGTGTACTATCAGTGGTGTGCGGTGTGCTGGGTGTCTGATGGGCGTGTGGTACATTGTGTACTGTCAGTGGTGTGCGGTGTGCTGGGTGTCTGATGGGGATGTGGTACATTGTTTACTGTCAGTGGTGTGCGGTGTGCTGGGTGTCTGATGGGGGTGTGGTACATTGTGTACTGTCAGTGGTATGCGGTGTGCTGGGTGTCTGATGGGGGTGTGGTACATTGTGCACTGTCAGTGGTGTGCGGTGTGCTGGGTGCCTGATGGGGGTGTGGTACATTGTGTACTGTCAGTGGTGTGTGGTGTGCTGGGTGTCTGATGGGGCTGTGGTACATTGTGTACTGTCAGTGGTGTGCGGTGTGCTGGGTGTCTGAAGGGACTGTGGTACATTGTGTACTGTCAGTGGTGTGCGGTGTGCTGGGTGCCTGATGGGGATGTGGTACATTGTGTACTGTCAGAAGTGTGCTGGGTGCCTGATGGGGGTGTGGTACATTGTGTACTGTCAGTGGTGTGTGGTGTGCTGGGTGTCTGATGGTTGTGTGGTACATTGTGTACTGTCAGTGGTGTGCGGTGTGCTGGGTGCCTGATGGGGGTGTGGTACATTGTGTACTGTCAGTGGTCTGCGGTGTGCTGGGTGTCTGATGGGGGAGTGGTACATTGTGTACTGTCAGTGGTGTGCAGTGTGCTGGGTGTCTGATGGGGGTGTGGTACATTGTGTACTGTCAGTGGTGTGCGGTGTGCTGGGTACCTGATGGGGGTGTGGTACATTGTGTACTGTCAGTGGTGTGCGGTGTGCTGTGTGTCTGATGGGGGTGTGGTACATTGTGTACTGTCAGTGGTGTGTGGTGTGCTGGGTGTCTGATGGGGGTGTGGTACATTGTGTACTGTCAGTGGTGTGCCGTGTGCTGGGTGTCTGTTGGGGTGTGGTACATTGTGTACTGTCAGTGGTGTGCGATGTGCTGGGTGTCTGATGGGACTGTGGTACATTTTGTACTGTCAGTGGTGTGCGGTGTGCTGGGTGTCTGATGGGGGTGTGGTACATTGTGTACTGTCAGTGGTGTGCGGTGTGCTGGGTGTCTGATGGGTCTGTGGTACATTGTGTACTGTCAGTAGTGTGCGGTGTGCTGGGTGTCTGATGTGGATGTGGTACATTGTTTACTGTCAGTGGTGTGCGGTGTGCTGGGTGTCTGATGGGGGTGTGGTACATTGTGTACTGTCAGTGGTGTGCGGTGTGCTGGGTGTCTGATGGGGGTGTGGTACATTGTGTACTGTCAGTGGTGTGCGGTGTGCTGGGTGCCTGATGGGGGTGTGGTACATTGTGTACTGTCAGTGGTGTGTGGTGTGCTGGGTGTCTGATGGGGATGTGGTACATTGTTTACTGTCAGTGGTGTGCGGTATGCTGGGTGTCTGATGGGGGTGTGGTACATTGTGTACTGTCAGTGGTGTGCAGTGTGCTGGGTGTCTGATGGGGCTGTGGTACACTGTGTAATGTCAGTGGTGTGTGGTGTGCTGGGTGTCTGATGGGGGTGTGGTACATTGTGTAATGTCAGTGGTGTGTGGTGTGCTCGGTGTCTGATGGGGGTGTGGTACATTTTGTACTGTCAGTGGTGTGCGGTGTGCTGGGTGCCTGATGGGGGTGTGGTACATTGTTTACTGTCAGTGGTGTGCGGTGCACTGGGTGTCTGATGGGGGTGTGGAACCTTGTGTACTGTCAGTGGTGTGCGGTGCGCTGGGTGTCTGATGGGGGTGTGGTACATTGTGTACTATCAGTGGTGTGCGGTGTGCTGGGTGTCTGATGGGGGTGTGGTACATTGTGTACTGTCAGTGGTGTGCGGTGTGCTGGGTGTCTGATGGGGATGTGGTACATTGTTTACTGTCAGTGGTGTGCGGTGTGCTGGGTGTCTGATGGGGGTGTGGTACATTGTGTACTGTCAGTGGTATGCGGTGTGCTGGGTGTCTGATGGGGGTGTGGTACATTGTGCACTGTCAGTGGTGTGCGGTGTGCTGGGTGCCTGATGGGGGTGTGGTACATTGTGTACTGTCAGTGGTGTGTGGTGTGCTGGGTGTCTGATGGGGCTGTGGTACATTGTGTACTGTCAGTGGTGTGCGGTGTGCTGGGTGTCTGAAGGGACTGTGGTACATTGTGTACTGTCAGTGGTGTGCGGTGTGCTGGGTGCCTGATGGGGATGTGGTACATTGTGTACTGTCAGCGGTGTGCTGGGTGCCTGATGGGGGTGTGGTACATTGTGTACTGTCAGTGGTGTGTGGTGTGCTGGGTGTCTGATGGGGCTGTGGTACATTGTGTACTGTCAGTGGTGTGCGGTGTGCTGGGTGTCTGAAGGGACTGTGGTACATTGTGTACTGTCAGTGGTGTGCGGTGTGATAGGGTGCCTGATGGGGGGTGTGGTACATTGTGTACTGTCAGTGGTGTGTGGTGTGCTGGGTGTCTGATGGGGCTGTGGTACATTGTGTACTGTCAGTGGTGTGCGGTGTGCTGGGTGTCTGAAGGGACTGTGGTACATTGTGTACTGTCAGTGGTGTGCGGTGTTCTGGGTGCCTGATGGGGATGTGGTACATTGTGTACTGTCAGCGGTGTGCTGGGTGTCTGATGGGGGTGTGGTACATTGTGTACTGTCAGTGGTGTGCGGTGTGCTGGGTGCCTGATGGGGGTGTGGTACATTGTGTACTGTCAGTGGTCTGCGGTGTGCTGGGTGTCTGATGGGGGAGTGGTACATTGTGTACTGTCAGTGGTGTGCAGTGTGCTGGGTGTCTGATGGGGGTGTGGTACATTGTGTACTGTCAGTGGTGTGCGGTGTGCTGGGTACCTGATGGGGGTGTGGTACATTGTGTACTGTCAGTGGTGTGCGGTGTGCTGTGTGTCTGATGGGGGTGTGGTACATTGTGTACTGTCAGTGGTGTGTGGTGTGCTTGGTGTCTGATGGGGGTGTGGTACATTGTGTACTGTCAGTGGTGTGCCGTGTGCTGGGTGTCTGATGGGGGTGTGGTACATTGTGTACTGTCAGTGGTGTGCGATGTGCTGGGTGTCTGATGGGACTGTGGTACATTGTGTACTGTCAGTGGTGTGTGGTGTGCTGGGTGTCTGATGGGGGTGTGGTCCATTGTGTACTGTCAGTGGTGTGTGGTGTGCTGGGTGTCTGATGGGGGTGTGGTACATTGTGTACTGTCAATGGTGTGCGGTGTGCTGGGTATCTGATGGGGGTGTGGTACATTGTGTACTGTCAGTGGTGTGCGGTGTGCTGGGTGCCTGATGGGACTGTGGTACATTGTGTACTGTCAGTGGTGTGCGGTGTGCTGTGTGTCTGATGGGGGTGTGGTTGATTGTGTTCTGTCAGTGGTGTGTGGTGTGCTGGGTGTCTGATGGGACTGTCGTACATTGTGTACTGTCAGTTGTGTGTGGTGTGCTGGGTGCCTGATGGCGCTCTGGAAAATTGTGCACTGTCAGTGGTGTGCGGTGTGCTGGGTGTCTGCTGGGGTAGTGGTACATTGTGTACTGTCAGTGGTGTGCGGTGTGCTGGGTGCCTGATGGGGGTGTGGTACATTGTGTACTGTCAGTGGTCTGCGTGTGCTGGGTGTCTGATGGGGGTGTGGTACATTGTGTACTGTCAGTGGTGTGCGGTGAGCTGGGTGTCTGATGGGGCTGTGGAACATTGTGTACTGTCAGTGGTGTGTGGTGTGCTGTGTGTCTGATGGGGCTGTGGTACATTGTGTCATGCCAGTGGTGTGCGGTGTGCTGTGTGTCTGATGGGGCTGTTGTACATTGTGTACTGTCAGTGGTGTGCGGTGTGCTGGGTCCCTGATGGGGGTGTGGTACATTGTGTACTGTCAGTGGTGTGTGGTGTGCTGGGTGTCTGATGGGGGTGTGGTAAATTGTGTACTGTCAGTGGTGTGCGGTGTGCTGGGTGTCTGATGGGGCTGTGGTACATTGTGTACTGTCAGTGGTGTGTGGTGTGCTGGGTGTCTGATGGGGGTGTGGTACATTGTGTACTGTCAGTGGTGTGCGGTGTGCTGGGTGTCTGATGGGGATGTGGTACATTGTGTACTGTCAGTGGTGTGTTGTGTGCTGGGTGTCTGATGGGGGTGTGGTACATTGTGTACTGTCAGTGGTGTGCGGTGTGCGGGGTGTCTGATGGGGGTGTGGTACATTGTGTACTGTCCGTGGTGTGTGGTGTGCTGGGTGTCTGATGGGGGTGTGGTACATTGTGTACTGTCAGTGGTGTGCGGTGTGCTGGGTGTCTGATGGGGGTGTGGTACATTGTGTACTGTCAGTGGTGTGCGGTGCGCTGGGTGTCTGATGGGGCTGTGGTACATTGTGCACTGTCAGTGGTGTGCGGTGTGCTGGGTGCCTGATGGGGGTGTGGTACATTGTGTACTGTCAGTGGTGTGTGGTGTGCTGGGTGTCTGATGGGGCTGTGGTACATTGTGTACTGTCAGTGGTGTGCGGTGTGCTGGGTGTCTGAAGGGACTGTGGTACATTGTGTACTGTCAGTGGTGTGCGGTGTGCTGGGTGCCTGATGGGGATGTGGTACATTGTGTACTGTCAGCGGTGTGCTGGGTGCCTGATGGGGGTGTGGTACATTGTGTACTGTCAGTGGTGTGTGGTGTGCTGGGTGTCTGATGGGGCTGTGGTACATTGTGCACTGTCAGTGGTGTGCGGTGTGCTGGGTGTCTGAAGGGACTGTGGTACATTGTGTACTGTCAGTGGTGGGCGGTGTGCTGGGTGCCTGATGGGGGGTGTGGTACATTGTGTACTGTCAGTGGTGTGTGGTGTGCTGGGTGTCTGATGGGGCTGTGGTACATTGTGTACTGTCAGTGGTGTGCGGTGTGCTGGGTGTCTGAAGGGACTGTGGTACATTGTGTACTGTCAGTGGTGTGCGGTGTTCTGGGTGCCTGATGGGGATGTGGTACATTGTGTACTGTCAGCGGTGTGCTGGGTGTCTGATGGGGGTGTGGTACATTGTGTACTGTCAGTGGTGTGCGGTGTGCTGGGTGCCTGATGGGGGTGTGGTACATTGTGTACTGTCAGTGGTCTGCGGTGTGCTGGGTGTCTGATGGGGGAGTGGTACATTGTGTACTGTCAGTGGTGTGCAGTGTGCTGGGTGTCTGATGGGGGTGTGGTACATTGTGTACTGTCAGTGGTGTGCGGTGTGCTGGGTACCTGATGGGGGTGTGGTACATTGTGTACTGTCAGTGGTGTGCGGTGTGCTGTGTGTCTGATGGGGGTGTGGTACATTGTGTACTGTCAGTGGTGTGTGGTGTGCTGGGTGTCTGATGGGGGTGTGGTACATTGTGTACTGTCAGTGGTGTGCCGTGTGCTGGGTGTCTGATGGGGGTGTGGTACATTGTGTACTGTCAGTGGTGTGCGATGTGCTGGGTGTCTGATGGGACTGTGGTACATTGTGTACTGTCAGTGGTGTGTGGTGTGCTGGGTGTCTGATGGGGGTGTGGTCCATTGTGTACTGTCAGTGGTGTGTGGTGTGCTGGGTGTCTGATGGGGGTGTGGTACATTGTGTACTGTCAATGGTGTGCGGTGTGCTGGGTATCTGATGGGGGTGTGGTACATTGTGTACTGTCAGTGGTGTGCGGTGTGCTGGGTGCCTGATGGGACTGTGGTACATTGTGTACTGTCAGTGGTGTGCGGTGTGCTGTGTGTCTGATGGGGGTGTGGTTGATTGTGTTCTGTCAGTGGTGTGTGGTGTGCTGGGTGTCTGATGGGACTGTCGTACATTGTGTACTGTCAGTTGTGTGTGGTGTGCTGGGTGCCTGATGGCGCTCTGGAAAATTGTGCACTGTCAGTGGTGTGCGGTGTGCTGGGTGTCTGCTGGGGTAGTGGTACATTGTGTACTGTCAGTGGTGTGCGGTGTGCTGGGTGCCTGATGGGGGTGTGGTACATTGTGTACTGTCAGTGGTCTGCGTGTGCTGGGTGTCTGATGGGGGTGTGGTACATTGTGTACTGTCAGTGGTGTGCGGTGAGCTGGGTGTCTGATGGGGCTGTGGAACATTGTGTACTGTCAGTGGTGTGTGGTGTGCTGTGTGTCTGATGGGGCTGTGGTACATTGTGTCATGCCAGTGGTGTGCGGTGTGCTGTGTGTCTGATGGGGCTGTTGTACATTGTGTACTGTCAGTGGTGTGCGGTGTGCTGGGTCCCTGATGGGGGTGTGGTACATTGTGTACTGTCAGTGGTGTGTGGTGTGCTGGGTGTCTGATGGGGGTGTGGTAAATTGTGTACTGTCAGTGGTGTGCGGTGTGCTGGGTGTCTGATGGGGCTGTGGTACATTGTGTACTGTCAGTGGTGTGTGGTGTGCTGGGTGTCTGATGGGGGTGTGGAACATTGTGTACTGTCAGTGGTGTGCGGTGTGCTGGGTGTCTGATGGGGATGTGGTACATTGTGTACTGTCAGTGGTGTGTTGTGTGCTGGGTGTCTGATGGGGGTGTGGTACATTGTGTACTGTCAGTGGTGTGCGGTGTGCGGGGTGTCTGATGGGGGTGTGGTACATTGTGTACTGTCCGTGGTGTGTGGTGTGCTGGGTGTCTGATGGGGGTGTGGTACATTGTGTACTGTCAGTGGTGTGCGGTGTGCTGGGTGTCTGATGGGGGTGTGGTACATTGTGTACTGTCAGTGGTGTGCGGTGCGCTGGGTGTCTGATGGGGCTGTGGTACATTGTGTACTGTCAGTGGTGTGCGGTATGCTGGGTGTCTGATGGGGGTGTGGTACATTGTGTACTGTCAGTGGTGTGCGGTGCGCTGGTTCCTGATGGGGCTGTGGTACATTGTGTACTGTCAGTTGTGTGCGGTGTGCTGGGTGTCAGATGGGGCTGTGGTACATTGTGTACTGTCAGTGGTGTGCGGTATGCTGGGTGTCTGATGGGGCTGTGGTACATTGTGTACAGTCAGTGGTGTGCGGTGTGCTGGGTGTCTGATGGGGATGTGGTACATTGTGTACTGTCAGTGGTGTGCGGTGTGCTGGGTGTCTGATGGGGGTGTGGTACATTGTGTACTGTCAGTGGTGTGCGGTGTGCTGGGTGTCTGATGGGGGTGTGGTACATTGTGTACTGTCAGTGGTGTGCGGTGTGCTGGGTGTCTGATAGGGGTGTGGTACATTGTGTACTGTCAGTGGTGTGCGGTGTGCTGGGTGTCTGATGGGGGTGTGGTACATTGTGTACTTTCAGTGGTGTGCGATATGCTGGGTGTCTGATGGGGGTGTGGTACTTTGAGTAATGCCAGTGGTGTGTGGTGTGCTGGGTGCTGATTGGGCTGTGGTACATTGTGTACTGTCAGTGGTGTGCGGTGTGCTGGGTGCCTGATGGGGGTGTGGTACATTGTGTACTGTCAGTGGTGTGCGGTGTGCTGAGTGTCTGATGAGGGTGTGGTACATGGTGTACTGTCAGTGGTGTGCGGTGTGCTGGGTGCCTGATGGGGATGTGGTACATTGTGTACTGTCAGTGGTGTGTGGTGTGCTGGATGCCTGATGGGACTGTGGTACATTGTGTAATGTCAGTGGTGTGTGGTGTGCTGTGTCCCTGATGGGGGTTGTGGTACATTGTGTACTGTCTTTGGTCTGCGTGTGCTGGGTGTCTGATGGGGGTGTGGTACATTGTGTACTGTCAGTGGTGTGCGGTGAGCTGGGTGTCTGATGGGGCTGTGGAACATTGTGTACTGTCAGTGGTGTGTGGTGTGCTGTGTGTCTGATGGGGTTGTGGTACATTGTGTACTGTCAGTGGTGTGCGGTGTGCTGTGTGTCTGATGGGGGTGTGGTACATTGTGTACTGTCAGTGGTGTGCAGTGCGCTGGGTGTCTGATGGGGCTGTGGTACATTGTGTACTGTCAGTGGTGTGCGGTATGCTGGGTGTCTGATGGGGGTGTGGTACATTGTGTACTGTCAGTGGTGTGCGGTGCGCTGGGTTCCTGATGGGGCTGTGGTACATTGTGTACTGTCAGAGGTGTGCGGTGTGCTGGGTGTCAGATGGGGCTGTGGTACATTGTGTACTGTCAGTGGTGTGCGGTATGCTGGGTGTCTGATGGGGCTGTGGTACATTGTGTACAGTCAGTGGTGTGCGGTGTGCTGGGTGTCTGATGGGGGTGTGGTACATTGTGTACTGTCAGTGGTGTGCGGTGTGCTGGGTGTCTGATGGGGGTGTGGTACATTGTGTACTGTCAGTGGTGTGCGGTGTGCTGGGTGTCTGACGGGGGTGTGGTACATTGTGTACTGTCAGTGGTGTGCGGTGTGCTGGGTGTCTGATGGGGGTGTGGTACATTGTGTACTGTCAGTGGTGTGCGGTGTGCTGGGTGTCTGATGGGGGTGTGGTACATTGTGTACTGTCAGTGGTGTGCGGTGTGCTGGGTGTCTGATGGGGGTGTGGTACATTGTGTACTGTCAGTGGTGTGCGGTGTGCTGGGTGTCGGATGGGGGTGTGGTACATTGTGTACTTTCAGTGGTGTGCGATGTGCTGGGTGTCTGATGGGGGTGTGGTACATTGTGTACTGTCAGTGGTGTGTGGTGTGCTGGGTGTCTGATGGGGCTGTGGTACATTGTGTACTGTCAGTGGTGTGCGGTGTGCTGGGTGTCTGATGGGGGTGTGGTACATTGTGTACTGTCAGTGGTGTGCGGTGTGCTGGGTGTCTGATGAGGGTGTGGTACATTGTGTACTGTCAGTGGTGTGCGGTGTGCTGGGTGCCTGATGGGGATGTGGTACATTGTGTACTGTCAGTGGTGTGTGGTGTGCTGGGTGCCTGATGGGACTGTGGTACATTGTGTAATGTCAGTGGTGTGTGGTGTGCTGTGTCCCTGATGGGGGGTGTGGTACATTGTGTACTGTCAGTGGTGTGCGGTGTGCTGGGTGTCTGATGGGGCTGTGGTACATTGTGTACTGTCAGTGGTGTGCGGTATGCTGGGAGTCTGATGGGGGAGTGGTACATTGTGTACTGTCAGTGGTGTGCGGTGCGCTGGGTTCCTGATGGGGCTGTGGTACATTGTGTACTGTCAGTGGTGTGCGGCGTGCTGGGTGTCAGATGGGGCTGTGGTACATTGTGTACTGTCAGTGGTGTACGGTATGCTGGGTGCCTGATGGGGCTGTGGTACATTGTGTACAGTCAGTGGTGTGCGGTGTGCTTGGTGTCTGATGGGGGTGTGGTACATTGTGTACTGTCAGTGGTGTGCGGTGTGCTGGGTGTCTGATGGGGGTGTGGTACATTGTGTACTGTCAGTGGTGTGCGGTGTGCTGGGTGTCTGATGGGGGTGTGGTACATTGTGTACTGTCAGTGGTGTGTGGTGTGCTGGGTGTCTGATGGGGGTGTGGTACATTGTGTACTGTCAGTGGTGTGCGGTGTGCTGGGTGTCTGATGGGGGTGTGGTACATTGTGTACTGTCAGTGGTGTGCGGTGTGCTGGGTGTCTGATGGGGGTGTGGTACATTGTGTACTGTCAGTGGTGTGCGGTGTGCTGGGTGTCTGATGGGGGTCTGGTACATTGTGTACTTTCAGTGGTGTGCGATGTGCTGGGTGTCTGATGGGGGTGTGGTACATTGTGTACTGTCAGTGGTGTGTGGTGTGCTGGGTGTCTGATGGGGCTGTGGTACATTGTGTACTGTCAGTGGTGTGCGGTGTGCTGGGTGTCTGATGGGGGTGTGGTACATTGTGTACTGTCAGTGGTGTGCGGTGCGCTGGGTGTCTGATGGGGCTGTGGTACATTGTGTACTGTCAGTGGTGTGCGGTATGCTGGGTGTCTGATGGGGGTGTGGTACATTGTGTACTGTCAGTGGTGTGCGGTGCGTTGGTTCCTGATGGGGCTGTGGTACATTGTGTACTGTCAGTGGTGTGCGGTGTGCTGGGTGTCAGATGGGGCTGTGGTACATTGTGTACTGTCAGTGGTGTGCGGTATGCTGGGTGTCTGATGGGGCTGTGGTACATTGTGTACAGTCAGTGGTGTGCGGTGTGCTGGGTGTCTGATGGGGATGTGGTACATTGTGTACTGTCAGTGGTGTGCGGTGTGCTGGGTGTCTGATGGGGGTGTGGTACATTGTGTACTGTCAGTGGTGTGCGGTGTGCTGGGTGTCTGATGGGGGTGTGGTACATTGTGTACTTTCAGTGGTGTGCGATGTGCTGGGTGTCTGATGGGGGTGTGGTACATTGAGTAATGTCAGTGGTGTGCGGTGTGCTGGGTGTCTGATTGGGCTGTGGTACATTGTGTACTGTCAGTGGTGTGCGGTGTGCTGGGTGTCTGATGGGGGTGTGGTACATGGTGTACTGTCAGTGGTGTGCGGTGTGCTGGGTGCCTGATGGGGATGTGGTACATTCTGTACTGTCAGTGGTGTGTGGTGTGCTGGATGCCTGATGGGACTGTGGTACATTGTGTAATGTCAGTGGTGTGTGGTGTGCTGTGTCCCTGATGGGGGGTGTGGTACATTGTGTACTGTCAGTGGTCTGCGTGTGCTGGGTGTCTGATGGGGGTGTGGTACATTGTGTACTGTCAGTGGTGTGCGGTGAGCTGGGTGTCTGATGGGGCTGTGGAACATTGTGTACTGTCAGTGGTGTGTGGTGTGCTGTGTGTCTGATGGGGCTGTGGTACATTGTGTACTGTCAGTGGTGTGCGGTGTGCTGTGTGTCTGATGGGGGTGTGGTACATTGTGTACTGTCAGTGGTGTGCGGTGCGCTGGGTGTCTGATGGGGCTGTGGTACATTGTGTACTGTCAGTGGTGTGCGGTATGCTGGGTGTCTGATAGGGCTGTGGTACATTGTGTACTGTCAGTGGTGTGTGGTGTGCTGGGTGTCTGATGGGGGTGCGTTACATTGTGTACTGTCAGTGGTGTGTGGTGTGCTGGGTGTCTGATGGGGGTGTGGTACACTGTGTACTGTCAGTGGTGTGCGGTGTGCTGGGTGTCTGATGGGGGTGTGGTACATTGTGTACTGTCAGTGGTGTGCGGTGTGCTGGGTGTCAGATGGGGCTGTGGTACATTGTGTACTGTCAGTGGTGTGCGGTATGCTGTGTGTCTGATGGGGCTGTGGTACATTGTGTACAGTCAGTGGTGTGCGGTGTGCTGGGTGTCTGATGGGGATGTGGTACATTGTGTACTGTCAGTGGTGTCCGGTGTGCTGGGTGTCTGATGGGGGTGTGGTACATTGTGTACTGTCAGTGGTGTGCGGTGTGCTGGGTGTCTGATGGGGGTGTGGTACATTGTGTACTTTCAGTGGTGTGCGATGTGCTGGGTGTCTGATGGGGGTGTGGTACATTGAGTAATGTCAGTGGTGTGCGGTGTGCTGGGTGTCTGATTGGGCTGTGGTACATTGTGTACTGTCAGTGGTGTGCGGTGTGCTGGGTGTCTGATGGGGGTGTGGTACATGGTGTACTGTCAGTGGTGTGCGGTGTGCTGGGTGCCTGATGGGGATGTGGTACATTCTGTACTGTCAGTGGTGTGTGGTGTGCTGGATGCCTGATGGGACTGTGGTACATTGTGTAACGTCAGTGGTGTGTGGTGTGCTGTGTCCCTGATGGGGGGTGTGGTACATTGTGTACTGTCAGTGGTCTGCGTGTGCTGGGTGTCTGATGGGGGTGTGGTACATTGTGTACTGTCAGTGGTGTGCGGTGAGCTGGGTGTCTGATGGGGCTGTGGAACATTGTGTACTGTCAGTGGTGTGTGGTGTGCTGTGTGTCTGATGGGGCTGTGGTACATTGTGTACTGTCAGTGGTGTGCGGTGTGCTGTGTGTCTGATGGGGGTGTGGTACATTGTGTACTGTCAGTGGTGTGCGGTGCGCTGGGTGTCTGATGGGGCTGTGGTACATTGTGTACTGTCAGTGGTGTGCGGTATGCTGGGTGTCTGATAGGGCTGTGGTACATTGTGTACTGTCAGTGGTGTGTGGTGTGCTGGGTGTCTGATGGGGGTGCGTTACATTGTGTACTGTCAGTGGTGTGTGGTGTGCTGGGTGTCTGATGGGGGTGTGGTACACTGTGTACTGTCAGTGGTGTGCGGTGTGCTGGGTGTCTGATGGGGGTGTGGTACATTGTGTACTGTCAGTGGTGTGTGGTGTGCTGGGTGTCTGATGGGGGTGTGGTACATTGTGTACTGTCAGTGGTGTGCGGTGCGCTGGGTTCCTGATGGGGCTGTGGTACATTGTGTACTGTCAGTGGTGTGCGGTGTGCTGAGTGTCAGATGGGGCTGTGGTACATTGTGTACTGTCAGTGGTGTGCGGTATGCTGGGTGTCTGATGTGGCTGTGGTACATTATGTACAGTCAGTGGTGTGCGGTGTGCTGGGTGTCTGATGGGGGTGTGGTACATTGTGTACTGTCAGTGGTGTGCGGTGTGCTGGGTGTCTGATGGGGGTGTGGTACATTGTGTACTGTCAGTGGTGTGCGGTGTGCTGGGTGTCTGATGGGGGTGTGGTACATTGTGTACTGTCAGTGGTGTGCGGTGTGCTGGGTGTCTGATGGGGGTGTGGTACATTGTGTACTGTCAGTGGTGTGCGGTGTGCTGGGTGTCTGATGGGGGTGTGGTACATTGTGTACTGTCAGTGGTGTGCGGTGTGCTGGGTGTCTGATGGGGGTGTGGTACATTGTGTACTGTCAGTGGTGTGCGGTGTGCTGGGTGTCTGATGGGGGTGTGGTACATTGTGTACTTTCAGTTGTGTGCGAGGTGCTGTGTGTCTGATGGGGGTGTGGTACATTGTGTACTGTCAGTGGTGTGTGGTGTGCTGGGTGTCTGATGGGGCTGTGGTACATTGAGTACTGTCAGTGGTGTGCGGTGTGCTGGGTGTCTGATGGGGGTGTGGTACATTGTGTACTGTCAGTGGTGTGCGGTGTGCTGGGTGTCTGATGAGGGTGTGGTACATTGTGTACTGTCAGTGGTGTGCGGTGTGCTGGGTGCCTGATGGGGATGTGGTACATTGTGTACTGTCAGTGGTGTGTGGTGTGCTGGGTGCCTGATGGGACTGTGGTACATTGTGTAATGTCAGTGGTGTGTGGTGTGCTGTGTCCCTGATGGGGGGTGTGGTACATTGTGTACTGTCAGTGGTGTGCGGTGTGCTGGGTGTCTGATGGGGCTGTGGTACATTGTGTACTGTTAGTGGTGTGCGGTATGCTGGGTGTCTGATGGGGGAGTGGTACATTGTGTACTGTCAGTGGTGTGCGGTGCGCTGGGTTCCTGATGGGGCTGTGGTACATTGTGTACTGTCAGTGGTGTGCGGTGTGCTGGGTGTCAGATGGGGCTGTGGTACATTGTGTACTGTCAGTGGTGTGCGGTGTGCTGGGTGTCTGATGGGGGTGTGGTACATTGTGTACTGTCAGTGGTGTGCGGTGTGCTGGGTGTCTGATGGGGGTGTGGTACATTGTGTACTGTCAGTGGTGTGCGGTGTGCTGGGTGTCTGATGGGGGTGTGGTACATTGTGTACTGTCAGTGGTGTGCGTGTGCTGGGTGTCTGATGGGGGTGTGGTACATTGTGTACTGTCAGTGGTGTGCGGTGTGCTGGGTGTCTGTTGGGGGTGTGGTACATTGTGTACTGTCAGTGGTGTGCGGTGTGCTGGGTGTCTGATGGGGGTGTGGTACATTGTGTACTTTCAGTGGTATGCGATGTGCTGGGTGTCTGATGGGGGTGTGGTACATTGTGTACTGTCAGTGGTGTGTGGTGTGCTGGGTGTCTGATGGGGCTGTGGTACATTGTGTACTGTCAGTGGTGTGCGGTGTGCTGGGTGTCTGATGGGGGTGTGGTACATTGAGTACTGTCAGTGGTGTGCGGTGTGCTGGGTGTCTGATGAGGGTGTGGTACATTGTGTACTGTCAGTGGTGTGCGGTGTGCTGGGTGCCTGATGGGGATGTGGTACATTGTGTACTGTCAGTGGTGTGTGGTGTGCTGGGTGCCTGATGGGACTGTGGTACATTGTGTAATGTCAGTGGTGTGTGGTGTGCTGTGTCCCTGATGGGGGGTGTGGTACATTGTGTACTGTCAGTGGTGTGCGGTGTGCTGGGTGTCTGATGGGGCTGTGGTACATTGTGTACTGTCAGTGGTGTGCGGTGTGCTGGGTACCTGATGGGGGTGTGGTACATTGTGTACTGTCAGTGGTGTGCGGTGTGCTGTGTGTCTGATGGGGGTGTGGTACATTGTGTACTGTCAGTGGTGTGTGGTGTGCTGGGTGTCTGATGGGGGTGTGGTACATTGTGTACTGTCAGTGGTGTGCGGTGTGCTGGGTGTCTGATGGGGCTGTGGTACATTGTGTACTGTCAGTGGTGTGCGGTGTGCTGGGTGTCTGATGGGGGTGTGGTACACTGTGTACTGTCAGTGGTGTGCGGTGTGCTGGTTGCCTGATGGGGCTGTGGTACATTGTGTACTGTCAGTGGTGTGTGATGAGCTGGGTGTCTCATGGGGCTGTGGTAAATTGTGTACTGTCAGTGGTGTGCGGTGTGCTGGGTGTCTGATGGGGGTGTGGTACATTGTGTACTGTCAGTGGTGTGTGGTGTGCTGGGTGCCTGATGGGACTGTGGTACATTGTGTACTGTCAGTGGTGTGCGGTGTGCTGGGTGTCTGATGGGGGTGTGGTACATTGTGTACTGTCAGTGGTGTGTGGTGTGCTGGGTGCCTGATGGGACTGTGGTACATTGTGTACTGTCAGTGGTGTGTGGTGTGCTGGGTGCCTGATGGGACTGTGGTACATTGTGTACTGTCAGTGGTGTGCGGTGTGCTGGGTGTCTGATGGGGCTGTGGTACATTGTGTACTGTCAGTGGTGTGTGGTGTGCTGGGTGCCTGATGGGACTGTGGTACATTGTGTACTGTCAGTGGTGTGCGGTGTGCTGGGTGTCTGATGGGGGTGTGGTACATTGTGTACTGTCAGTGGTGTGCGGTGTGCTGGGTGCCTGATGGGGGTGTGGTACATTGTGTACTGTCAGCGGTGTGCTGGGTGTCTGATGGGGGTGTGGTACATTGTGTACTGTCAGTGGTGTGCGGTGTGCTGGGTGCCTGATGGGGGTGTGGTACATTGTGTACTGTCAGTGGTCTGCGGTGTGCTGGGTGTCTGATGGGGGTGTGGTACATTGTGTACTGTCAGTGGTGTGCAGTGTGCTGGGTGTCTGATGGGGGTGTGGTACATTGTGTACTGTCAGTGGTGTGCGGTGTGCTGGGTACCTGATGGGGGTGTGGTACATTGTGTACTGTCAGTGGTGTGCGGTGTGCTGTGTGTCTGATGGGGGTGTGGTACATTGTGTACTGTCAGTGGTGTGTGGTGTGCTGGGTGTCTGATGGGGGTGTGGTACATTGTGTACTGTCAGTGGTGTGCGGTGTGCTGGGTGTCTGATGGGGCTGTGGTACATTGTGTACTGTCAGTGGTGTGCGGTGTGCTGGGTGTCTGATGGGGGTGTGGTACATTGTGTACTGTCAGTGGTGTGCGGTGTGCTGGATGCCTGATGGGGTTGTGGTACATTGTGTACTGTCAGTGCTGTGTGATGAGCTGGGTGTCTCATGGGGCTGTGGTAAATTGTGTACTGTCAGTGGTGTGCGGTGTGCTGGGTGTCCGATGGGGGTGTGGTACATTGTGTACTGTCAGTGGTGTGCGGTGAGCTGGGTGCCTGATGGGGGTGTGGTACACTGTGTACTGTCAGTGGTGTGCGGTGTGCTGTGTGTCTGATGGGGGTGTGGTACATTGTGTACTGTCAGTGGTGTGTGGTGTGCTGGGTGTCTGATGGGACTGTGGTACATTGTGTACTGTCAGTTGTGTGTGGTGTGCTGGGTGCCTGATGGCGCTCTGGAAAATTGTGCACTGTCGGTGGTGTGCGGTGTGCTGGGTGTCTGATGGGGTAGTGGTACATTGTGTACTGTCAGTGGTGTGCGGTGTGCTGGGTGTCTGATGGGGGTGTGGTACATTGTATACTGTCAGTGGTCTGCGTGTGCTGGGTGTCTGATGGGGGTGTGGTACATTTTGTACTGTCAGTGGTGTGCGGTGAGCTGGGTGTCTGATGGGGCTGTGGAACATTGTGTACTGTCAGTGGTGTGTGGTGTGCTGTGTGTCTGATGGGGCTGTGGTACATTGTGTACTGTCAGTGGTGTGTGGTGTGCTGGGTGTCTGATGGGGGTGTGGTACATTGTGTACTGTCAGTGGTGTGCGGTGTGCTGGGTGTCTGATGGGGGTGTGGTACATTGTGTACTGTCAGTGGTGTGCGGTTTGCTGGGTGTCTGATGGGGGTGTGGTACATTGTGTACTGTCAGTGGTGTGTGGTGTGCTGGTTGCCTGATGGGGCTGTGGTACATTGTGTATTGTCAGTGGTGTGTGATGAGCTGGGTGTCTGATGGGGCTGTGGTAAATTGTGTACTGTCAGTGGTGTGTGGTGTGCTGAGTGTCTGATGGGGGTGTGGTACATTGTGTACTGTCAGTGATGTGCGGTGTGCTGGGTGTCTGATGGGGGTGTGGTACATTGTGTACTGTCAGTCGTGTGTGGTGTGCTGAGTGTCTGATGGGGGTGTGGTACATTGTGTACTGTCAGTGGTGTGTGGTGTGCTGAGTGTCTGATGGGGGTGTGGTACATTGTGTACTGTCAGTGGTGTGCGGTGTGCTGGGTGCCTGATGGGACTGTGGTACATTGTGTACTGTCAGTGGTGTGTGGTGTGCTGGGTGTCTGATGCGGGTGTGGTAGATTGTGTACTGTCAGTGGTGTGCGGTGTGCTGGGTGCCTGATGGGGGTGTGGTACATTGTGTACTGTCAGTGTTGTGTGGTGTGCTGGGTGTCTGATGGGACGGTGGTACATTGTGTACTGTCAGTGGTGTGTGGTGTGCTGGGTGTCTGATGGGGGTGTGGTACATTGTGTACTGTCAGTGGTGTGCTGGGTGCCTGATGGGCGTGTGGTACATTGTGAACTGTCAGTGGTGTGCGGTGTGCTGGGTGTCTGATGGGGGTGTGGTACATTGTGTACTGTCAGTGGTGTGCGGTGTGCTGGGTGTCTGATGGGGGTGTGGTACATTGTGTACTGTCAGTGGTGTGCGGTGTGCTGGGTGTCTGATGGGACGGTGGTACATTGTGTACTGTCAGTGGTGTGTGGTGTGCTGGGTGTCTGATGGGGGTATGGTACATTGTGTACTGTCAGTGGTGTGCGGTGAGCTGGGTGCCTGATGGGGGTGTGGTACATTGTGTACTGTCAGTGGTGTACGGTGTGCTGGGTGTCTGATGGGGCTGTGGTACATTGTGTACTGTCAGTGGTGTGCGGTGTGCTGGGTGTCTAATGGGGGTGTGGTACATTGTGTACTGTCAGTGGTGTGCGGTGTGCTGGGTGCCTGATGGGGGTGAGGTACATTGTGTACTGTCAGTGGTGTGAGGTGTGCTGGGTGTCTGATGGGGGTGTGGTATATTGTGTACTGTCAGTAGTGTGCGGTGTGCTGTGTGCCTGATGGGGGTGTGGTACATTGTGTACTGTCAGTGGTGTGCGGTGTGCTGGGTGTCTAATGGCGGTGTGCTATATTGTGTACTGTCAGTGGTGTGCGGTGTGCTGGGTGTCTGATGGGGGTGTGGTACATTGTGTACTGTCAGTGGTGTGCGGTGTGCTGGGTGTCTGATGGGGGTGTGGTACATTGTGTACTGTCAGTGGTGTGCCGTGTGCTGGGTGTCTGATGGGGGTGTGGTACATTGTGTACTGTCAGTAGTGTGCGGTGTGCTGGGTGTCTGATGTGGATGTGGTACATTGTTTACTGTCAGTGGTGTGCGGTGTGCTGGGTGTCTGATGGGGGTGTGGTACATTGTGTACTGTCAGTGGTGTGCGGTGTGCTGGGTGTCTGATGGGGGTGTGGTACATTGTGTACTGTCAGTGGTGTGCGGTGTGCTGGGTGCCTGATGGGGGTGTGGTACATTGTGTACTGTCAGTGGTGTGTGGTGTGCTGGGTGTCTGATGGGGATGTGGTACATTGTTTACTGTCAGTGGTGTGCGGTGTGCTGGGTGTCTGATGGGGGTGTGGTACATTGTGTACTGTCAGTGGTGTGCAGTGTGCTGGGTGTCTGATGGGGCTGTGGTACATTGTGTACTGTCAGTGGTGTGCGGTGTGCTGGGTGTCTGATGGGGGTGTGGTACATTGTGTACTGTCAGTGGTGTGCGGTGTGCTGGGTGTCTGATGAGGGTGTGGTACATTGTGTACTGTCAGTGGTGTGCGGTGTGCTGGGTGCCTGATGGGGATGTGGTACATTGTGTACTGTCAGTGGTGTGTGGTGTGCTGGGTGCCTGATGGGACTGTGGTACATTGTGTAATGTCAGTGGTGTGTGGTGTGCTGTGTCCCTGATGGGGGGTGTGGTACATTGTGTACTGTCAGTGGTGTGCGGTGTGCTGGGTGTCTGATGGGGCTGTGGTACATTGTGTACTGTCAGTGGTGTGCGGTGTGCTGGGTACCTGATGGGGGTGTGGTACATTGTGTACTGTCAGTGGTGTGCGGTGTGCTGTGTGTCTGATGGGGGTGTGGTACATTGTGTACTGTCAGTGGTGTGTGGTGTGCTGGGTGTCTGATGGGGGTGTGGTACATTGTGTACTGTCAGTGGTGTGCGGTGTGCTGGGTGTCTGATGGGGGTGTGGTACATTGTGTACTGTCAGTGGTGTGCGGTTTGCTGGGTGTCTGATGGGGGTGTGGTACATTGTGTACTGTCAGTGGTGTGTGGTGTGCTGGTTGCCTGATGGGGCTGTGGTACATTGTGTATTGTCAGTGGTGTGTGATGAGCTGGGTGTCTGATGGGGCTGTGGTAAATTGTGTACTGTCAGTGGTGTGTGGTGTGCTGAGTGTCTGATGGGGGTGTGGTACATTGTGTACTGTCAGTGATGTGCGGTGTGCTGGGTGTCTGATGGGGGTGTGGTACATTGTGTACTGTCAGTCGTGTGTGGTGTGCTGAGTGTCTGATGGGGGTGTGGTACATTGTGTACTGTCAGTGGTGTGTGGTGTGCTGAGTGTCTGATGGGGGTGTGGTACATTGTGTACTGTCAGTGGTGTGCGGTGTGCTGGGTGCCTGATGGGACTGTGGTACATTGTGTACTGTCAGTGGTGTGTGGTGTGCTGGGTGTCTGATGCGGGTGTGGTAGATTGTGTACTGTCAGTGGTGTGCGGTGTGCTGGGTGCCTGATGGGGGTGTGGTACATTGTGTACTGTCAGTGTTGTGTGGTGTGCTGGGTGTCTGATGGGACGGTGGTACATTGTGTACTGTCAGTGGTGTGTGGTGTGCTGGGTGTCTGATGGGGGTGTGGTACATTGTGTACTGTCAGTGGTGTGCTGGGTGCCTGATGGGCGTGTGGTACATTGTGAACTGTCAGTGGTGTGCGGTGTGCTGGGTGTCTGATGGGGGTGTGGTACATTGTGTACTGTCAGTGGTGTGCGGTGTGCTGGGTGTCTGATGGGGGTGTGGTACATTGTGTACTGTCAGTGGTGTGCGGTGTGCTGGGTGTCTGATGGGACGGTGGTACATTGTGTACTGTCAGTGGTGTGTGGTGTGCTGGGTGTCTGATGGGGGTATGGTACATTGTGTACTGTCAGTGGTGTGCGGTGAGCTGGGTGCCTGATGGGGGTGTGGTACATTGTGTACTGTCAGTGGTGTACGGTGTGCTGGGTGTCTGATGGGGCTGTGGTACATTGTGTACTGTCAGTGGTGTGCGGTGTGCTGGGTGTCTAATGGGGGTGTGGTACATTGTGTACTGTCAGTGGTGTGCGGTGTGCTGGGTGCCTGATGGGGGTGAGGTACATTGTGTACTGTCAGTGGTGTGAGGTGTGCTGGGTGTCTGATGGGGGTGTGGTATATTGTGTACTGTCAGTAGTGTGCGGTGTGCTGTGTGCCTGATGGGGGTGTGGTACATTGTGTACTGTCAGTGGTGTGCGGTGTGCTGGGTGTCTAATGGCGGTGTGCTATATTGTGTACTGTCAGTGGTGTGCGGTGTGCTGGGTGTCTGATGGGGGTGTGGTACATTGTGTACTGTCAGTGGTGTGCGGTGTGCTGGGTGTCTGATGGGGGTGTGGTACATTGTGTACTGTCAGTGGTGTGCCGTGTGCTGGGTGTCTGATGGGGGTGTGGTACATTGTGTACTGTCAGTAGTGTGCGGTGTGCTGGGTGTCTGATGTGGATGTGGTACATTGTTTACTGTCAGTGGTGTGCGGTGTGCTGGGTGTCTGATGGGGGTGTGGTACATTGTGTACTGTCAGTGGTGTGCGGTGTGCTGGGTGTCTGATGGGGGTGTGGTACATTGTGTACTGTCAGTGGTGTGCGGTGTGCTGGGTGCCTGATGGGGGTGTGGTACATTGTGTACTGTCAGTGGTGTGTGGTGTGCTGGGTGTCTGATGGGGATGTGGTACATTGTTTACTGTCAGTGGTGTGCGGTGTGCTGGGTGTCTGATGGGGGTGTGGTACATTGTGTACTGTCAGTGGTGTGCAGTGTGCTGGGTGTCTGATGGGGCTGTGGTACATTGTGTACTGTCAGTGGTGTGCGGTGTGCTGGGTGTCTGATGGGGGTGTGGTACATTGTGTACTGTCAGTGGTGTGCGGTGTGCTGGGTGTCTGATGAGGGTGTGGTACATTGTGTACTGTCAGTGGTGTGCGGTGTGCTGGGTGCCTGATGGGGATGTGGTACATTGTGTACTGTCAGTGGTGTGTGGTGTGCTGGGTGCCTGATGGGACTGTGGTACATTGTGTAATGTCAGTGGTGTGTGGTGTGCTGTGTCCCTGATGGGGGGTGTGGTACATTGTGTACTGTCAGTGGTGTGCGGTGTGCTGGGTGTCTGATGGGGCTGTGGTACATTGTGTACTGTCAGTGGTGTGCGGTGTGCTGGGTACCTGATGGGGGTGTGGTACATTGTGTACTGTCAGTGGTGTGCGGTGTGCTGTGTGTCTGATGGGGGTGTGGTACATTGTGTACTGTCAGTGGTGTGTGGTGTGCTGGGTGTCTGATGGGGGTGTGGTACATTGTGTACTGTCAGTGGTGTGCGGTGTGCTGGGTGTCTGATGGGGCTGTGGTACATTGTGTACTGTCAGTGGTGTGCGGTGTGCTGGGTGTCTGATGGGGGTGTGGTACACTGTGTACTGTCAGTGGTGTGCGGTGTGCTGGTTGCCTGATGGGGCTGTGGTACATTGTGTACTGTCAGTGGTGTGTGATGAGCTGGGTGTCTCATGGGGCTGTGGTAAATTGTGTACTGTCAGTGGTGTGCGGTGTGCTGGGTGTCTGATGGGGGTGTGGTACATTGTGTACTGTCAGTGGTGTGTGGTGTGCTGGGTGCCTGATGGGACTGTGGTACATTGTGTACTGTCAGTGGTGTGCGGTGTGCTGGGTGTCTGATGGGGGTGTGGTACATTGTGTACTGTCAGTGGTGTGTGGTGTGCTGGGTGCCTGATGGGACTGTGGTACATTGTGTACTGTCAGTGGTGTGTGGTGTGCTGGGTGCCTGATGGGACTGTGGTACATTGTGTACTGTCAGTGGTGTGCGGTGTGCTGGGTGTCTGATGGGGCTGTGGTACATTGTGTACTGTCAGTGGTGTGTGGTGTGCTGGGTGCCTGATGGGACTGTGGTACATTGTGTACTGTCAGTGGTGTGCGGTGTGCTGGGTGTCTGATGGGGGTGTGGTACATTGTGTACTGTCAGTGGTGTGCGGTGTGCTGGGTGCCTGATGGGGGTGTGGTACATTGTGTACTGTCAGCGGTGTGCTGGGTGTCTGATGGGGGTGTGGTACATTGTGTACTGTCAGTGGTGTGCGGTGTGCTGGGTGCCTGATGGGGGTGTGGTACATTGTGTACTGTCAGTGGTCTGCGGTGTGCTGGGTGTCTGATGGGGGTGTGGTACATTGTGTACTGTCAGTGGTGTGCAGTGTGCTGGGTGTCTGATGGGGGTGTGGTACATTGTGTACTGTCAGTGGTGTGCGGTGTGCTGGGTACCTGATGGGGGTGTGGTACATTGTGTACTGTCAGTGGTGTGCGGTGTGCTGTGTGTCTGATGGGGGTGTGGTACATTGTGTACTGTCAGTGGTGTGTGGTGTGCTGGGTGTCTGATGGGGGTGTGGTACATTGTGTACTGTCAGTGGTGTGCGGTGTGCTGGGTGTCTGATGGGGCTGTGGTACATTGTGTACTGTCAGTGGTGTGCGGTGTGCTGGGTGTCTGATGGGGGTGTGGTACATTGTGTACTGTCAGTGGTGTGCGGTGTGCTGGATGCCTGATGGGGTTGTGGTACATTGTGTACTGTCAGTGCTGTGTGATGAGCTGGGTGTCTCATGGGGCTGTGGTAAATTGTGTACTGTCAGTGGTGTGCGGTGTGCTGGGTGTCCGATGGGGGTGTGGTACATTGTGTACTGTCAGTGGTGTGCGGTGAGCTGGGTGCCTGATGGGGGTGTGGTACACTGTGTACTGTCAGTGGTGTGCGGTGTGCTGTGTGTCTGATGGGGGTGTGGTACATTGTGTACTGTCAGTGGTGTGTGGTGTGCTGGGTGTCTGATGGGACTGTGGTACATTGTGTACTGTCAGTTGTGTGTGGTGTGCTGGGTGCCTGATGGCGCTCTGGAAAATTGTGCACTGTCGGTGGTGTGCGGTGTGCTGGGTGTCTGATGGGGTAGTGGTACATTGTGTACTGTCAGTGGTGTGCGGTGTGCTGGGTGTCTGATGGGGGTGTGGTACATTGTATACTGTCAGTGGTCTGCGTGTGCTGGGTGTCTGATGGGGGTGTGGTACATTTTGTACTGTCAGTGGTGTGCGGTGAGCTGGGTGTCTGATGGGGCTGTGGAACATTGTGTACTGTCAGTGGTGTGTGGTGTGCTGTGTGTCTGATGGGGCTGTGGTACATTGTGTACTGTCAGTGGTGTGTGGTGTGCTGGGTGTCTGATGGGGGTGTGGTACATTGTGTACTGTCAGTGGTGTGCGGTGTGCTGGGTGTCTGATGGGGGTGTGGTACATTGTGTACTGTCAGTGGTGTGCGGTTTGCTGGGTGTCTGATGGGGGTGTGGTACATTGTGTACTGTCAGTGGTGTGTGGTGTGCTGGTTGCCTGATGGGGCTGTGGTACATTGTGTATTGTCAGTGGTGTGTGATGAGCTGGGTGTCTGATGGGGCTGTGGTAAATTGTGTACTGTCAGTGGTGTGTGGTGTGCTGAGTGTCTGATGGGGGTGTGGTACATTGTGTACTGTCAGTGATGTGCGGTGTGCTGGGTGTCTGATGGGGGTGTGGTACATTGTGTACTGTCAGTCGTGTGTGGTGTGCTGAGTGTCTGATGGGGGTGTGGTACATTGTGTACTGTCAGTGGTGTGTGGTGTGCTGAGTGTCTGATGGGGGTGTGGTACATTGTGTACTGTCAGTGGTGTGCGGTGTGCTGGGTGCCTGATGGGACTGTGGTACATTGTGTACTGTCAGTGGTGTGTGGTGTGCTGGGTGTCTGATGCGGGTGTGGTAGATTGTGTACTGTCAGTGGTGTGCGGTGTGCTGGGTGCCTGATGGGGGTGTGGTACATTGTGTACTGTCAGTGTTGTGTGGTGTGCTGGGTGTCTGATGGGACGGTGGTACATTGTGTACTGTCAGTGGTGTGTGGTGTGCTGGGTGTCTGATGGGGGTGTGGTACATTGTGTACTGTCAGTGGTGTGCTGGGTGCCTGATGGGCGTGTGGTACATTGTGAACTGTCAGTGGTGTGCGGTGTGCTGGGTGTCTGATGGGGGTGTGGTACATTGTGTACTGTCAGTGGTGTGCGGTGTGCTGGGTGTCTGATGGGGGTGTGGTACATTGTGTACTGTCAGTGGTGTGCGGTGTGCTGGGTGTCTGATGGGACGGTGGTACATTGTGTACTGTCAGTGGTGTGTGGTGTGCTGGGTGTCTGATGGGGGTATGGTACATTGTGTACTGTCAGTGGTGTGCGGTGAGCTGGGTGCCTGATGGGGGTGTGGTACATTGTGTACTGTCAGTGGTGTACGGTGTGCTGGGTGTCTGATGGGGCTGTGGTACATTGTGTACTGTCAGTGGTGTGCGGTGTGCTGGGTGTCTAATGGGGGTGTGGTACATTGTGTACTGTCAGTGGTGTGCGGTGTGCTGGGTGCCTGATGGGGGTGAGGTACATTGTGTACTGTCAGTGGTGTGAGGTGTGCTGGGTGTCTGATGGGGGTGTGGTATATTGTGTACTGTCAGTAGTGTGCGGTGTGCTGTGTGCCTGATGGGGGTGTGGTACATTGTGTACTGTCAGTGGTGTGCGGTGTGCTGGGTGTCTAATGGCGGTGTGCTATATTGTGTACTGTCAGTGGTGTGCGGTGTGCTGGGTGTCTGATGGGGGTGTGGTACATTGTGTACTGTCAGTGGTGTGCGGTGTGCTGGGTGTCTGATGGGGGTGTGGTACATTGTGTACTGTCAGTGGTGTGCCGTGTGCTGGGTGTCTGATGGGGGTGTGGTACATTGTGTACTGTCAGTAGTGTGCGGTGTGCTGGGTGTCTGATGTGGATGTGGTACATTGTTTACTGTCAGTGGTGTGCGGTGTGCTGGGTGTCTGATGGGGGTGTGGTACATTGTGTACTGTCAGTGGTGTGCGGTGTGCTGGGTGTCTGATGGGGGTGTGGTACATTGTGTACTGTCAGTGGTGTGCGGTGTGCTGGGTGCCTGATGGGGGTGTGGTACATTGTGTACTGTCAGTGGTGTGTGGTGTGCTGGGTGTCTGATGGGGATGTGGTACATTGTTTACTGTCAGTGGTGTGCGGTGTGCTGGTTGTCTGATGGGGGTGTGGTACATTGTGTACTGTCAGTGGTGTGCAGTGTGCTGGGTGTCTGATGGGGCTGTGGTACACTGTGTAATGTCAGTGGTGTGTGGTGTGCTGGGTGTCTGATGGGGGTGTGGTACATTGTGTAATGTCAGTGGTGTGTGGTGTGCTCGGTGTCTGATGGGGGTGTGGTACATTGTGTACTGTCAGTGGTGTGCGGTGTGCTGGGTGCCTGATGGGGGTGTGGTACATTGTTTACTGTCAGTGGTGTGCGGTGCACTGGGTGTCTGATGGGGGTGTGGAACCTTGTGTACTGTCAGTGGTGTGTGGTGTGCTCGGTGTCTGATGGGGGTGTGGTACATTGTGTACTGTCAGTGGTATGCGGTGTGCTGGGTGTCTGATGGGGGTGTGGTACATTGTGCACTGTCAGTGGTGTGCGGTGTGCTGGGTGCCTGATGGGGGTGTGGTACATTGTGTACTGTCAGTGGTGTGTGGTGTGCTGGGTGTCTGATGGGGCTGTGGTACATTGTGTACTGTCAGTGGTGTGCGGTGTGCTGGGTGTCTGAAGGGACTGTGGTACATTGTGTACTGTCAGTGGTGTGCGGTGTGCTGGGTGCCTGATGGGGATGTGGTACATTGTGTACTGTCAGAAGTGTGCTGGGTGCCTGATGGGGGTGTGGTACATTGTGTACTGTCAGTGGTGTGTGGTGTGCTGGGTGTCTGATGGTTGTGTGGTACATTTTGTACTGTCAGTGGTGTGCGGTGTGCTGGGTGCCTGATGGGGGTGTGGTACATTGTGTACTGTCAGTGGTCTGCGGTGTGCTGGGTGTCTGATGGGTGAGTGGTACATTGTGTACTGGCAGTGGTGTGCAGTGTGCTGGGTGTCTGATGGGGGTGTGGTACATTGTGTACTGTCAGTGGTGTGCGGTGTGCTGGGTACCTGATGGGGGTGTGGTACATTGTGTACTGTCAGTGGTGTGCGGTGTGCTGTGTGTCTGATGGGGGTGTGGTACATTGTGTACTGTCAGTGGTGTGTGGTTTGCTGGGTGTCTGATGGGGGTGTGGTACATTGTGTACTGTCAGTGGTGTGCCGTGTGCTGGGTGTCTGATGGGGGTGTGGTACAATGTGTACTGTCAGTGGTGTGCGATGTGCTGGGTGTCTGATGGGACTGTGGTACATTTTGTACTGTCAGTGGTGTGCGGTGTGCTGGGTGTCTGATGGGGGTGTGGTACATTGTGTACTGTCAGTGGTGTGCGGTGTGCTGGGTGTCTGATGGGTCTGTGGTACATTGTGTACTGTCAGTAGTGTGCGGTGTGCTGGGTGTCTGATGTGGATGTGGTACATTGTTTACTGTCAGTGGTGTGCGGTGTGCTGGGTGTCTGATGGGGGTGTGGTACATTGTGTACTGTCAGTGGTGTGCGGTGTGCTGGGTGTCTGATGGGGGTGTGGTACATTGTGTACTGTCAGTGGTGTGCGGTGTGCTGGGTGCCTGATGGGGGTGATGTACATTGTGTACTGTCAGTGGTGTGTGGTGTGCTGGGTGTCTGATGGGGATGTGGTACATTGTTTACTGTCAGTGGTGTGCGGTGTTCTGGGTGTCTGATGGGGGTGTGGTACATTGTGTACTGTCAGTGGTGTGCAGTGTGCTGGGTGTCTGATGGGGCTGTGGTACACTGTGTAATGTCAGTGGTGTGTGGTGTGCTGGGTGTCTGATGGGGGTGTGGTACATTGTGTAATGTCAGTGGTGTGTGGTGTGCTCGGTGTCTGATGGGGGTGTGGTACATTGTGTACTGTCAGTGGTGTGCGGTGTGCTGGGTGCCTGATGGGGGTGTGGTACATTGTTTACTGTCAGTGGTGTGCGGTGCACTGGGTGTCTGATGGGGGTGTGGAACCTTGTGTACTGTCAGTGGTGTGCGGTGCGCTGGGTGTCTGATGGGGGTGTGGTACATTGTGTACTATCAGTGGTGTGCGGTGTGCTGGGTGTCTGATGGGGGTGTGGTACATTGTGTACTGTCAGTGGTGTGCGGTGTGCTGGGTGTCTGATGGGGATGTGGTACATTGTTTACTGTCAGTGGTGTGCGGTGTGCTGGGTGTCTGATGGGGGTGTGGTACATTGTGTACTGTCAGTGGTATGCGGTGTGCTGGGTGTCTGATGGGGGTGTGGTACATTGTGCACTGTCAGTGGTGTGCGGTGTGCTGGGTGCCTGATGGGGGTGTGGTACATTGTGTACTGTCAGTGGTGTGTGGTGTGCTGGGTGTCTGATGGGGCTGTGGTACATTGTGTACTGTCAGTGGTGTGCGGTGTGCTGGGTGTCTGAAGGGACTGTGGTACATTGTGTACTGTCAGTGGTGTGCGGTGTGCTGGGTGCCTGATGGGGATGTGGTACATTGTGTACTGTCAGCGGTGTGCTGGGTGCCTGATGGGGGTGTGGTACATTGTGTACTGTCAGTGGTGTGTGGTGTGCTGGGTGTCTGATGGGGCTGTGGTACATTGTGTACTGTCAGTGGTGTGCGGTGTGCTGGGTGTCTGAAGGGACTGTGGTACATTGTGTACTGTCAGTGGTGTGCGGTGTGCTGGTAGCCTGATGGGGGGTGTGGTACATTGTGTACTGTCAGTGGTGTGTGGTGTGCTGGGTGTCTGATGGGGCTGTGGTACATTGTGTACTGTCAGTGGTGTGCGGTGTGCTGGGTGTTTGAAGGGACTGTGGTACATTGTGTACTGTCAGTGGTGTGCGGTGTGCTGGGTGCCTGATGGGGATGTGGTACATTGTGTACTGTCAGCGGTGTGCTGGGTGTCTGATGGGGGTGTGGTACATTGTGTACTGTCAGTGGTGTGCGGTGTGCTGGGTGCCTGATGGGGGTGTGGTACATTGTGTACTGTCAGTGGTCTGCGGTGTGCTGGGTGTCTGATGGGGGAGTGGTACATTGTGTACTGTCAGTGGTGTGCAGTGTGCTGGGTGTCTGATGGGGGTGTGGTACATTGTGTACTGTCAGTGGTGTGCGGTGTGCTGGGTACCTGATGGGGGTGTGGTACATTGTGTACTGTCAGTGGTGTGCGGTGTGCTGTGTGTCTGATGGGGGTGTGGTACATTGTGTACTGTCAGTGGTGTGTGGTGTGCTGGGTGTCTGATGGGGGTGTGGTACATTGTGTACTGTCAGTGGTGTGCCGTGTGCTGGGTGTCTGATGGGGGTGTGGTACATTGTGTACTGTCAGTGGTGTGCGATGTGCTGGGTGTCTGATGGGACTGTGGTACATTGTGTAATGTCAGTGGTGTGTGGTGTGCTGGGTGTCTGATGGGGGTGTGGTCCATTGTGTACTGTCAGTGGTGTGTGGTGTGCTGGGTGTCTGATGGGGGTGTGGTACATTGTGTACTTTCAATGGTGTGCGGTGTGCTGGGTATCTGATGGGGGTGTGGTACATTGTGTACTGTCAGTGGTGTGCGGTGTGCTGGGTGCCTGATGGGACTGTGGTACATTGTGTACTGTCAGTGGTGTGCGGTGTGCTGTGTGTCTGATGGGGGTGTGGTTGATTGTGTTCTGTCAGTGGTGTGTGGTGTGCTGGGTGTCTGATGGGACTGTCGTACATTGTGTACTGTCAGTTGTGTGTGGTGTGCTGGGTGCCTGATGGCGCTCTGGAAAATTGTGCACTGTCAGTGGTGTGCGGTGTGCTGGGTGTCTGCTGGGGTAGTGGTACATTGTGTACTGTCAGTGGTGTGCGGTGTGCTGGGTGCCTGATGGGGGTGTGGTACATTGTGTACTGTCAGTGGTCTGCGTGTGCTGGGTGTCTGATGGGGGTGTGGTACATTGTGTACTGTCAGTGGTGTGCGGTGAGCTGGGTGTCTGATGGGGCTGTGGAACATTGTGTACTGTCAGTGGTGTGTGGTGTGCTGTGTGTCTGATGGGGCTGTGGTACATTGTGTACTGCCAGTGGTGTGCGGTGTGCTGTGTGTCTGATGGGGCTGTTGTACATTGTGTACTGTCAGTGGTGTGCGGTGTGCTGGGTCCCTGATGGGGGTGTGGTACATTGTGTACTGTCAGTGGTGTGTGGTGTGCTGGGTGTCTGATGGGGGTGTGGTAAATTGTGTACTGTCAGTGGTGTGCGGTGTGCTGGGTGTCTGATGGGGCTGTGGTACATTGTGTACTGTCAGTGGTGTGTGGTGTGCTGGGTGTCTGATGGGGGTGTGGTACATTGTGTACTGTCAGTGGTGTGCGGTGTGCTGGGTGTCTGATGGGGATGTGGTACATTGTGTACTGTCAGTGGTGTGTTGTGTGCTGGGTGTCTGATGGGGGTGTGGTACATTGTGTACTGTCAGTGGTGTGCGGTGTGCGGGGTGTCTGATGGGGGTGTGGTACATTGTGTACTGTCCGTGGTGTGTGGTGTGCTGGGTGTCTGATGGGGGTGTGGTACATTGTGTACTGTCAGTGGTGTGCGGTGTGCGGGGTGTCTGATGGGGGTGTGGTACATTGTGTACTGTCAGTGGTGTGCGGTGCGCTGGGTGTCTGATGGGGCTGTGGTACATTGTGTACTGTCAGTGGTGTGCGGTATGCTGGGTGTCTGATGGGGGTGTGGTACATTGTGTACTGTCAGTGGTGTGCGGTGCGCTGGTTCCTGATGGGGCTGTGGTACATTGTGTACTGTCAGTGGTGTGCGGTGTGCTGGGTGTCAGATGGGGCTGTGGTACATTGTGTACTGTCAGTGGTGTGCGGTATGCTGGGTGTCTGATGGGGCTGTGGTACATTGTGTACAGTCAGTGGTGTGCGGTGTGCTGGGTGTCTGATGGGGATGTGGTACATTGTGTACTGTCAGTGGTGTGCGGTGTGCTGGGTGTCTGATGGGGGTGTGGTACATTGTGTACTGTCAGTGGTGTGCGGTGTGCTGGGTGTCTGATGGGGGTGTGGTACATTGTGTACTGTCAGTGGTGTGCGGTGTGCTGGGTGTCTGATGGGGGTGTGGTACATTGTGTACTTTCAGTGGTGTGCGATATGCTGGGTGTCTGATGGGGGTGTGGTACTTTGAGTAATGCCAGTGGTGTGTGGTGTGCTGGGTGTCTGATTGGGCTGTGGTACATTGTGTACTGTCAGTGGTGTGCGGTGTGCTGGGTGTCTGATGGGGGTGTGGTACATTGTGTACTGTCAGTGGTGTGCGGTGTGCTGAGTGTCTGATGAGGGTGTGGTACATGGTGTACTGTCAGTGGTGTGCGGTGTGCTGGGTGCCTGATGGGGATGTGGTACATTGTGTACTGTCAGTGGTGTGTGGTGTTCTGGATGCCTGATGGGACTGTGGTACATTGTGTACTGTCAGTGGTGTGCGGTGTGCTGGGTGTCTGATGGGGCTGTGGTACATTGTGTACTGTCAGTGGTGTGCGGTGTGCTGGGTGTCTGATGGGGGTGTGGTACATTGTGTACTGTCAGTGGTGTGCGGTGTGCTGGATGCCTGATGGGGTTGTGGTACATTGTGTACTGTCAGTGCTGTGTGATGAGCTGGGTGTCTCATGGGGCTGTGGTAAATTGTGTACTGTCAGTGGTGTGCGGTGTGCTGGGTGTCCGATGGGGGTGTGGTACATTGTGTACTGTCAGTGGTGTGCGGTGAGCTGGGTGCCTGATGGGGGTGTGGTACACTGTGTACTGTCAGTGGTGTGCGGTGTGCTGTGTGTCTGATGGGGGTGTGGTACATTGTGTACTGTCAGTGGTGTGTGGTGTGCTGGGTGTCTGATGGGACTGTGGTACATTGTGTACTGTCAGTTCTGTGTGGTGTGCTGGGTGCCTGATGGCGCTCTGGAAAATTGTGCACTGTCGGTGGTGTGCGGTGTGCTGGGTGTCTGATGGGGTAGTGGTACATTGTGTACTGTCAGTGGTGTGCGGTGTGCTGGGTGTCTGATGGGGGTGTGGTACATTGTATACTGTCAGTGGTCTGCGTGTGCTGGGTGTCTGATGGGGGTGTGGTACATTTTGTACTGTCAGTGGTGTGCGGTGAGCTGGGTGTCTGATGGGGCTGTGGAACATTGTGTACTGTCAGTGGTGTGTGGTGTGCTGTGTGTCTGATGGGGCTGTGGTACATTGTGTACTGTCAGTGGTGTGTGGTGTGCTGGGTGTCTGATGGGGGTGTGGTACATTGTGTACTGTCAGTGGTGTGCGGTGTGCTGGGTGTCTGATGGGGGTGTGGTACATTGTGTACTGTCAGTGGTGTGCGGTTTGCTGGGTGTCTGATGGGGGTGTGGTACATTGTGTACTGTCAGTGGTGTGTGGTGTGCTGGTTGCCTGATGGGGCTGTGGTACATTGTGTATTGTCAGTGGTGTGTGATGAGCTGGGTGTCTGATGGGGCTGTGGTAAATTGTGTACTGTCAGTGGTGTGTGGTGTGCTGAGTGTCTGATGGGGGTGTGGTACATTGTGTACTGTCAGTGATGTGCGGTGTGCTGGGTGTCTGATGGGGGTGTGGTACATTGTGTACTGTCAGTCGTGTGTGGTGTGCTGAGTGTCTGATGGGGGTGTGGTACATTGTGTACTGTCAGTGGTGTGTGGTGTGCTGAGTGTCTGATGGGGGTGTGGTACATTGTGTACTGTCAGTGGTGTGCGGTGTGCTGGGTGCCTGATGGGACTGTGGTACATTGTGTACTGTCAGTGGTGTGTGGTGTGCTGGGTGTCTGATGCGGGTGTGGTAGATTGTGTACTGTCAGTGGTGTGCGGTGTGCTGGGTGCCTGATGGGGGTGTGGTACATTGTGTACTGTCAGTGTTGTGTGGTGTGCTGGGTGTCTGATGGGACGGTGGTACATTGTGTACTGTCAGTGGTGTGTGGTGTGCTGGGTGTCTGATGGGGGTGTGGTACATTGTGTACTGTCAGTGGTGTGCTGGGTGCCTGATGGGCGTGTGGTACATTGTGAACTGTCAGTGGTGTGCGGTGTGCTGGGTGTCTGATGGGGGTGTGGTACATTGTGTACTGTCAGTGGTGTGCGGTGTGCTGGGTGTCTGATGGGGGTGTGGTACATTGTGTACTGTCAGTGGTGTGCGGTGTGCTGGGTGTCTGATGGGACGGTGGTACATTGTGTACTGTCAGTGGTGTGTGGTGTGCTGGGTGTCTGATGGGGGTATGGTACATTGTGTACTGTCAGTGGTGTGCGGTGAGCTGGGTGCCTGATGGGGGTGTGGTACATTGTGTACTGTCAGTGGTGTACGGTGTGCTGGGTGTCTGATGGGGCTGTGGTACATTGTGTACTGTCAGTGGTGTGCGGTGTGCTGGGTGTCTAATGGGGGTGTGGTACATTGTGTACTGTCAGTGGTGTGCGGTGTGCTGGGTGCCTGATGGGGGTGAGGTACATTGTGTACTGTCAGTGGTGTGAGGTGTGCTGGGTGTCTGATGGGGGTGTGGTATATTGTGTACTGTCAGTAGTGTGCGGTGTGCTGTGTGCCTGATGGGGGTGTGGTACATTGTGTACTGTCAGTGGTGTGCGGTGTGCTGGGTGTCTAATGGCGGTGTGCTATATTGTGTACTGTCAGTGGTGTGCGGTGTGCTGGGTGTCTGATGGGGGTGTGGTACATTGTGTACTGTCAGTGGTGTGCGGTGTGCTGGGTGTCTGATGGGGGTGTGGTACATTGTGTACTGTCAGTGGTGTGCGGTGTGCTGGGTGTCTGATGGGACGGTGGTACATTGTGTACTGTCAGTGGTGTGTGGTGTGCTGGGTGTCTGATGGGGGTATGGTACATTGTGTACTGTCAGTGGTGTGCGGTGAGCTGGGTGCCTGATGGGGGTGTGGTACATTGTGTACTGTCAGTGGTGTACGGTGTGCTGGGTGTCTGATGGGGCTGTGGTACATTGTGTACTGTCAGTGGTGTGCGGTGTGCTGGGTGTCTAATGGGGGTGTGGTACATTGTGTACTGTCAGTGGTGTGCGGTGTGCTGGGTGCCTGATGGGGGTGAGGTACATTGTGTACTGTCAGTGGTGTGAGGTGTGCTGGGTGTCTGATGGGGGTGTGGTATATTGTGTACTGTCAGTAGTGTGCGGTGTGCTGTGTGCCTGATGGGGGTGTGGTACATTGTGTACTGTCAGTGGTGTGCGGTGTGCTGGGTGTCTAATGGCGGTGTGCTATATTGTGTACTGTCAGTGGTGTGCGGTGTGCTGGGTGTCTGATGGGGGTGTGGTACATTGTGTACTGTCAGTGGTGTGCGGTGTGCTGGGTGTCTGATGGGGGTGTGGTACATTGTGTACTGTCAGTGGTGTGCCGTGTGCTGGGTGTCTGATGGGGGTGTGGTACATTGTGTACTGTCAGTAGTGTGCGGTGTGCTGGGTGTCTGATGTGGATGTGGTACATTGTTTACTGTCAGTGGTGTGCGGTGTGCTGGGTGTCTGATGGGGGTGTGGTACATTGTGTACTGTCAGTGGTGTGCGGTGTGCTGGGTGTCTGATGGGGGTGTGGTACATTGTGTACTGTCAGTGGTGTGCGGTGTGCTGGGTGCCTGATGGGGGTGTGGTACATTGTGTACTGTCAGTGGTGTGTGGTGTGCTGGGTGTCTGATGGGGATGTGGTACATTGTTTACTGTCAGTGGTGTGCGGTGTGCTGGTTGTCTGATGGGGGTGTGGTACATTGTGTACTGTCAGTGGTGTGCAGTGTGCTGGGTGTCTGATGGGGTTGTGGTACACTGTGTAATGTCAGTGGTGTGTGGTGTGCTGGGTGTCTGATGGGGGTGTGGTACATTGTGTAATGTCAGTGGTGTGTGGTGTGCTCGGTGTCTGATGGGGGTGTGGTACATTGTGTACTGTCAGTGGTGTGCGGTGTGCTGGGTGCCTGATGGGGGTGTGGTACATTGTTTACTGTCAGTGGTGTGCGGTGCACTGGGTGTCTGATGGGGGTGTGGAACCTTGTGTACTGTCAGTGGTGTGTGGTGTGCTCGGTGTCTGATGGGGGTGTGGTACATTGTGTACTGTCAGTGGTATGCGGTGTGCTGGGTGTCTGATGGGGGTGTGGTACATTGTGCACTGTCAGTGGTGTGCGGTGTGCTGGGTGCCTGATGGGGGTGTGGTACATTGTGTACTGTCAGTGGTGTGTGGTGTGCTGGGTGTCTGATGGGGCTGTGGTACATTGTGTACTGTCAGTGGTGTGCGGTGTGCTGGGTGTCTGAAGGGACTGTGGTACATTGTGTACTGTCAGTGGTGTGCGGTGTGCTGGGTGCCTGATGGGGATGTGGTACATTGTGTACTGTCAGAAGTGTGCTGGGTGCCTGATGGGGGTGTGGTACATTGTGTACTGTCAGTGGTGTGTGGTGTGCTGGGTGTCTGATGGTTGTGTGGTACATTTTGTACTGTCAGTGGTGTGCGGTGTGCTGGGTGCCTGATGGGGGTGTGGTACATTGTGTACTGTCAGTGGTCTGCGGTGTGCTGGGTGTCTGATGGGTGAGTGGTACATTGTGTACTGGCAGTGGTGTGCAGTGTGCTGGGTGTCTGATGGGGGTGTGGTACATTGTGTACTGTCAGTGGTGTGCGGTGTGCTGGGTACCTGATGGGGGTGTGGTACATTGTGTACTGTCAGTGGTGTGCGGTGTGCTGTGTGTCTGATGGGGGTGTGGTACATTGTGTACTGTCAGTGGTGTGTGGTTTGCTGGGTGTCTGATGGGGGTGTGGTACATTGTGTACTGTCAGTGGTGTGCCGTGTGCTGGGTGTCTGATGGGGGTGTGGTACAATGTGTACTGTCAGTGGTGTGCGATGTGCTGGGTGTCTGATGGGACTGTGGTACATTTTGTACTGTCAGTGGTGTGCGGTGTGCTGGGTGTCTGATGGGGGTGTGGTACATTGTGTACTGTCAGTGGTGTGCGGTGTGCTGGGTGTCTGATGGGTCTGTGGTACATTGTGTACTGTCAGTAGTGTGCGGTGTGCTGGGTGTCTGATGTGGATGTGGTACATTGTTTACTGTCAGTGGTGTGCGGTGTGCTGGGTGTCTGATGGGGGTGTGGTACATTGTGTACTGTCAGTGGTGTGCGGTGTGCTGGGTGTCTGATGGGGGTGTGGTACATTGTGTACTGTCAGTGGTGTGCGGTGTGCTGGGTGCCTGATGGGGGTGATGTACATTGTGTACTGTCAGTGGTGTGTGGTGTGCTGGGTGTCTGATGGGGATGTGGTACATTGTTTACTGTCAGTGGTGTGCGGTGTTCTGGGTGTCTGATGGGGGTGTGGTACATTGTGTACTGTCAGTGGTGTGCAGTGTGCTGGGTGTCTGATGGGGCTGTGGTACACTGTGTAATGTCAGTGGTGTGTGGTGTGCTGGGTGTCTGATGGGGGTGTGGTACATTGTGTAATGTCAGTGGTGTGTGGTGTGCTCGGTGTCTGATGGGGGTGTGGTACATTGTGTACTGTCAGTGGTGTGCGGTGTGCTGGGTGCCTGATGGGGGTGTGGTACATTGTTTACTGTCAGTGGTGTGCGGTGCACTGGGTGTCTGATGGGGGTGTGGAACCTTGTGTACTGTCAGTGGTGTGCGGTGCGCTGGGTGTCTGATGGGGGTGTGGTACATTGTGTACTATCAGTGGTGTGCGGTGTGCTGGGTGTCTGATGGGGGTGTGGTACATTGTGTACTGTCAGTGGTGTGCGGTGTGCTGGGTGTCTGATGGGGATGTGGTACATTGTTTACTGTCAGTGGTGTGCGGTGTGCTGGGTGTCTGATGGGGGTGTGGTACATTGTGTACTGTCAGTGGTATGCGGTGTGCTGGGTGTCTGATGGGGGTGTGGTACATTGTGCACTGTCAGTGGTGTGCGGTGTGCTGGGTGCCTGATGGGGGTGTGGTACATTGTGTACTGTCAGTGGTGTGTGGTGTGCTGGGTGTCTGATGGGGCTGTGGTACATTGTGTACTGTCAGTGGTGTGCGGTGTGCTGGGTGTCTGAAGGGACTGTGGTACATTGTGTACTGTCAGTGGTGTGCGGTGTGCTGGGTGCCTGATGGGGATGTGGTACATTGTGTACTGTCAGCGGTGTGCTGGGTGCCTGATGGGGGTGTGGTACATTGTGTACTGTCAGTGGTGTGTGGTGTGCTGGGTGTCTGATGGGGCTGTGGTACATTGTGTACTGTCAGTGGTGTGCGGTGTGCTGGGTGTCTGAAGGGACTGTGGTACATTGTGTACTGTCAGTGGTGTGCGGTGTGCTGGTAGCCTGATGGGGGGTGTGGTACATTGTGTACTGTCAGTGGTGTGTGGTGTGCTGGGTGTCTGATGGGGCTGTGGTACATTGTGTACTGTCAGTGGTGTGCGGTGTGCTGGGTGTCTGAAGGGACTGTGGTACATTGTGTACTGTCAGTGGTGTGCGGTGTGCTGGGTGCCTGATGGGGATGTGGTACATTGTGTACTGTCAGCGGTGTGCTGGGTGTCTGATGGGGGTGTGGTACATTGTGTACTGTCAGTGGTGTGCGGTGTGCTGGGTGCCTGATGGGGGTGTGGTACATTGTGTACTGTCAGTGGTCTGCGGTGTGCTGGGTGTCTGATGGGGGAGTGGTACATTGTGTACTGTCAGTGGTGTGCAGTGTGCTGGGTGTCTGATGGGGGTGTGGTACATTGTGTACTGTCAGTGGTGTGCGGTGTGCTGGGTACCTGATGGGGGTGTGGTACATTGTGTACTGTCAGTGGTGTGCGGTGTGCTGTGTGTCTGATGGGGGTGTGGTACATTGTGTACTGTCAGTGGTGTGTGGTGTGCTGGGTGTCTGATGGGGGTGTGGTACATTGTGTACTGTCAGTGGTGTGCCGTGTGCTGGGTGTCTGATGGGGGTGTGGTACATTGTGTACTGTCAGTGGTGTGCGATGTGCTGGGTGTCTGATGGGACTGTGGTACATTGTGTAATGTCAGTGGTGTGTGGTGTGCTGGGTGTCTGATGGGGGTGTGGTCCATTGTGTACTGTCAGTGGTGTGTGGTGTGCTGGGTGTCTGATGGGGGTGTGGTACATTGTGTACTTTCAATGGTGTGCGGTGTGCTGGGTATCTGATGGGGGTGTGGTACATTGTGTACTGTCAGTGGTGTGCGGTGTGCTGGGTGCCTGATGGGACTGTGGTACATTGTGTACTGTCAGTGGTGTGCGGTGTGCTGTGTGTCTGATGGGGGTGTGGTTGATTGTGTTCTGTCAGTGGTGTGTGGTGTGCTGGGTGTCTGATGGGACTGTCGTACATTGTGTACTGTCAGTTGTGTGTGGTGTGCTGGGTGCCTGATGGCGCTCTGGAAAATTGTGCACTGTCAGTGGTGTGCGGTGTGCTGGGTGTCTGCTGGGGTAGTGGTACATTGTGTACTGTCAGTGGTGTGCGGTGTGCTGGGTGCCTGATGGGGGTGTGGTACATTGTGTACTGTCAGTGGTCTGCGTGTGCTGGGTGTCTGATGGGGGTGTGGTACATTGTGTACTGTCAGTGGTGTGCGGTGAGCTGGGTGTCTGATGGGGCTGTGGAACATTGTGTACTGTCAGTGGTGTGTGGTGTGCTGTGTGTCTGATGGGGCTGTGGTACATTGTGTACTGCCAGTGGTGTGCGGTGTGCTGTGTGTCTGATGGGGCTGTTGTACATTGTGTACTGTCAGTGGTGTGCGGTGTGCTGGGTCCCTGATGGGGGTGTGGTACATTGTGTACTGTCAGTGGTGTGTGGTGTGCTGGGTGTCTGATGGGGGTGTGGTAAATTGTGTACTGTCAGTGGTGTGCGGTGTGCTGGGTGTCTGATGGGGCTGTGGTACATTGTGTACTGTCAGTGGTGTGTGGTGTGCTGGGTGTCTGATGGGGGTGTGGTACATTGTGTACTGTCAGTGGTGTGCGGTGTGCTGGGTGTCTGATGGGGATGTGGTACATTGTGTACTGTCAGTGGTGTGTTGTGTGCTGGGTGTCTGATGGGGGTGTGGTACATTGTGTACTGTCAGTGGTGTGCGGTGTGCGGGGTGTCTGATGGGGGTGTGGTACATTGTGTACTGTCCGTGGTGTGTGGTGTGCTGGGTGTCTGATGGGGGTGTGGTACATTGTGTACTGTCAGTGGTGTGCGGTGTGCGGGGTGTCTGATGGGGGTGTGGTACATTGTGTACTGTCAGTGGTGTGCGGTGCGCTGGGTGTCTGATGGGGCTGTGGTACATTGTGTACTGTCAGTGGTGTGCGGTATGCTGGGTGTCTGATGGGGGTGTGGTACATTGTGTACTGTCAGTGGTGTGCGGTGCGCTGGTTCCTGATGGGGCTGTGGTACATTGTGTACTGTCAGTGGTGTGCGGTGTGCTGGGTGTCAGATGGGGCTGTGGTACATTGTGTACTGTCAGTGGTGTGCGGTATGCTGGGTGTCTGATGGGGCTGTGGTACATTGTGTACAGTCAGTGGTGTGCGGTGTGCTGGGTGTCTGATGGGGATGTGGTACATTGTGTACTGTCAGTGGTGTGCGGTGTGCTGGGTGTCTGATGGGGGTGTGGTACATTGTGTACTGTCAGTGGTGTGCGGTGTGCTGGGTGTCTGATGGGGGTGTGGTACATTGTGTACTGTCAGTGGTGTGCGGTGTGCTGGGTGTCTGATGGGGGTGTGGTACATTGTGTACTTTCAGTGGTGTGCGATATGCTGGGTGTCTGATGGGGGTGTGGTACTTTGAGTAATGCCAGTGGTGTGTGGTGTGCTGGGTGTCTGATTGGGCTGTGGTACATTGTGTACTGTCAGTGGTGTGCGGTGTGCTGGGTGTCTGATGGGGGTGTGGTACATTGTGTACTGTCAGTGGTGTGCGGTGTGCTGAGTGTCTGATGAGGGTGTGGTACATGGTGTACTGTCAGTGGTGTGCGGTGTGCTGGGTGCCTGATGGGGATGTGGTACATTGTGTACTGTCAGTGGTGTGTGGTGTTCTGGATGCCTGATGGGACTGTGGTACATTGTGTAATGTCAGTGGTGTGTGGTGTGCTGTGTCCCTGATGGGGGTTGTGGTACATTGTGTACTGTCTTTGGTCTGCGTGTGCTGGGTGTCTGATGGGGGTGTGGTACATTGTGTACTGTCAGTGGTGTGCGGTGAGCTGGGTGTCTGATGGGGCTGTGGAACATTGTGTACTGTCAGTGGTGTGTGGTGTGCTGTGTGTCTGATGGGGTTGTGGTACATTGTGTACTGTCAGTGGTGTGCGGTGTGCTGTGTGTCTGATGGGGGTGTGGTACATTGTGTACTGTCAGTGGTGTGCAGTGCGCTGGGTGTCTGATGGGGCTGTGGTACATTGTGTACTGTCAGTGGTGTGCGATATGCTGGGTGTCTGATGGGGGTGTGGTACATTGTGTACTGTCAGTGGTGTGCGGTGCGCTGGGTTCCTGATGGGGCTGTGGTACATTGTGTACTGTCAGAGGTGTGCGGTGTGCTGGGTGTCTGATGGGGCTGTGGTACATTGTGTACTGTCAGTGGTGTGCGGTATGCTGGGTGTCTGATGGGGCTGTGGTACATTGTGTACAGTCAGCGGTGTGCGGTGTGCTGGGTGTCTGATGGGGGTGTGGTACATTGTGTACTGTCAGTGGTGTGCGGTGTGCTGGGTGTCTGATGGGGGTGTGGCACATTGTGTACTGTCAGTGGTGTGCGGTGTGCTGGGTGTCTGATGGGGGTGTGGTACATTGTGTACTGTCAGTGGTGTGCGGTGTGCTGGGTGTCTGATGGGGGTGTGGTACATTGTGTACTGTCAGTTGTGTGCGGTGTGCTGGGTGTCTGATGGGGGTGTGGTACATTGTGTACTGTCAGTGGTGTGCGGTGTGCTGGGTGTCTGATGGGGGTGTGGTACATTGTGTACTGTCAGTGGTGTGCGGTGTGCTGGGTGTCGGATGGGGGTGTGGTACATTGTGTACTTTCAGTGGTGTGCGATGTGCTGGGTGTCTGATGGGGGTGTGGTACATTGTGTACTGTCAGTGGTGTGTGGTGTGCTGGGTGTCTGATGGGGCTGTGGTACATTGTGTACTGTCAGTGGTGTGCGGTGTGCTGGGTGTCTGATGGGGGTGTGGTACATTGTGTACTGTCAGTGGTGTGCGGTGTGCTGGGTGTCTGATGAGGGTGTGGTACATTGTGTACTGTCAGTGGTGTGCGGTGTGCTGGGTGCCTGATGGGGATGTGGTACATTGTGTACTGTCAGTGGTGTGTGGTGTGCTGGGTGCCTGATGGGACTGTGGTACATTGTGTAATGTCAGTGGTGTGTGGTGTGCTGTGTCCCTGATGGGGGGTGTGGTACATTGTGTACTGTCAGTGGTGTGCGGTGTGCTGGGTGTCTGATGGGGCTGTGGTACATTGTGTACTGTCAGTGGTGTGCAGTATGCTGGGAGACTGATGGGGGAGTGGTACATTGTGTACTGTCAGTGGTGTGCGGTGCGCTGGGTTCCTGATGGGGCTGTGGTACATTGTGTACTGTCAGTGGTGTGCGGTGTGCTGGGTGTCAGATGGGGCTGTGGTACATTGTGTACTGTCAGTGGTGTGCGGTATGCTGGGTGCCTGATGGGGCTGTGGTACATTGTGTACAGTCAGTGGTGTGCGGTGTGCTGGGTGTCTGATGGGGGTGTGGTACATTGTGTACTGTCAGTGGTGTGCGGTGTGCTGGGTGTCTGATGGGGGTGTGGTACATTGTGTACTGTCAGTGGTGTGCGGTGTGCTGGGTGTCTGATGGGGGTGTGGTACATTGTGTACTGTCAGTGGTGTGCGGTGTGCTGGGTGTCTCATGGGGGTGTGGTACATTGTGTACTGTCAGTGGTGTGCGGTGTGCTGGGTGTCTGATGGGGGTGTGGTACATTGTGTACTGTCAGTGGTGTGCGGTGTGCTGGGTGTCTGATGGGGGTGTGGTACATTGTGTACTGTCAGTGGTGTGCGGTGTGCTGGGTGTCTGATGGGGGTCTGGTACATTGTGTACTTTCAGTGGTGTGCGATGTGCTGGGTGTCTGATGGGGGTGTGGTACATTGTGTACTGTCAGTGGTGTGTGGTGTGCTGGGTGTCTGATGGGGCTGTAGTACATTGTGTACTGTCAGTGGTGTGCGGTGTGCTGGGTGTCTGATGGGGGTGTGGTACATTGTGTACTGTCAGTGGTGTGCGGTGCGCTGGGTGTCTGATGGGGCTGTGGTACATCGTGTACTGTCAGTGGTGTGCGGTATGCTGGGTGTCTGATGGGGGTGTGGTACATTGTGTACTGTCAGTGGTGTGCGGTGCGTTGGTTCCTGATGGGGCTGTGGTACATTGTGTACTGTCAGTGGTGTGCGGTGTGCTGGGTGTCAGATGGGGCTGTGGTACATTGTGTACTGTCAGTGGTGTGCGGTATGCTGGGTGTCTGATGGGGCTGTGGTACATTGTGTACAGTCAGTGGTGTGCGGTGTGCTGGATGTCTGATGGGGATGTGGTACATTGTGTACTGTCAGTGGTGTGCGGTGTGCTGGGTGTCTGATGGGGGTGTGGTACATTGTGTACTGTCAGTGGTGTGCGGTGTGATGGGTGTCTGATGGGGGTGTGGTACATTGTGTACTGTCAGTGGTGTGCGGTGGGCTGGGTGTCTGATGGGGGTGTGGTACATTGTGTACTGTCAGTGGTGTGCGGTGTGCTGGGTGTCTGATGGGGGTGTGGTACATTGTGTACTTTCAGTGGTGTGCGATGTGCTGGGTGTCTGATGGGGGTGTGGTACATTGAGTAATGTCAGTGGTGTGCGGTGTGCTGGGTGTCTGATTGGGCTGTGGTACATTGTGTACTGTCAGTGGTGTGCGGTGTGCTGGGTGTCTGATGGGGGTGTGGTACATTGTGTACTGTCAGTGGTGTGCGGTGTGCTGAGTGCCTGATGAGGGTGTGGTACATGGTGTACTGTCAGTGGTGTGCGGTGTGCTGGGTGCCTGATGGGGATGTGGTACATTCTGTACTGTCAGTGGTGTGTGGTGTGCTGGATGCCTGATGGGACTGTGGTACATTGTGTAATGTCAGTGGTGTGTGGTGTGCTGTGTCCCTGATGGGGGGTGTGGTACATTGTGTACTGTCAGTGGTCTGCGTGTGCTGGGTGTCTGATGGGGGTGTGGTACATTGTGTACTGTCAGTGGTGTGCGGTGAGCTGGGTGTCTGATGGGGCTGTGGAACATTGTGTACTGTCAGTGGTGTGTGGTGTGCTGTGTGTCTGATGGGGCTGTGGTACATTGTGTACTGTCAGTGGTGTGCGGTGTGCTGTGTGTCTGATGGGGGTGTGGTACATTGTGTACTGTCAGTGGTGTGCGGTGCGCTGGGTGTCTGATGGGGCTGTGGTACATTGTGTACTGTCAGTGGTGTGCGGTATGCTGGGTGTCTGATAGGGCTGTGGTACATTGTGTACTGTCAGTGGTGTGTGGTGTGCTGGGTGTCTGATGGGGGTGCGTTACATTGTGTACTGTCAGTGGTGTGTGGTGTGCTGGGTGTCTGATGGGGGTGTGGTACACTGTGTACTGTCAGTGGTGTGCGGTGTGCTGGGTGTCTGATGGGGGTGTGGTACATTGTGTACTGTCAGTGGTGTGTGGTGTGCTGGGTGTCTGATGGGGGTGTGGTACATTGTGTACTGTCAGTGGTGTGCGGTGCGCTGGGTTCCTGATGGGGCTGTGGTACATTGTGTACTGTCAGTGGTGTGCGGTGTGCTGAGTGTCAGATGGGGCTGTGGTACATTGTGTACTGTCAGTGGTGTGCGGTATGCTGGGTGTCTGATGGGGCTGTGGTACATTATATACAGTCAGTGGTGTGCGGTGTGCTGGGTGTCTGATGGGGGTGTGGTACATTGTGTACTGTCAGTGGTGTGCGGTGTGCTGGGTGTCTGATGGGGGTGTGGTACATTGTGTACTGTCAGTGGTGTGCGGTGTGCTGGGTGTCTGATGGGGGTGTGGTACATTGTGTACTGTCAGTGGTGTGCGGTGTGCTGGGTGTCTGATGGGGGTGTGGTACATTGTGTACTGTCAGTGGTGTGCGGTGGGCTGGGTGTCTGATGGGGGTGTGGTACATTGTGTACTGTCAGTGGTGTGCGGTGTGCTGGGTGTCTGATGGGGGTGTGGTACATTGTGTACTTTCAGTGGTGTGCGATGTGCTGGGTGTCTGATGGGGGTGTGGTACATTGAGTAATGTCAGTGGTGTGCGGTGTGCTGGGTGTCTGATTGGGCTGTGGTACATTGTGTACTGTCAGAGGTGTGCGGTGTGCTGGGTGTCTGATGGGGGTGTGGTACATTGTGTACTGTCAGTGGTGTGCGGTGTGCTGAGTGCCTGATGAGGGTGTGGTACATGGTGTACTGTCAGTGGTGTGCGGTGTGCTGGGTGCCTGATGGGGATGTGGTACATTCTGTACTGTCAGTGGTGTGTGGTGTGCTGGATGCCTGATGGGACTGTGGTACATTGTGTAATGTCAGTGGTGTGTGGTGTGCTGTGTCCCTGATGGGGGATGTGGTACATTGTGTACTGTCAGTGGTCTGCGTGTGCTGGGTGTCTGATGGGGGTGTGGTACATTGTGTACTGTCAGTGGTGTGCGGTGAGCTGGGTGTCTGATGGGGCTGTGGAACATTGTGTACTGTCAGTGGTGTGTGGTGTGCTGTGTGTCTGATGGGGCTGTGGTACATTGTGTACTGTCAGTGGTGTGCGGTGTGCTGTGTGTCTGATGGGGGTGTGGTACATTGTGTACTGTCAGTGGTGTGCGGTGCGCTGGGTGTCTGATGGGGCTGTGGTACATTGTGTACTGTCAGTGGTGTGCGGTATGCTGGGTGTCTGATAGGGCTGTGGTACATTGTGTACTGTCAGTGGTGTGTGGTGTGCTGGGTGTCTGATGGGGGTGCGTTACATTGTGTACTGTCAGTGGTGTGTGGTGTGCTGGGTGTCTGATGGGGGTGTGGTACACTGTGTACTGTCAGTGGTGTGCGGTGTGCTGGGTGTCTGATGGGGGTGTGGTACATTGTGTACTGTCAGTGGTGTGTGGTGTGCTGGGTGTCTGATGGGGGTGTGGTACATTGTGTACTGTCAGTGGTGTGCGGTGCGCTGGGTTCCTGATGGGGCTGTGGTACATTGTGTACTGTCAGTGGTGTGCGGTGTGCTGAGTGTCAGATGGGGCTGTGGTACATTGTGTACTGTCAGTGGTGTGCGGTATGCTGGGTGTCTGATGGGGCTGTGGTACATTATGTACAGTCAGTGGTGTGCGGTGTGCTGGGTGTCTGATGGGGGTGTGGTACATTGTGTACTGTCAGTGGTGTGCGGTGTGCTGGGTGTCTGATGGGGGTGTGGTACATTGTGTACTGTCAGTGGTGTGCGGTGTGCTGGGTGTCTGATGGGGGTGTGGTACATTGTGTACTGTCAGTGGTGTGCGGTGTGCTGGGTGTCTGATGGGGGTGTGGTACATTGTGTACTTTCAGTGGTGTGCGAGGTGCTGGGTGTCTGATGGGGGTGTGGTACATTGTGTACTGTCAGTGGTGTGTGGTGTGCTGGGTGTCTGATGGGGCTGTGGTACATTGTGTACTGTCAGTGGTGTGCGGTGTGCTGGGTGTCTGATGGGGGTGTGGTACATTGTGTACTGTCAGTGGTGTGCGGTGTGCTGGGTGTCTGATGAGGGTGTGGTACATTGTGTACTGTCAGTGGTGTGCGGTGTGCTGGGTGCCTGATGGGGATGTGGTACATTGTGTACTGTCAGTGGTGTGTGGTGTGCTGGGTGCCTGATGGGACTGTGGTACATTGTGTAATGTCAGTGGTGTGTGGTGTGCTGTGTCCCTGATGGGGGGTGTGGTACATTGTGTACTGTCAGTGGTGTGCGGTGTGCTGGGTGTCTGATGGGGCTGTGGTACATTGTGTACTGTTAGTGGTGTGCGGTATGCTGGGTGTCTGATGGGGGAGTGGTACATTGTGTACTGTCAGTGGTGTGCGGTGCGCTGGGTTCCTGATGGGGCTGTGGTACATTGTGTACTGTCAGTGGTGTGCGGTGTGCTGGGTGTCAGATGGGGCTGTGGTACATTGTGTACTGTCAGTGGTGTGCGGTGTGCTGGGTGTCTGATGGGGGTGTGGTACATTGTGTACTGTCAGTGGTGTGCGGTGTGCTGGGTGTCTGATGGGGGTGTGGTACATTGTGTACTGTCAGTGGTGTGCGGTGTGCTGGGTGTCTAATGGGGGTGTGGTACATTGTGTACTGTCAGTGGTGTGCGTGTGCTGGGTGTCTGATGGGGGTGTGGTACATTGTGTACTGTCAGTGGTGTGCGGTGTGCTGGGTGTCTGTTGGGGGTGTGGTACATTGTGTACTGCCAGTGGTGTGCGGTGTGCTGGGTGTCTGATGGGGGTGTGGTACATTGTGTACTTTCAGTGGTGTGCGATGTGCTGGGTGTCTGATGGGGGTGTGGTACATTGTGTACTGTCAGTGGTGTGTGGTGTGCTGGGTGTCTGATGGGGCTGTGGTACATTGTGTACTGTCAGTGGTGTGCGGTGTGCTGGGTGTCTGATGGGGGTGTGGTACATTGTGTACTGTCAGTGGTGTGCGGTGTGCTGGGTGTCTGATGAGGGTGTGGTACATTGTGTACTGTCAGTGGTGTGCGGTGTGCTGGGTGCCTGATGGGGATGTGGTACATTGTGTACTGTCAGTGGTGTGTGGTGTGCTGGGTGCCTGATGGGACTGTGGTACATTGTGTAATGTCAGTGGTGTGTGGTGTGCTGTGTCCCTGATGGGGGGTGTGGTACATTGTGTACTGTCAGTGGTGTGCGGTGTGCTGGGTGTCTGATGGGGCTGTGGTACATTGTGTACTGTCAGTGGTGTGCGGTGTGCTGGGTGTCTGATGGGGGAGTGGTACATTGTGTACTGTCAGTGGTGTGCGGTGTGCGGGGTGCCTGATGGGGGTGTGGTACATTGTGTACTGTCAGTGGTGTGCGGTGTGCTGGGTGCCTGATGGGGGTGTGGTACATTGTGTACTGTCAGTGGTGTGCGGTGTGCTGGGTGCCTGATGGGGGTGTGGTACATTGTGTACTGTCAGTGGTGTGCGGTGTGCTGGGTGTCTGATGGGGGTGTGGTACATTGTGTACTGACAGTGGTGTGTGGTGTGCTGGGTGTCTGATGGGGGTGAGGTACATTGTGTACTGTCAGTGGTGTGCGGTGTGCTGAGTGCCTGATGGGGGTGTGGTACATTGTGTACTGTCAGTGGTGTGCGGTGTGCTGGGTCCCTGATGGGGGTGTGGTACATTGTGAACTGTCAGTGGTGTGTGGTGTGCTGGTTGTCTGATGGGGGTGTGGTACATTGTGTACTGTCAGTGGTGTGCGGTGTGCTGGGTGTCTGATGGGGCTGTGGTACATTGTGTACTGTCAGTGGTGTGTGGTGTGCTGGGTGTCTGATGGGGGTGTGGTACATTGTGTACTGTCAGTGGTGTGCGGTGTGCTGGGTGTCTAATGGGGATGTGGTACATTGTGTACTGTCAGTGGTGTGTTGTGTGCTGGGTGTCTGATGGGGGTGTGGTACATTGTGTACTGTCAGTGGTGTGCGGTGTGCGGGGTGTCTGATGGGGGTGTGGTACATTGTGTACTGTCCGTGGTGTGTGGTGTGCTGGGTGTCTGATGGGGGTGTGGTACACTGTGTACTGTCAGTGTTGTGCGGTGTGCTGGGTGTCTGATGGAGGTGTGGTACATTGTGTACTGTCAGTGGTGTGCGGTGCGCTGGGTGCCTGATGGGGCTGTGGTACATTGTGTACTGTCAGTGGTGTGCGGTATGCTGGGTGTCTGATGGGGGTGTGGTACATTGTGTACTGTCAATGGTGTGCGGTGCGCTGGGTTCCTGATGGGGCTGTGGTACATTGTGTACTGTCAGTGGTGTGCGGTGTGCTGGGTGTCAGATGGGGCTGTGGTACATTGTGTACTGTCAGTGGTGTGCGGTATGCTGGGTGTCTGATGGGGCTGTGGTACATTGTGTACTGTCAGTGGTGTGCGGTGTGCTGGGTGTCTGATGGGGCTGTGGTACATTGTGTACTGTCAGTGGTGTGCGGTGTGCTGGGTGTCTGATGGGGGTGTGGTACATTGTGTACTGTCAGTGGTGTGCGGTGTGCTGGGTGTCTGATGGGGGTGTGGTACATTGTGTACTTTCAGTGGTGTGCGATGTGCTGGGTGTCTGATGGGGGTGTGGTACATTGTGTACTGTCAGTGGTGTGTGGTGTGCTGGGTGTCTGATGGGGCTGTGGTACATTGTGTACTGTCAGTGGTGTACGGTGTGCTGGGTGTCTGATGGGGGTGTGGTACATTGTGTACTGTCAGTGGTGTGCGGTGTGCTGGGTGTCTGATGAGGGTGTGGTACATTGTGTACTGTCAATGGTGTGCGGTGTGCTGGGTGCCTGATGGGGATGTGGTACATTGTGTACTGTCAGTGTTGTGTGGTGTGCTGGGTGCCTGATGGGACTGTGGTACATTGTGTAATGTCAGTGGTGTGTGGTGTGCTGTGTCCCTGATGGGGGGTGTGGTACATTGTGTAGTGTCAGTGGTGTGCGGTGTGCTGGGTGCCTGATGGGGCTGTGGTACATTGTGTACTGTCAGTGGTGTGTGGTGTGCTGGGTGCCTGATGGGGGTGTGGTACATTGTGTACTGTCAGTGGTGTGCGGTGTGCTGGGTGCCTGATGGGGGTGTGGTACATTGTGTACTGTCAGTGGTGTGCGGTGTGCTGGGTGTCTGATGGGGGTGTGGTACATTGTGTACTGTCAGTGGTGTGCGGTGTGCTGGGTGCCTGATGGGGGTGTGGTACATTGTGTACTGTCAGTGGTGTGCGGTGTGCTGGGTGCCTGATGGGGGTGTGGTACATTGTGTACTGTCAGTGGTGTGCGGTGTGCTGGGTGCCTGATGGGGGTGTGGTACATTGTGTACTGTCAGTGGTGGGCGGTGTGCTGGGTGTCTGATGGGGGTGTGGTACATTGTGTACTGACAGTGGTGTGAGGTGTGCTGGGTGTCTGATGGGGGTGTGGTACATTGTGTACTGACAGTGGTGTGCGGTTTGCTGGGTGCCTGATGGGGGTGTGGTACATTGTGTACTGTCAGTGGTGTGCGGTGTGCTGGGTGTCTGATGGGGGTGTGGTACATTGTGTACTGACAGTGGTGTGAGGTGTGCTGGGTGTCTGATGGGACTGTGGTACATTGTGAACTGTCAGTGGTGTGTGGTATGCTGGGTCCCTGATGGGGCTGTTGTACATTGTGTACTGTCAGTGGTGTGTGGTGTGCTGGGTGTCTGATGGGGTGTGGTACATTGTGTACTGTCAGTGGTGAGCGGTGTGCAGGGAGTCTGATGGGGCTGTGGTACATTGTGTACTGTCAGTGGTGTGCGGTGTGCTGGGTGTCTGATGGGGGTGTGGTACATTGTGTACTGTCAGTGGTGTGTGGTATGCTGGGTGTCTGATGGGGCTGTGGTACTTTGTGTACTGTCAGTGGTGTGTGGTGTGCTGGGTGTCTGATGGGGGTGTGGTACATTGTGTACTGTCAGTGGTGTGCGGTGTGCTGAGTGCCTGATGGGGGTGTGGTACATTGTGAACTGTCAGTGGTGTGTGGTATGCTGGGTCCCTGATGGGGCTGTGGTACATTGTGTACTGTCAGTGGTGTGCGGTGTGCTGGGTGTCTGATGGGGGTGTGGTACATTGTCTACTGTCAGTGGTGTGCGGTGTGCTGGGTGTCTGCTGGGGGTGTGGTACATTGTGAACTGTCAGTGGTGTGTGGTGTGCTGGGTGCCTGATGGGACTGTGGTACATTGTGTAATGTCAGTGGTGTGTGGTGTGCTGTGTCCCTGATGGGGGGTGTGGTACATTGTGTACTGTCAGTGGTGTGCGGTGTGCTGGGTGCCTGATGGGGCTGTGGTACATTGTCTACTGTCAGTGGTGTGTGGTGTGCTGGGTGCCTGAAGGGGGTGTGGTACATTGTGTACTGTCAGTGGTGTGCGGTGTGCTGGGTGCCTGATGGGGGTGTGGTACATTGTGTACTGTCAGTGGTGTGCGGTGTGCTGGGTGTCTGATGGGGGTGTGGTACATTGTGTACTGTCAGTGGTGTGCGGTGTGCTGGGTGCCTGATGGGGGTGTGGTACATTGTGTACTGTCAGTGGTGTGCGGTGTGCTGGGTGCCTGATGGGGGTGTGGTACATTGTGTACTGTCAGTGGTGTGCGGTGTGCTGGGTGCCTGATGGGGGTGTGGTACATTGTGTACTGTCAGTGGTGTGCGGTGTGCTGGGTGTCTGATGGGGGTGTGGTACATTGTGTACTGACAGTGGTGTGAAGTGTGCTGGGTGTCTGATGGGGGTGTGGTACATTGTGTACTGACAGTGGTGTGCGGTGTGCTGGGTGCCTGATGGGGGTGTGGTACATTGTGTACTGTCAGTGGTGTGCGGTGTGCTGGGTGTCTGATGGGGGTGTGGTACATTGTGTACTGACAGTGGTGTGAGGTGTGCTGGGTGTCTGATGGTACTGTGATACATTGTGAACTGTCAGTGGTGTGTGGTATGCTGGGTCCCTGATGGGGCTGTTGTACATTGTGTACTGTCAGTGGTGTGTGGTGTGCTGGGTGTCTGATGGGGGTGTGGTACATTGTGTACTGTCAGTGGTGTGCGGTGTGCTGGGTGTCTGATGGGGCTGTGGTACATTGTGTACTGTCAGTGGTGTGCGGTGTGCTGGGTGTCTGATGGGGGTGTGGTACATTGTGTACTGTCAGTGGTGTGTGGTGTGCTGGGTGTCTGATGGGGGTGTGGTACATTGTGTACTGTCAGTGGTGTGTGGTGTGCTGGGTGTCTGATGGGGGTGTGGTACATTGTGTACTGTCAGTGGTGTGCGGTGTGCTGAGTGCCTGATGGGGGTGTGGTACATTGTGAACTGTCAGTGGTGTGTGGTATGCTGGGTCCCTTATGGGGCTGTGGTACATTGTGTACTGTCAGTGGTGTGCGGTGTGCTGGGTGTCTGATGGGGGTGTGGTACATTGTGTACTGTCAGTGGTGTGCGGTGTGCTGGGTGTCTGATGGGGGTGTGGTACATTGTGAACTGTCAGTGGTGTGTGGTGTGCTGGGTGTCTGATGGGGCTGTGGTACATTGTGTACTGTCAGTGGTGTGTGGTGTGCTGGGTGCCTGATGGGGGTGTGGTACATTGTGTACTGTCAGTGGTGTGTGGTGTGCTGGGTGTCTGATGGGGGTGTGGTACATTGTGTACTGTCAGTGGTGTGCGGTGTGCTGGGTGCCTGATGGGGGTGTGGTACAATGTGTACTGTCAGTGGTCTGCGGTGTGCTGGGTGTCTGATGGGGGTGTGGTACATTGTGTACTGTCAGTGATGTGCGGTGTGCTGGGTGTCTGATGGGGGTGTGGTACATTGTGTACTGTCAGTGGTGTGCGGTGTGCTGGGTGCCTGATGGGGGTGTGGTACAATGTGTACTGTCAGTGGTCTGCGGTGTGTTGGGTGTCTGATGGGGGTGTGGTACATTGTGTACTGTCAGTGGTGTGCGGTGAGCTGGGTGTCTAATGGGGCTGTGGAACATTGTGTACTGTCAGTGGTGTGTGGTGTGCTGTGTGTCTGATGGGGCTGTGGTACATTGTGTACTGTCAGTGGTGTGCGGTGTGCTGTGTGTCTGAGGGGGCTGTTGTACATTGTGTACTGTCAGTGGTGTGCGGTGTGCTGGGTCCCTGATGGGGGTGTGGTACATTGTGTACTGTCAGTGGTGTGCGGTGTGCTGGGTGCCTGATGGGACTGTGGTACATTGTGTACTGTCAGTGGTGTGCGGTGTGCTGGGTGTCTGATGGGGGTGTGGTACATTGTGTACTGTCAGTGGTGTGCGGTGTGCTGGGTGTCTGATGGGGCTGTGGTACATTGTGTACTGTCAGCGGTGTGCGGTGTGCTGGGTGCCTGATGGGGATGTGGTACATTGTGTACTGTCAGTGGTGTGTGGTGTGCTGGGTGTCTGATGGGAGTGCGGTACATTGTGTACTGTCAGTGGTGTGCGGTATGCTGGGTGTCTGAAGGGGGTGTGGTACATTGTTTACTGTCAGTGGTGTGCGGTGTGCTGGGTGTCTGATGGGGCTGTGGTACATTGTGTACTGTCAGAGGTGTGCGGTGTGCTGAGTGTCTGATGGGGGTGTGGTACATTGTGTACTGTCAGTGGAGTGTGGTGTGCTGGATGTCTGATGGGAGTGTGGTACATTGTGTACTGTCAGTGGTGTGCGGTGTGCTGGGTGTCTGATGGGGGTGTGGTACATTGTGTACTGTCAGTGGTGTGCGGTGTGCTGGGTGTCTGATGGGGCTGTGGTACATTGTGCAATGTCAGTGGTGTGTGGTGTGCTGGGTGTCTGATGGGGGTGTGGTACATTGTGTAGTGTCAGTGGTGTGCGGTGTGCTGGGTGCCTGATGGGGCTGTGGTACATTGTATACTGTCAGTGGTGTGCAGTGTGCTGGGTGTCTGATGGGGGTGTGGTACATTGTATACTGACAGTGGTCTGCGGTGTGCTGGGTGCCTGATGGGGGTGAGGTACATTGTGTACTGTCAGTGGTGTGCGGTGTGCTGGGTGTCTGATGGGGGTGAGGTACATTGTGTACTGTCAGTGGTGTGTGGTGTGCTGGGTGTCTGATGGGGGGGAGGTACATTGTGTACTGTCAGTGGTGTGTGGTGTGCTGGGTGCCTGATGGGGGTGTGGTACATTGTGTACTGTCAGTGGTGTGCGGTGTGCTGTGTGCCTGATGGGGGGTGTGGTACATTGTGTACTGTCAGTGGTGTGCTGTGTGCTGTGTGCCTGAAGGGGGGTGTGGTACATTGTGTACTGTCAGTGGTGTGCCGTGTGCTGAGTGTCTAATGGGGGTGTGGTACATTGTGTACTGTCAGTGGTGTGCGGTGTGCTGGGTACCTGATGGGGGTGTGGTACATTGTGTACTGTCAGTGGTGTGCGGTGTGCTGGGTGTCTGATGGGGGTGTGGTACATTGTGTACTGTCAGTGGTGTGCGGTGTGCTGGGTGTCTGATGGGGGTGTGGTACATTGTGTAGTGTCAGTGGTGTGCGGTGTGCTGGGTGCCTGATGGGGCTGTGGTACATTGTATACTGTCAGTGGTGTGCAGTGTGCTGGGTGTCTGATGGGGGTGTGGTACATTGTATACTGACAGTGGTCTGCGGTGTGCTGGGTGCCTGATGGGGGTGAGGTACATTGTGTACTGTCAGTGGTGTGCGGTGTGCTGGGTGTCTGATGGGGGTGAGGTACATTGTGTACTGTCAGTGGTGTGTGGTGTGCTGGGTGTCTGATGGGGGGGAGGTACATTGTGTACTGTCAGTGGTGTGTGGTGTGCTGGGTGCCTGATGGGGGTGTGGTACATTGTGTACTGTCAGTGGTGTGCGGTGTGCTGTGTGCCTGATGGGGGGTGTGGTACATTGTATACTGTCAGTAGTGTGCTGTGTGCTGTGTGCCTGAAGGGGGGTGTGGTACATTGTGTACTGTCAGTGGTGTGCCGTGTGCTGAGTGTCTAATGGGGGTGTGGTACATTGTGTACTGTCAGTGGTGTGCGGTGTGCTGGGTATCTGATGGGGGTGTGGTACATTGTGTACTGTCAGTGGTGTGCGGTGTGCTGGGTGTCTGATGGGGGTGTGGTACATTGTGTACTGTCAGTGGTGTGCGGTGTGCTGGGTGTCTGATGGGGGTGTGGTACATTGTTTACTGTCAGTGGTGTGCGGTGTGCTAGGTGTCTGATGGGGGTGTGGTACATTGTGTACTGTCAGTGGTGGGCGGTGTGCTGGGTGTCTGATGGGGGTGTGGTACATTGTGTACTGACAGTGGTGTGCAGTGTGCTGGGTGTCTGATGGGGCTGTGGTACATTGTGTACTGTCAGTGGTGTGCGGTGTGCTGGGTGCCTGATGGGGGTGTGGTACATTGTGTACTGTCAGTGGTGTGCGGTGTGCTGGGTGCCTGATGGGGATGTGGTACATTGTGTAATGTCAGTGGTGTGCGGTGTGCTGGGTGTCTGATGGGGGTGTGGTACATTGTGTACTGTCAGTGGTGTGCGGTGCGCTGGGTGTGTGATGGGGCTGTGGTACATTGTGTACTGTCAGTGGTGTGCGGTGTGCTGGGTGTCTGATGCGGGTGTGGTACATTGTGTACTGTCAGTGGTGTGTGGTGTGCTGGGTGTCTGATGGGGGTGTGGTACATTGTGTACTGTCAGTGGTGTGTGGTGTGCTGGGTGCCTGATGGGGGTGTGGTACATTGGGTACTGTCAGTGGTGTGCGGTGTGCTGAGTGTCTGATTGGGGTGTGGTACATTGTGTACTGTCAGTGGTGTGCGGTGTGCTGAGTGTCTGATGGTGGTGTGGTACATTGTGTACTGTCAGTGGTGTGCGGTGTGCTGGGTGCCTGATGGGGCTGTGGTACATTGCATACTGTCAGTGGTGTGCAGTGTGCTGGGTGTCTGATGGGGGTGTGGTACATTGTGTACTGTCAGTGGTGTGTGGTGTGCTGGGTGTCTGATGGGGGTGAGGTACATTGTGTACTGTCAGTGGTGTGCTGGGTGCCTGATGGGGGTGTGGTACATTGTGTACTGACAGTGGTCTGCGGTGTGCTGGGTGCCTGATGGGGGTGTGGTACATTGTGTACTGTCAGTGGTGTGCGGTGTGCTGTGTGCCTGATGGGGGGTGTGGTACATTGTGTACTGTCAGTGGTGTGCGGTGTGCTGGGTGTCTAATGGGGGTGTGGTACATTGTGTACTGTCAGTGGTGTGCGGTGTGCTGGGTATCTGATGGGGGTGTGGTACATTGTGTACTGTCAGTGGTGTGCGGTGTGCTGGGTGTCTGATGGGGGTGTGGTACATTGTGTACTGTCAGTGGTGTGCGGTGTGCTGGGTGTCTGATGGCTGTGTGGTACATTGTTTACTGTCAGTGGTGTGCGGTGTGCTAGGTGTCTGATGGGGGTGTGGTACATTGTGTACTGTCAGTGGTGGGCGGTGTTCTGGGTGTCTGATGGGGGTGTGGTACATTGTGTACTGACAATGGTGTGCAGTGTGCTGGGTGTCTGATGGGGCTGTGGTACATTGTGTACTGTCAGTGGTGTGCGGTGTGCTGGGTGTCTGATGGGGGTGTGGTACATTGTGTACTGTCAGTGGTGTGCGGTGTGCTGGGTGTCTAATGGGGGTGTGGTACATTGTGTACTGTCAGTGGTGTGCGGTGTGCTGGGTATCTGATGGGGGTGTGGTACATTGTGTACTGTCAGTGGTGTGCGGTGTGCTGGGTGTCTGATGGGGGTGTGGTACATTGTGTACTGACAGTGGTGTGCGGTGTGCTGGGTGTCTGATGGCTGTGTGGTACATTGTTTACTGTCAGTGGTGTGCGGTGTGCTAGGTGTCTGATGGGGGTGTGGTACATTGTGTACTGTCAGTGGTGGGCGGTGTTCTGGGTGTCTGATGGGGGTGTGGTACATTGTGTACTGACAATGGTGTGCAGTGTGCTGGGTGTCTGATGGGGCTGTGGTACATTGTGTACTGTCAGTGGTGTGCGGTGTGCTGGGTGTCTGATGGGGGTGTGGTACATTGTGTACTGTCAGTGGTGTGTGGTGTGCTGGGTGTCTGATGGGGGTGTGGTACATTGTGTACTGTCAGTGGTGTGTGGTGTGCTGGGTGCCTGATGGGGCTGTGGTACATTGTGTACTGTCAGTGGTGTGTGGTGTGCTGGGTGTCTGATGGGGGTGTGGTACATTGTGTACTGTCAGTGGTGTGCGGTGCGCTGGGTGTCTGATGGGGCTGTGGTACATTGTGTACTGTCAGTGGTGTGCGGTGTGCTGGGTGTCTGATGCGGGTGTGGTACATTGTGTACTGTCAGTGGTGTGCGGTGTGCTGGGTGTCTGATGGGGCTGTTGTACATTGGGTACTGACAAAGAACAAAAACAAAGAACAAAGAAATGTACAGCACAGGAACAGGCCCTTCGGCCCTCCAAGCCCGTGCCGACCATACTGCCCGACTAAACTACAATCTTCTACACTTCCTGGGTCCGTATCCTTCTATTCCCATCCTATTCATATATTTGTCAAGATGCCCCTTAAATGTCAGTATCGTCCCTGCCTCCACTACCTCCTCCGGTAGTGAGTTCCAGGCACCCACTACCCTCTGCGTAAAAAACTTGCCTCGTACATCTACTCTAAACTTTGCCCCTCTCACCTTAAACCTATGCCCCCTAGTAATTGACCCCTCTACCCTGGGGAAAAGCCTCTGACTATCCACTCTGTCTATGCCCCTCATAATTTTGTTTACCTCTATCAGGTCGCCCCTCAACCTCCTTCGTTCCAGTGAGAACAAACCGAGTTTATTCAATCGCTCCTCATAGCTTATGCCCTCCATACCAGGCAACATTCTGGTAAATCTCTTCTGCACCCTCTCTAAAGCCTCCACATCCTTCTGGTAGTGTGGCGACCAGAATTGAACACTATACTCCAAGTGTGGCCTAACTAAGGTTCTATACAGCATGCAACATGACTTGCCAATTCTTATACTCAATGCCCCGGCCAATGAAGGCAAGCATGCCGTATGCCTTCTTGACTACCTTCTCCACCTGTGTAGCCCCTTTCAGTGATCTGTGGACCTGTACTCCTAGATCTCTTTGACTTTCAATACTCTTGAGGGTTCTACCATTCACTGTATATTCCCTACCTGCATTAGCCCTTCCAAAATGCATTACCTCACATTTGTCCAGGTTAAACTCCATCTGCCATCTCTCCGCCCAAGTCTCCAGCCAATCTAAATGCTGCTGTATCCTCAGACAGTCCTCATCGCTATCCGCAATTCCACCAACCTTTGTGTCGTCTGCAAACTTACTAATCAGACCAGTTACATTTTCCTTCAAATCATTTATATATACTACAAAGAGCAAAGGTCCCAGCACTGATCCCTGTGGAACACCACTGGTCACAGCCCTCCAATTAGAAAAGCATCCCTCCATTGCTACCCTCTGCCTTCTATGGCCTAGCCAGTTCTGTATCCACCTTGCCAGTTCACCCCTGATCCCGTGTGACTTCACCTTTTGTACTAGTCTACCATGAGGGACCTTGTCAAAGGCCTTACTGAAGTCCATATAGACAACATCTACTGCCCTACCTGCATCAATCATCTTAGTGACCTCCTCGAAAAACTCTATCAAGTTAGTGAGACACGACCTCCCCTTCACAAAACCGTGCTGCCTCTCACTAATACGTCCATTTGCTTCCAAATGGGAGTAGATCCTGTCTCGAAGAATTCTCTCCAGTAATTTCCCTACCACTGAAGTAAGGCTCACCGGCCTGTAGTTCCCGGGATTATCCCTGCCACTCTTCTTAAACAGAGGAACAACATTGGCTATTCTCCAGTCCTCCGGGACATCCCCTGAAGACAGCGAGGATCCAAAGATTTCTGTCAAGGCCTCAGCAATTTCCTCTCCAGCCTCCTTCAGTATTCTGGGGTAGATCCCATCCGGCCCTGGGGACTTATCTACCTTAATATTTTTTAAGACACCCAACACCTCGTCTTTTTGGATCACAATGTGACCCAGGCTATCTACACCCCCTTCTCCAGACTCAACATCTACCAATTCCTTCTCTTTGGTGAATACTGATGCAAAGTATTCATTTAGTACCTCGCCCATTTCCTCTGGCTCCACACATAGATTCCCTTGCCTATCCTTCAGTGGGCCAACCCTTTCCCTGGCTACCCTCTTGCTTTTTATGTAAGTGTAAAAAGCCTTGGGATTTTCCTTAACCCTATTTGCCAATGACTTTTCATGACCCCTTCTAGCCCTCCTGACTCCTTGCTTAAGTTCCTTCCTACTTTCCTTATATGCCACACAGGCTTCGTCTGTTCCCAGCCTTTTAGCCCTGACAAATGCCTCCTTTTTCTTTTTGACGAGGCCTACAATATCACTCGTCATCCAAGGTTCCCGAAAATTGCCGTATTTATCTTTCTTCCTCACAGGAACATGCCTGTCCTGTATTCCTTTCAACTGACACTTGAAAGCCTCCCACATGTCAGATGTTGATTTGCCCTCAAACATCCGCCCCCAATCTATGTTCTTCAGTTCCCGCCTAATATTGTTATAATTAGCCTTCCCCCAATTTAGCACATTCATCCTCGGACCACTCTTATCCTTGTCCACCAGTACTTTAAAACTTACTGAATTGTGGTCACTGTTACCGAAATGCTCCCCTACTGAAACATCTACCACCTGGCCGGGCTCATTCCCCAATACCAGGTCCAGTACCGCCCCTTCCCTAGTTGGACTGTTTACATATTGTTTTAAGAAGCCCTCCTGGATGCTCCTTACAAACTCTGCCCCGTCTAAGCCCCTGGCACTAAGTGAGTCCCAGTCAATATTGGGGAAGTTGAAGTCTCCCATCACCACAACCCTGTTGTTTTTACTCTTTTCCAAAATCTGTCTACCTATCTGCTCCTCTATCTCCCGCTGGCTGTTGGGAGGCCTGTAGTATACCCCCAACATTGTGACTGCACCCTTCTTATTCCTGATCTCTACCCATATAGCCTCACTGCCCTCTGAGGTGTCCTCTCGCTGTATAGCTGTGATACTCTCCTGAACAAGTAGCGCAACTCCGCCTCCCCTTTTACATCCCCCTCTATCCCGCCTGAAACATCTAAATCCTGGAACGTTTAGCTGCCAATCCTGCCCTTCCCTCAACCAGGTCTCTGTAATGGCAACAACATCATAGTTCCAAGTAGTAATCCAAGCTCTAAGTTCATCTGCCTTACCCGTAATGCTCCTTGCATTAAAACATATGCACTTCAGGCCACCAGACCCGCTGTGTTCAGCAACTTCTCCCCGTCTGCTCTGCCTCAGAGCCACACTGTCCCTATTCCCTAGTTCTCCCTCAATGCTCTCACCTTCTGACCTATTGCTCCCGTGCCCACCCCCCTGCCATACTAGTTTAAACCCTCCCGTGTGACACGAGCAAATCTCGCGGCCAGGATATTTATGCCTCTCCGGTTTAGATGCAACCCGTCCATCTTATACAGGTCACACCTGCCCCGGAAGAGCTCCCAGTGGTCCAGATAACAGAAACCCTCCCTCCTACACCAGCTGTTTAGCCACGTGTTTGTCTGCTCTATCTTCCTATTTCTAGCCTCACTGGCACGTGGCACAGGGAGTAATCCCGAGATTACAACCCTCGAGGTCCTGTCTTTTAACTTTCTGCCTAGCTCCCTGAACTCCTGCTGCAGGACCTCATGCCCCTTCCTGCCTATGTCGTTAGTACCAATATGTACAACGACCTCTGCCTGTTTGCCCTCCCCCTTCAGGATTCCCTCTACCCGTTTGGAGACATCCTGGACCCTGGCACCAGGGAGGCAACATACCATCCTGGAGTCTCTTTCACGTCCACAGAAGCGCCTATCTGTGCCCCTGACTATAGAGTCCCCTATTACTATTACTCTTCTGCGCTTTGACCCTCCCTTCTGAACATCAGAGCCAGCCGTGGTGCCACTGCTCTGGCTGCTGCTGTTTTCCCCTGATAGGCTATCCCCCCCGACAGTATCCAAAGGGGTATATCTGTTCGAGAGGGGGACAACCACAGGGGATTCCTGCACTGACTGCCTGCCCTTTCTGGTGGTCACCCATTTCTCTGCCTGCACCTTGGGTGTGACCACACTTACATAACTGCGATCTATGACGCTTTCCGCCACCTGCATGCTCCTAAGTGCATCCAATTGCTGCTCCAACCGAACCATGCGGTCTGTGAGGAGCTGCAGTTGGGTGCACTTTCTGCAGATGAAGCCATCCGGGACGCTGGAAGCCTCCCGGACCTGCCAGATCTCACAGTCAGAGCACAGCACCCCTCTAACTGACATTGCGTCAATTAATTAAAATTAAAATTTGTCTTTTTTTTTTTTAAATACTTTTTTTTTAAATTACAAAGTTACTGTCAACTATCTGTTTCCTAGCACTAGATTTCTAATAGAAATGCGATAGCTAACTATAATATTCTCCGATCTCTGGCTTCGATATCCTCTAAATTATAATTAAGTTATTATGTTTAATTAGTTCCCAAATACTCAAAAAAATTTAGGTTAGAATCCCAACCAGCCACTCAGGTCACAGCTTTTCTGTGATGTCACTTCAGTTTCCCCCCGACACACACAATTTGAAAAAAAGATATAAAAGTAAAAATCACTTGCTTACCTTCTGAGATGTTTTCAGGTTCTCTCGCTGACAGAGACTGCTCCTCCACCTCCAATCCTTGACCTGCACAATGCTAATAATATAATAATATAATATGGCACTTACCTTACACCAATGGGTCTTATTATTAGGTTAGAGGAGGAGGGTGGGTGGGAGACACTACACGTGTAGTGTCTCGGGTTTCCTCTCCACCAGAATTTATTGGTTGGGGGGGGGGGGGGGGAACTTGCCAGAGGTCGAACTTCCGGTTCCCGCCGAAATCCAAAGGGCTGCTCCTGTAAAGGTAAGTGGTTTCAAACTCACTACTCACCTCCAAGAAGGCCCCTGCGCACCGCTGCCGCCGAAATCCAAAGGGCTGCTCCTGTAAAGGTAAGTGGTTTTAAACTCAATACTCACCTCCAAGAAGGCCCCTGCGCACCGCTGCCGCCGAAATCCAAAGGGCAAATGTGCAAACTCCACACAGACAGTGACCTGGGGCCGGATTTGAACCCGGGTCCTCAGCGCCGTAGGCAGCAGTGCTAACCACTGCGCCACCGTGCTGCCCCCCAAGTGGTGTGCTGGGTGCCTGATGGGGGTGTGGTACATTGTGTCCTGTCAGTGGTGTGCGGTGTGCTGGGTGTCCGATGGGGGTGTGGTACATTGTGTACTGTCAGTGGTGTGCGGTGTGCTGGGTGTCTGATGTGGGTGTGGAATGTTGACCAGGAGCAGGGGTTATGCAGAGCACATCCTGGCCACACAGAGATGGGAATGTTGACCAGGAGCAGGGGTTATACAGAGCACACCCTGGCCACACAGAGATGGGAATGTTGACCAGGAGATGCAGGAGTTATACAGAGCACATCCTGGCCACACAGAGATGGGAATGTTGACCAGGAGCAGTGTTTATACAGAGCACACCCTGGCCACACAGAGAAGGGAATATTGACCAGGAGCAGGGGTTATACAGAGCACACTCTGACCACACAGAGATGGGAATGTTGACCAGGAGCAGTGTTTATACAGAGCACACCCTGGCCACACAGAGATGGGAATGTTGACCAGGAGAAGGGGTTATGCAGAGCACACCCTGGCCACACAGAGATGGGAATGTTGACCAGGAGCAGGGGTTATACAGAGCACACCCTGGCCACACACAGAAATGGGAATGTTGACCAGGAGAAGGGTTTATACAGAGCACACCCTGGCAACACAGAGATGGGAATGTTGACCAGGAGCTGCAGGGGTTATACAGAGCACACCCTGGCCACACAGAGATGGGAATGTTGACCAGGAGTTGCAGGGGTATACAGAGCACAACCTGGCCACACACAGATGGGAATGTTGACCAGGAGCTGCTGGGGTTAGACAGAGCACATCGTGGCCACACAGAGAAGGGAATGTTGACCAGGAGCAGGGTTTATACAAAGCACACCCTGGCCACACAGAGATGGGAATGTTCACCAGGAGATGCAGAGGTTATGCAGAACACATCCTGGCCACACAGAAATGGGAATGTTGACCATGAGCTGCAGGGGTTATACAGAGCACATCCTGGCCACACAGAGAAGGGAATATTGACCATGAGCAGGGGTTATACAGAGCACACTCTGACCACACAGAGATGGGAATGTTGACCAGGAGCAGTGTTTATACAGAGCACACCCTGGCCACACAGAGATGGGAATGTTGACCAGGAGAAGGGGTTATGCAGAGCACACCCTGGCCACACAGAGATGGGAATGTTGACCAGGAGCAGGGGTTATACAGAGCACACCCTGGCCACACACAGAAATGGGAATGTTGACCAGGAGAAGGGTTTATACAGAGCACACCCTGGCAACACAGAGATGGGAATGTTGACCAGGAGCTGCAGGGGTTATACAGAGCACACCCTGGCCACACACAGAAATGGGAATGTTGACCAGGAGAAGGGTTTATACAGAGCACACCCTGGCAACACAGAGATGGGAATGTTGACCAGGAGTTGCAGGGGTATACAGAGCACAACCTGGCCACACACAGATGGGAATGTTGACCAGGAGCTGCTGGGGTTAGACAGAGCACATCGTGGCCACACAGAGAAGGGAATGTTGACCAGGAGCAGGGTTTATACAAAGCACACCCTGGCCACACAGAGATGGGAATGTTCACCAGGAGATGCAGAGGTTATGCAGAACACATCCTGGCCACACAGAAATGGGAATGTTGACCATGAGCTGCAGGGGTTATACAGAGCACATCCTGGCCACACAGAGATGGGAATGTTGACCAGGAGCAGGGTTTATACAGAGCACATCGTGGCCACACAGAGATGCGAATGCTGACCAGGAGATGCAGGGGTTATACAGAGCACACCCTGGCCACACACAGATTGGAATGTTGACCAGGCGCTGCAGGGGTTATACAGAGCACACCCTGGCCACACAGATAAGGGAATGTTGACCAAGAGCTGCAGGGGTTATACAGAGCACACCCTGGCCACACAGAGATGGGAATGTTGACCAGGAGATGCAGGGTTTATACAGAGCACACCCAGGCCACACACAGATGGGAATGTTGACCAGGAGCTGCAGGGGTTATACAGAGCACATCGTGGCCACACACAGATGGGAATGTTGACCAGGAGATGCTGGGGTTAGACAGAGCACATCCTGGCCACACAGAGATGCGAATGTTGACCAGGAGCTGCAGGGGTTATACAGAGCACACCCTGGCCACACAGTATGGGAATTTTGACCAGGAGCTGCAGGGTTTATACAGAGCACACCCTGGCCACACAGAGAAGGGAATGTTGACCAGGAGCAGGGGTTATACAGAGCACACCCTGGCCACACAGAGATGGGAATGTTGACCAGGAGCTGCAGGGGTTATACAGAGCACATCGTGGCCACACAGAGATGGGAATGTTGACCAGGAGATGCAGGGGTTATACAGAGCACACCCTGGCCACACAGAGATGGGAATGTTGACCAGGAGCAGGGGTTATACAGAGCACACCCTGACCACACACAGAGATGGGAATGTTGACCAGGAGCTGCAGGGGTTATACAGAGCACACCCTGGCCACACAGAGATGCGAATGTTGACCAGGAGCTGCAGGGGTTATACAGAGCATACCCTGGCCACACACAGATGGGAATGTTGACCAGGAGCTGCTGGGGTTAGACAGAGCACACCCTGGCCACACAGTAAGGGAATGTTGACCAGGAGCAGGGGTATACAGAGCACACTCTGGCCACACAGAGATGGGAATGTTGACCAGGAGCTGCTTGGGTTATACAGAGCACACCCTGGCCACACAGAGATGGGAATGTTGACCAGGAGCTGCTGGGGTTATGCAGAGCACATCCTGGCCACACAGAGATGGGAATGTTGACCATGAGCTGCAGGGGTTATACAGAGCACACCCTGGCCACACAGAGATGGGAATGTTAACAAGGAGCAGGGGTTCTGCAGAGCACATTCTGGCAACACAGAGATGTTAAGATTGACCAGGAGCTGCAGGGGCTATACAGAGCACACCCTGGCCACACAGAGAAGGGAATGTTGACCAGGAGCAGGGGTTATACAGAGCACACTGACCACACAGAGATGGGAATGTTGACCAGGAGCAGTGTTTATACAGAGCACACCCTGGCCACACAGAGATGGGAATGTTGACCATGAGCTGCAGGAGTTATATAGAGCACACCCTGACCACACAGAGATGCGAATGTTGACCAGGAGCTGCAGGGGTTATACAGAACACACCCTGGCCACACAGAGACGGGAATGTTGACCAGGAGCTGCAGGGGTTATACAGAGCACACCCTGGCCACACAGAGATGCGAATGTTGACCAGGACCTGCAGGGGTATACAGAGCACACCCTGGCCACACACAGATGGGAATATTGACCAAGAGCTGCTGGGGTTAGACAGAGCACACCCTGGCCACACACAGATGGGAATGTTGACCAGGAGCTGCTGGGGTCAGACATAGCACACCCTGGCCACACAGAGATGGGAATGTTGACCAGGAGCAGGGTTTATACAAAGCACACCCTGGCCACACAGAGATGGGAATGTTCACCAGGAGATGCAGGGGTTATGCAGTGCATATCCTGGCCACACAGAAATGGGAGTGTTGACCATGAGCTGCAGGGGTTATACAGAGCACACCCTGGCCACACAGAGATGGGAATGTTGACCAGGAGCAGGGGTTATGCAGAGCACATCATGGCCACACAGAGATGGGAATGTTGACCAGGAGCTGCAGGGGTTATACAGAGCACACACTGGCCACACACAGATTGGAATGTTGACCAGGCGCTGCAGGGGTTATACAGAGCACACCCTGGCCACACAGAGAAGGGAATGTTGACCAAGAGCAGGGTTTATACAGAGCACACCCTGGCCACACACAGATGGGAATGTTGACCAGCAGCTGCACGGGTTATACAGAGCACATCGTGGCCACACAGTGATGGGAATGTTGACCAGGAGTTGCAGGGGTTATGCAGAGCACATCCTGGCCACACAGAGATGGAAATGTTGACCATGAGATGCTGGGGTTAGACAGAGCATATCCTGGCCACACAGAGATGCGAATGTTGATCAGGAGCTGCAGGGGTTACACAGAGCATACCCTGGCCACACAGTATGGGAATTTTGACCAGGAGCTGCAGGGGTTATACAGAGCACACCCTGGCCACACAGAGAAGGGAATGTTGACCAGGAGCAGGGGTTATACAGAGCACACTCTGACCACACAGAGATGGGAATGTTGACCAGGAGCAGGGTTTATACAGAGCACACCCTGGCCACACAGAGATGGGAATGTTGACCAGGAGCTGCAGGGGTTATACAGAGCACATCGTGGCCACACAGAGATGGGAATGTTGACCAGGAGATGCAGGGGTTATACAGAGCACACCTTAGCCACACAGTGATGGGAATGTTGACCAGGAGCTGTAGGAGTTATACAGAGCACACCCTGGCCACACAGAGATGGGAATGTTGACCAGGAGCTACTGGGTTTAGACAGAGCACACCCTGGCTTCACAGAGATAGGAATGTTGACCAGGAGCAGGGGTATACAGAGCACACCCTGGCCACACAGATGGGAATGTTGACCAGTAGCTGCAGGGGTTATAAAGAACACACCCTGGCCACACAGAATTGGGAATGTTGACCAGGAGCTGCAGGGGTTATACAGAGCACACCCTGGCCACACAGAGATGGGAATGTTGACTAAGAGCAGGGGTATACAGAGCACACCCTGGCCACACAGATGGGAATGTTGACCAGTAGCTGCAGGGGTTATACAGAGCACACCCTGGCCACACAGAGATGGGAAAGTTGACCAGGAGCTGCAGGGGTTAAACAGAGCACACCCTGGCCACACAGAGATGGAAATGTTGACCAGGAGCAGCAGGGGTTATACCGAGCACACCCTGGCCACACAGAGATGGGAATGTTGACCAGGAGATGCAGGGGTTATACAGAGCACGCCCTGGCCACACACAGAGATGGGAATGTTGACCAGGAGCAGGGGTATACAGTGTACACCCTGGCCACACAGATGGGAATGTTGACCAGTAGCTGCTGTGCTGATACAGAGCACACCCTGGCCACACAGAGATGGGAATGTTGACCAGGAGCTGCAGGGGTTATACAGAGCACACTCTGACCTCTGTGCTGTATATAGTTAATCATTTCCTTCTCAATAATCCCAGGGAGCAGGAGTCAGGCAGTGTGGCCTCGGGAGGCCCCTTTTAAAAAGCTGTTTCAGTGACCTCTGTGCCTGTATGTCGTTCGCATTTACTGCACAATAATCCCTGGGAGCAGGGGACAGGCAGTGTGGTCCGGGAGCCCCCAATTAAATAGCTGTTTCACAGACCTCTGTGCTGTAGATAGTTAACCATTTACTGCTCAATAATCCCTGGGAGCAAGGGTCAGGCAGTGTGGCCTCGGGAGCCCCCAATTAAAAAGCCGTTTCAGAGACCTCTGTGCTGTTTTTCGTTAACCATTTACTGCTCAATAATCCCTGGGAGCAGGGGACAGGCAGTGTGGCCTCAGGAGCCCCCAATTAAAAAGCTGTTTCAGAGATCACTGTGCTGTATATAGTTAACCATTTACTTCTCAACAATCCCTGTGAACAGGGGACTATCAGTGTGGTCCGGTAGCCCCCAATTAAAAATATCTTTCAGGGAACGCTGTGCCGATATAGAGTTAACCATTTCCTTCTCAATAATCCCAGGGAGCAGGGGTCAGGCAGTGTGGCCTCGGGAACACCCAATTTAAAAGCTGATTCAGAGACCTCTGTGCTGTATACAGTTAACCATTTACTTCTCAATAATCCCTGGGAGCAGGGGACAGGCAGTGTGGCCACGGGAGCCCCCAATTAAAAAGCTGTTTCAGAGACCTCTGTGCTGTATATAGTTAACCATTTACTGCTCAATAATCCCTGGGAGCAGGGGACAGGCAGTGTGGCCTCGGGAGCCTCCAATTAAAAACTGTTTCAGAGACCTCTGTGCCTGTATATAGTTAACCATTTACTGCTCAATAATCCCTGGGAGCAGGGGACAGGCAGTGTTGCTCCGGGAGCCCACGATTAAAAAGCTGTTTCAGAGACCTCTGTGCTGTGTATAATTAACCATTTACTTCTCAATAATCCCTGTGAACAGGGGACTATCAGTGTGGTCCGGTAGCCCCCAGTTAAAAAGCTGTTTCAGTGACCTCTGTGCTATTTTTCATTAACCATTTCCTTCTCAATAATCCCAGGGAGCAGGGGTCAGGCAGTGTGGCCTCGGGAACATCCAATTAAAAAGCTGTTTCAGAGACCTCTGTGCTTTATATAGTTAACCATTTACTTCTCAATAATCCCTGGGAGCAGGGGACAGGCAGTGTGGCCACGGGAGCCCCCAATTAAAAAGCTGTTTCAGTGACCTCTGTGCTGTACAAGGTTAACCATTTACTTCTCAATAATCCCTGGGAGCAGGGGACAGTCAGTGTGGCTCCGGGAGCCCCCAATTGAAAATGTGTTTCAGTGACCTCTGTGCTGTATAGAGTTAACCATTTACTGCTCAATAATCCCTGGGAGAAGGGGGCAGGCAGTGTGCCTCCGGGAGCCCCCAATTAAAAAGCTGTTTCAGAGACCTCTGTGCTGTATATAGTGAACCATTTACTGTTCAATAATCACTGGGAGCAGGAGGCAGGCAGTGTGGCTCCGGGAGCCCCCAATTAAAAAGCTGTTTCAGTGACTTCTGTGCTGTATAGTTAACCATTTACTGCTCAATAATCCCTTGGAGCAGGGGACAGGCAGTGTGGCTCCGGGAGCCCCCAATTAAAAATCTGTTTCAGTGACCTCTGTGCTGTATAGTTAACCATTTACTGCTCAATAATCCCTGGGAGCAGGAGGCAAGCAGTGTGGCCTCGGGAGCCCCCAATTAAAAAGCTGTTTCAGAGACCTCTGTGCTGTATATAGTTAACCATTTACTGCTCAATAATTCCTGGGAGCAGGGGATAGGCAGGGTGGCCTCGGGATCTCCCCAGTTAAAAATCTGCTTCAGTGACCTCTGTGCTGTATATAGTTAACCATTTACTGCTCAATATTCCCTGGGAGTGACGAATGTGATATAAGATAGTTACTTTAGAGATATCAGTTACTGTAATGTAGAGATAGGCCAGTCCCATTCTGGTGAGTTCACAGACAAAGGATTTCAGACTGCATGATAAAGCAAGGAGGAGGTGTGTCCACCAAAGGAGGAGAAAAGGATGCTGGGTAATAGGGGCCAGAGGAAATGAATGGAAGTGAGCCAATCAGAATGTATGGCCAGGTCAGGAGGTGTATAGGATGACCTATGGGAATCGTGTATGTGAAACTTGATACCATTTGAATTTATTTACAGAAATCACTTTGTCTCTTTGTTCATTCGCTTTCCGGGGTGTAGGAGACTGGATGTGTCCTATGGTTCTGTGAAATGAATCAGGCTTGCAAGCCAAATAAAATAACTAATGCTGTACCTGCAAATCCATCTCGACTTTTATTGAGGCCAGACTGACGGGTAAAGAAATTTGTATTTTGTCATTTGGTGCCGGAATCCCGGGATTTCTCAAGACGGTTCTGACCAACCGCGAAATCAGAATTAGACTGGTTATGAACAGGGAGAGTTGGAAGAAGGGGCCCACAATGTATAGCTGGAAAATGACCGCGCATTGCTTTTTCCCCTCTTCTCATCGTCTGATTAGTCTGGTCACTCGCGGTTGGTACGGAGAGATCGTCTCGACGAAATAATATGTCAGTCTGGGGATTAGAAAATTAAACTGATGGGATGTCATAATTGATAGTTCAGTTTTGGGTTAATTGTGTTGTTGACGACTGATGTGACTTCAGCAGATGAGGGTTCAGTTAAATAAGTGTTTTTAAATCTGAAGATGGTTCAACTCCATGTGTGAGTTCTGATTCGGCTTGGGTTAGGTTTTGGGTTGATGGGACATCTAAAACGATGATTCAATTCCATGTAAGTGTTTTTAAGGCTGATGGGACTTCAGTAGATGAAGGTTCAGTTAAGTAAGTGTTCTTAAGGCTGATGGGACTTCAGTAGATGAAGGTTCAGTTCAGTGTTTTTAAATCTGAAGATGATTCAATTCCATGTGTAAGTGTTTTAAATCTATAATTGATTAAGCTAAAATTGTAATCTTGGACTGTGGTGGCGAAAAACGCAGTTCTGAGGACTAGTTGAGATTGTGGGGAATTGCTTGGATAAATTTCAAGACAAAGAACATCCATAGAGCTGGATACTGCATGTTGGTTGAAGCAGAAGTCTCTCAAAGGGTTAACAGCAGCAGCCAAAGTTAAAGACGACAGACAGTGCTTCTCACTCAGGCCTTGAGATAACAGCAGCAGCCTGTAGTGTAATCGGATACCTTTCCTTTGAGTCAGTGAACTCCAGCAAAGTTACGTTTTGAATTAATTAAAGGAAACCAGTGGGTTTCTCCACCTCTTTGATAAAAGTTATTATTTTCGAAAGCAATTGATTGAAATTGCCAGAATCTTAAGTTTTACTTACTTGAAATAATGTTTATCTCATTTTATTTATTAATTAACAGAAACTTAAAGAAACTCACTGACACCATTTTTAAAAGTGTAAATCTGGAGATGACAGTTGACTTTGCCCCGGTATACATCACCGCAGCTAACTGCTCCCTCATTGATAGCAGCCAACATTTTTGAGAATGTAAGAAAAACTTGTGAAAAGAAAAATTGTTAAGATAAAGAATTAATTAAGTTGCAAATGTTATACAAGTTTGTGTTAAGCAAATCGTAAATTTAGTTCTGAGTTGAGATCAGAGCTAAGCTTGCAAGTTGCAGTAATTCAATTTGAATTTTCAAACATTTTAAGTTTTAAAAGAACACTGTTAGAACCTTTTCAATCATTTTGCCAAGGAGCAAAAAATTGCCATTGGTTATAGATAAGCAAATAAAAATATATATATATAATTAAAAAAAAGAAAGAGCCAAAGTATGAAAGCTAAAGCGTTAATTAGATTATGGAGACAATATTGTCACGAGGAAAGAGATAGGATCATGTTATCAAGTTGGCAGGACAATGCCCTTAAAATGGGAATTCCAATTAGTGAACAGGGTAACAAAAAAACATTGCAGGTCTTGAAAAAGGAATGTGCATTCAAAAAACGCGCAAGTAGAGACAGGAAAGGCTCGGGTCAAACAAAAGATGGGCTACATAGTTCAATGGCTGGCCTTGAATTGACAGAAAATGACCAATTTGATAATTTGAAAATGTCAGGATAGTAAGGAGGGCTGTTGTCGGCTGCAAAGAGACATAGATAGGATGCAGAGCTGGGCTGAGAAGTGGCAGATGGAGTTTAAACCTGAAAAGTGTGAGGTTGTCCATTTTGGAAGGACAAATATGAATGCGGAATACAGGGTTAACGGTAGAGTTCTTGGCAATGTGGAGGAGCAGAGAGATCTTGGGGTCTATGTTCATACATCTTTGAAAGTTGCCACTCAAGTGGATAGAGCTGTGAAGAAGGCCTATGGTGTGCTCGCGTTCATTAACAGAGGGATTGAATTTAAGAGCCGTGAGGTGATGATGCAGCTGTACAAAACTTTGGTAAGGCCACATTTGGAGTACTGTGTACAGTTCTGGTCACCTCATTTTAGGAAGGATGTGGAAGCTTTGGAAAAGGTGCAAAGGAGATTCACCAGGATGTTACCTGGAATGGAGAGTAGGTCTTATGAGGAAAGGTTGAGGGTGCTAGGCCTTTTCTCATTAGAACGGAGAAGGATGAGGGGCGACTTGATAGAGGTTTATAAGATGATCAGGGGAACAGATAGAGTAGACAGTCAGAGACTTTTTCCCCGGGTGGAATAAACCATTACAAGGGGACATAAATTTAAGGTGAAAGGTGGAAGATATAGGAGGGTTATCAGAGGTAGGTTCTTTACCCAGAGAGTAGTGGGGGCATGGAATGCACTGCCTGTGGAAGTAGTTGAGTAGGAAACATTAGGGACCTTCAAGCAGCTATTGGATAGGTACATGGATTACGGTAAAATTATATAGTGTAGATTTATTAGTTCTTAAGGGCAGCACGGTAGCATTGTGGATAGCACAATTGCTTCACAGCTCCAGGGTCCCAGATTCGATTCCGGCTTGGGTCACTGTCTGTGCGGAGTCTGCACGCCCTCCCCGTGCCTGCGTGGGTTTCCTCCGGGTGCTCCGATTTCCTCTCACAGTCCAAAGATGTGCAGGGTAGGTGGATTGGCCATGATAAATTGCCCTTAGTGTCCAAAATTGCCCTTGGTGTTGGGTGGAGGTGTTGAGTTTGGGTGGGGTGCTCTTTCCAAGAGCCGGTGCAGACTCAAAGGGCCGAATGGCCTCCTTCTGCACTGTAAATTCAATGATAATCTATGATTAATCTAGGACAAAGGTTCGGCACAACATCGTGGGCCGAAGGGCCTGTTCTGTGCTGTATTTTCTCTGTTCTATGTTCTATGTCAGCAAAGGATTTCGACTGCACCTGTAGCATTGTCTGCACTAATTCCAGAACCGCCAGAGTAGAATAATTTATATCCAGTCACTGCTCCCCAGATCCCAATCATGCCAGTCACTCCAGCCCTTTTGGTTGATAGCGTGGGTCCCGATTTACCATCTTCACGATCAGTGGGGGAGGAGGAGCTCTGTTCCACAAGCCCAGTTAGCTCTAGGACCCGATCTCGGACAGCGAGAGAAGGGCTTGATCCTAACCAGAAACAATTAAGCATACCACTTAAATCCCTTCAGACCAAGGGGAAACAGCAAATTGAGAACAAAGGGAGATGCCAGGATTGAAAGAGAAAGAACTCCCTCTAGTGACAGGGAGGGACGTCGAAGTCTTGGAAGAACCAGAGGAAATAGCTAGAGTGCCCCCTGGTGAGACTCGGAGACAGTTGCCGATTAGGAAGATACCAATCACCTGAATTATGCTAGCCACGCCGCACTTCAGCAAGCCCATGCATTAGACGACGATAGACGGACACAAATCCTGAATGCGTTGAATAGCACATTTCAAAAGCCCATAAATCTTTCTGCTATCTTAGACCTCAAACCTAAGAAGATTGAAGAGCCAGAGGAATTTCTGGAACGTTTTAATGAAATCTACAGTGGGCATACTGGCGACTTGCCATATCAAAATGGTCAGAATTCCCCTCAATATTGTGCTATGTTAATGCATTGCCTACCACCTTCCGTGGCTACTGCTGTGAAATGTAATAACATTAATTGGACACAGAACGACCTTTCTCAGATGGCAAGGGCAGTCAGATTTTATTGGAAGGAGGGTGTAGGCCAGGAAGGAGGCTCAGTTACAAAGATTAAGACTGAGTATGTATTGAAAAAGAATGATCTGCGACCCCAACAAGCGGCAGAAATGGTAGCTTACCAGCTGGAGCCCCAATATTGTGACTTTGGGTGGGTGGATCAGCGAGGGGGAGGATATCAAACCCACCCAAAGGGACCCTCAGTTCCTTTTTATGGCCCACCGTATGCACCAACAGCTTTACAACCGCCGCCCCCTCTGAGGGGCCATTGGTCTACTGGGAGAAGAGGACGGGGCAGATATAGAGGGAGCAATGCATGTTTTAATTGCGGCCGTGCAGATCACTGGCAACAGGAATGCCCCTTTAAAAGACAGGCAGCAGAAGGAGGGGGTACCCACCAAGGGGAGGACAGACGAGATACACTGACTTCTCCTAGGCAAACCCTTTCCCAACACAGGATTGACTAGCTAATTTAGTCATAAGGACTCTCCAATCGGACAGGGAACCTATTATCTCTCTGCAGATAGGAGATTAACATCACTCATTTGTAATCGACACTGGAGCAGCCATGTCTTCTGTGCAATCAGAACATCGACTACCACTATCCGACCACACGCAGCAATTGTCGGGGTTCCAAGGACAGGTGTGTGAGTATCCTATTTCTGAACCTGTGACAGTCACTTACGAGAATAAGTCTGCAGATCATCAGTTTGTAGTGACTACTGGATTGGACTGTAACTTGTTGGCCCGAGATTTACTGTGTATTTTCCAGCTACAGCTAGAGTGCGGAGACGAGGGGGTAACGGTTAAATCATGGAGGATGAGACAACAGTGCTATATTTCTATCACCCCCCCCCCCCCCCCCCCAGTGGTGGACGTTAGACATTGAACATTCACTGCATCACGTTACCCTGGCCTATGACAGAACCGGACAAAACAGGGAGTTGGAGGACAAATACCGACCATTAATTGGGACCGAATGGCCAGTCAAGGTTACAGCCACAGTCACGGGAAAAGAAGGTAAAGCCGATTTTGTTACAATACCACCACATTTATGGCCACAGTCAGCTTCGGTAAGCCCTCATATTACACGTCAGGTCCACGACCAGTACCATGTCAGGGATCTGGGACCTATGGTAAGGAGGGCAGTGGATCATTCGGATCCAACAGAGTACGCACTTCAAGTCACGCCAGACGTCACTGCCATAAAATATTTTGAGGTCCCTGAAATGATTAACACTCGACTGCAGCCCCGTCTATGGACAAATTAATCCGAGAGCTGTTGCAACAGGGTACTTTGGTCCCTTACCAATCAGAATGTAACACCCCCATACTTGCTGTGCCTAAACCAGCCAAGCCAGACCAGTACCGATTAGTACAGGATTTACGTTCAATCAATGCCATCGCACAGCCGTTACATGCTCTCACTCTCCAACAGGATATTACGGTGTATAGCTCCCACTCGGTAATCGCACTACTGAGGCAACTGCAGACTCAGCATCTTACCGCAGCTCGTCAGAATAGGTATGAGATATACCTTTTGAACAATCCACGTCTGACATTTAAATACTGTACCACTATCAATCCAGCCTGTTTTCTTAGTGGTCCCCCTGTCCATGAAGACGCACCTGGCCATGACTTTTTAGCCTTGATTCAGGAAACTACCACAATAAGGGACGATTTGAGTGATATTTCGTCAGAACAACCTGACATGATTATGTGTGGTCAAATATCCCACCGGGGTTTAGTTAATGACTTAGTGCAGGCCCTCCTTCTGTCCGCGCAGATTTTCGTCATTAAATGCGCTGCCCACACAAATGGTAAGACCCCAGTTGACGTTGGTAATGAACAAGCAGGTTGTGCAGCGCGGACAGCCGCGCAAATTCAGCAAGAGATGGTGCCTAAAATGTTAAGTCAGACTAAACGATCTACTATAAATATGTCTGCTTCTGACAAGTCAATGCCAACCATCCAAGACGTCATAAGGTTACAGGAGGACGCTCCTGAGAGTGATAAACAAATGTGGAAACGGTTAGGTTGTACATATGATTCTGTTTCCTCTTTATGGACCACGCCAGCACATCAGACTTGTATGTCTAATGTACTGGCTTTATGGGTCACTGAATGTGTACACTTTGCAACTCATTGTGGGGCTCGGGGGACTAGTGATTTGTTGCTGGACACTTGGTGGCACCCTAAAATGCAGGGGTTGGCCCAAAGTATCAGTAATCGGTGTTTGATTTGTCAGCAATATAACACCGGCAAATGTATCCCTTGTGGGATGGGGCAAACCCCGTTGCCCAGTGGTCCCTTTGAGACGCTCCAAATGGATTACATTGAGTTGGAAAGGTGTCAATGTTATAAATATGTTTTGGTCATTGTGGATGTGTTCAGCAGATGGGTTGAGGTGTATCCGACTACCGATAATAAAGCTGCTACTGTGGTTAAAGTTCTGATGCGGGAAATCATTCCCCGGTACAGTATACCAGCTCAGTTGAGTTCTCATAACGGACCTCATTTTCTTGGACAGATTAACCTGCCTCCCTTCCCCAGTGCTATTTTCCAGGTGTGGAGCATGATGGGGTGGCTACGCACCGTCTGTGTGATATTCGGCCTCACCTCGCTTGGAGTGTTATTGGCGACGGACATGGAAAAGGGAAATATTATCTACATTTGTAACCCCAACCAATCTACGAGGACATTTTGTTTATGCAGAGGTGATGTTCTTCGCTGCCCCCATATACGAGGACATGGTATCGACTCATGGAAGGTCGTCAAAGTTAAGGAGAATGCAGGAGTCATGAAGCAATTGCACGGGTCCCGGCGATGGGAAGGGAACATTATATGGACATTGCCTTGTTTTTGGAGTACATGTAAATTTGATTTTGGATGTGTTAAGATTGGTGCAATAAAGGTAACATCAGACCGTCAGGAGAAGGTAGGAAGAGGTTGTGAGAGAGAGAGAGGGACTAGAGAGAAAGGACGGGGCGTGTGAGAAAGGAAGTACAGCTAGAACGTAGGTTATCAGGAGATACACTTAATTTAGTTAAAGACCACACTGAGGAAAACCCGGGTAGTATGAATCTCTTCTATCAGATTTACCACCGCTTGTATGGCCACGGACGGGTTGTCTGCTACCCGAACCCCGCAGCGGTGTCTAGGTTATTTTCTGTTTCACCGCTTTGGGGCACTCCCCAAACGGTGGGTCATTGTCAGCATTCCGAGCCACTGCCCGAGCAAGTCTCTTCCTTACGATCCGGATTCAGCACCACCGGCTATTTGCCTTCCCCTTCCTCGGGATAATTTCCACTCACAGTATGATAGGCTGCAACGGTGGAGGGCGTACATACCTAGCCACTTCACTCCCAATAGGGATTCCGGGTCGTACGAGAATTGTTTCAGCAGTGAAGGATATGGCTGTTTGCTGGTCGAGGTGGAAACGAATATAATAGGTCTGTTCCCCACCTGTACGGACAGGAGGTGCCATATCACCCAGGCGTCTGGCCAATGCGTTTGTTATAACACCACTTGCGTTCCATTGAACGCTGGCCTCCAGCTCCTCTGTGGCTGGGCGAATGTTTCTCATATCACTGTTGGGACTAGGGCTTTCCGCATTGCTAGGCGGCCCGAATGGGCGTTTCAAAGCTGGATAAACTGGGCTACTGGGGGATCCCTACGCAACCGATATACTGATTGTGATGCTCACCTGTACACGGAACAAGGATACTACTTTTTTAAAAAAAATGGTACAGCAACTAATGTTTTGTCACCCCCATTTCCCCGCCAAAATGCTATTGGGACTCTAGTCCCTACCACAGTCCCCTGCCCCTCGGCGTGGATGCTGCATAATCAGTTAGCACGCCGGGCAGTCTCAGCTGAATTCTGCGAGAACTGGAAAAAACCTCAGTTTCTCGCGCCCAACCGGGGCCACTCAGCCGGGTGGGGAATTCGGAGCGTCTTGACACTGGGAGGTGTGGGGGGTTCCTTGGCTGTCAGCTAAAGGAATTATTTTATTTGTGGCCTTACCATCTTGGGAAATGAAACCTTGTGAGCCCTTGGGGCAATAACCAAGGAATTGTCTCAGCTACGGTTGTTTGCAATGCAGAACCGGTATGCTCTTGACTATCTTATGGCCCGTGAGGGTGGGGTATGCGCCATAGTACAGGGCAAGTGTATCATGGGTGTTCAAGACTTGACCGCTAACATCACTAAATTTATGGATCGCATGCGGGATCACCTGGACGGAATGCAGGATCCTGGCACTTGGGGTAACTGGGGATTTGGAGGTTGGAAGGACTGGTTGATAAATATGGCCATGTATATAGCAGTGGCTATTGGCTGCATCTTTCTGGGCCCAGCTATCCTTAAATGTGTGATGGGAAGAATGCGGGGTGCACTGGAACAGATCAACGCTCCTAAAATCTTGGCTGTCAAAATCCATGAGGGTGCAGCAGATGAAGGGGGGCTACGCCAGGAATTGGAAATGCAGCGACGGATCTTTTTAGATGAGGGACCGTAGCTATGGATTGGATAGTTCGGTTATCATGGAATGATAAAAGGAGGGAATGACGAATGTGATATAAAATAGTTACTTTAGAGGTATTAGTTACTGTAATGTAGAGATAGGCCAGTCTCATTCTGGTGAGTTCACAGACAACGGATTTCAGACCGCATGGCAAAGCAAGGAGGAGGTGTGTCCACCAAAGGAGGAGAAAAGGATGCTGGGTAATAGGGGCCAGAGGAAGGGATTGGAAGTGAGCCAATCAGAATGTATGGCCAGGTCAGGAGGGGTATAGGATGACCTACGGGAATCGTGTCTGTGAAACTTGATACCATTTGAATTTATTTGCAGAAATCCCTTTGTCTCTTTGTTCATTCGCTTTCCGGGGTGTAGGAGACTGGATGTGTCCTATGGTTCTGTGAAATGAATCAGGCTTGCAAGCCAAATAAAATAACTAATGCTGTACCTGCAAATCCATCTCGACTTTTATTGAGGCCAGACTGACGCGTAAAGACATTTTTATTTTGTCAGGAGCAGAGGTCAGGCAGTGTGGCTCCGGGAGCCCCCAATTAAAAAGCTGTTCAGAGACCTCTGTGCTGTATATAGTTAAGCATTTACTGCTCAATAATCCCTGGGAGCAGGGTACAGGCAGTGTAGATAAGTGGGCCCCCTATTATAAAGCTATTTCAGAGTACTCTGTATTGTATATAGTTACCCATTTACTGCTCAATAATCCCTGGAAGCAGGGGTCAGGCAGTGTGCCCTTGGGAGCCCCCAATTAAAAAGTAGTTTCAGAGACCTCTGTGCTGTATATAGTTAACCATTAACTTCTCAATAATCCCTGGGAGCAGAGGACAGGCAGAGTGGCCTCGGGAGCCCCCAATTAAAAATCTGCTTCAGTGACCTCTGTGCTGTATATAGTTAACCATTTACTGCTCAATAATCACTGGGAACAGGGGACAGGCAGTGTGGTCTCGGGAGCCCCCAATTAAAAGGTTGTTTCAGAGACCTCTGTGCTGTATATAGTTAACCATTTACTGCTCAGTAATCCCTGGGAGCAGGGGTCAGGCAGTGTGGTCTCGGGAGCCCCCAATTAAAAAGCTGTTTCAGTGACCTCTGTGCTGTATATAGTTAACCATTTACTGCTCAATAATCCCTGGGAGCAGGGGACAGGCAGTGTGGTCTCGGGAGCCCCCAATTAAAAAGCTGTTTCAGTGACCTCTGTGCTGTATATAGTTAAGCATTTACTGCTCAATAACCCCTGGGAGCAGGGCACAGGCAGTGTGGTCTCGGGAGCCCCCAATTAAAAAGCTGTTTCAGAGACCTCTGTGCTGTATATAGTTAAGCATTTACTGCTCAATAATCCCTGGGAGCAGGGTACAGGCAGTTTAGATAAGGGAGCCCCCTATTATAAAGCTATTTCAGAGAACTCTGTATTGTATATAGTTAACCATTTACTGCTCAAAAATCCCTGGAAGCAGGGGTCAGGCAGTGTGCCCTTGGGAGCCCCCAATTAAAAAGTAGTTTCAGAGACCTCTGTGCTGTATATAGTTAACCATTTACTTCTCAATAATCCCTGGGAGCAGGGGACAGGCAGAGTGGCCTCGGGAGCCACCAATTAAAAATCTGCTTCAGTGACCTCTGTGCTGTATATAGTTAACCATTTACTGCTCAATAATCACTGGGAGCAGGGGACAGGCAGTGTGGCCTCGCGAGCCCCCAATTCAAAAGCTGCTTCAGTGACCTCTGTGCTGTATATAGTTAACCATTTGCTTCTCAATAATCCCTGGGAGCAGGGAACAGGCAGTGTGGTCCGGAGCTCCCAATTAAAAAGCTGTTTCAGAGACCTCTGTGCTGAATATAGTTAACCATTTACTTCCTCTCAATAATCCCTGGGAGCAGGGGACAGGCAGTGTGGTCTGGAGCTCCCAATTAAAAAGCTGTTTCAGAGACCTCTGTGCGGAATATAGTTAACCATTTACTGCTCAATAATCCCTGGTGGCAGGGGACAGGCAGTATGGTCGGGAGCTCCCAATTAAAAAGCTGTTTCAGAGACCTCTGTGCTGTATATAGTTAACCATTTACTTCCTCTCAACAATCCCTGGGAGCAGGGGACAGGCAGTGTGGTCCGGGAGCCCCAAATTAAAAAGCTGTTTCAGTGACCTCTGTGCCTGTATATAGTTAACCATTTACTGCTCAATAATCCCGGGGAGCAGGGGACAGGCAGTGTAGCCTCGGGAGCCCCCAATTAAAAAGCTGTTTCAGAGACCTCTGTGCTGTATATTGTTAACCATTTACTGCTCAATAATCCCTGGGAGCAGGCGACAGGCAGTGAGGCTCCGGGAGCCCCCAATTAAAAAGCTGTTTCAGAGACCTCTGTGCCTGTATATAGTTAACCATTTACTGCTCAATAATCCCTGGGAGCAGGGAACAGGGAGTGTGGCCTCGGGAGCCCCCAATTAAAAAGCTGTTTCAGAGACCTCTGTGCTGTAGAAAGCTAACCATTTACTTCCTCTCAATAATCCCTGTGAGCAGGGATCAGGCAGTGTGGCCTCGGGAGCCCCCAATTAAAAATCTGTTTCAGAGACCTCTGTGCTGTATATAGTTAACCATTTACTGCTCAATAATCTCTGGGAGCAGGGCACAGGCAGTGTGGCCTTGGGAGCCCTCAATTAAAAAGCTGTTTCAGAGACATTTGTGCTGTATATAGTTAACCATTTACTGCTCAATAATCCCTGGGAGCAGGGGACAGGCAGTGTGGTCCGGGAGCCCCCAATTAAAAAGCTGTTTCAGAGACCTCTGTGCCTGTATATAGTTAACCATTTACTGCTCAATAATCCCTGGGAGCAGGGGACAGGCAGTGTGGCCTCGGGAGCCCCCAATTAAAAAGCTGTTTCAGAGACCTCTGTGCCTGTATATAGTTAACCATTTACTGCTCAATAATCCCTTGGAGCAGGGATCAGGCAGTGTGGCCTCGGGAGCCCCCAATTAAAAATATGTTTCAGAGACCTCTGTGCCTGTATATAGTTAACCATTTACTGCTCAATAATCCCTGGGAGCTGGGCACAGGCAGTGTGGCCTCGGGAGCCCCCAATTAAAAAGCTGTTTCAGAGACCTCTGTGCTGTATATTGTTAACCATTTACTGCTCAATAATCCCTGGGAGCAGGGAACAGGGAGTGTGGCCTCGGGAGCCCCCAATTAAAAAGCTGTTTCAGAGACCTCTGTGCTGTAGAAAGCTAACCATTTACTTCCTCTCAATAATCCCTGTGAGCAGGGATCAGGCAGTGTGGCCTCGGGAGCCCCCAATTAAAAATCTGTTTCAGAGACCTCTGTGCTGTATATAGTTAACCATTTACTGCTCAATAATCTCTGGGAGCAGGGCACAGGCAGTGTGGCCTTGGGAGCCCTCAATTAAAAAGCTGTTTCAGAGACATTTGTGCTGTATATAGTTAACCATTTACTGCTCAATAATCCCTGGGAGCAGGGGACAGGCAGTGTGGTCCGGGAGCCCCCAATTAAAAAGCTGTTTCAGAGACCTCTGTGCCTGTATATAGTTAACCATTTACTGCTCAATAATCCCTGTGAGCTGGGGTCAGGCAGTGTGGCCTCGGGAGCCCCCAATTAAAAAGCTGTTTCAGAGACCTCTGCGCCTGTATATAGGTAACCATTTACTTCTCAATAATCCCTGGGAGCAGGGGTCAGGCAGTGTGGCTCTGGGAGACCCCAATTAAAAACCTGTGTCAGAGACCTCTGTGCTGTATATAGTTAACCACTTACTGCTCAATAATCCCTGGGTGCAGGGGACAGGCAGTGTGGCCTCGGGATCCCCCAATTAAAAAGCTGTTTCAGAGACCTCTTTGCTGTATATAGTTAACCATTTACTGTTCAATCATCCCTCGGAGCAGGGGTCAGACAGTGTGGCCTCGGGAGCCCCCAATTAAAACGTTGCTTCAGAAACCTCTGTGCTGTACACAGTTAACCATTTCCTACTCAATAATCCCTGGGAGCAGGGGACAGGCAGTGTGGTCCAGGAGCCCCCAATTAAAAAGCTGTTTCAGAGACCTCTGTGCTGGATATAGCTAACCATTTACGTCTCAATAACCCTGGGGACAGGCAGTGTGGCTCCGGGAGCCCCAAATTAAAAAGCTGTTTCAGAAACCTCTGTGCTGGATATAGTTAACCATTTTCTGCTCAATAATCCCTGGGAGCAAGGGACAGGCAGTGTGGCCTTGGGAGCTCCCAATTAAAAAGCTGTTTCAGAGACCTCTGTGCTGGATATAGCTAACCATTTACGTCTCAATAACCCTGGGGACAGGCAGTGTGGCTCCGGGAGCCCCAAATTAAAAAGCTGTTTCAGAGACCTCTGTGCTGGATATAGTTAACCATTTTCTGCTCAATAATCCCTGGGAGCAAGGGACAGGCAGTGTGGCCTTGGGAGCCCCAAATTAAAAAGCTGTTTCAGAGACCTCTGTGCTGGATATAGTTAACCATTTACTGCTCAATAATCCCTGGGAGCAGGGGACAGGCAGTGTGGCTCCGGGAGCCCCCAATTAAAAAGCTGTTTCAGTGACCTCTGTGCTGAATTTAGTTAACCATTTACTGCTCAATAATCCCTGGAAGCAGGGTTCAGGCAGTGTGGCCTCGGGAGACCCCAATTAAAAAGCTGTTTCAGAGACCTCTGTGCTGTATATAGTTAACCATTTACTGCTCAAGAATCCCTGGGAGGAGGGTTCAGGCAGTGTGGCCTCGGGAGCTCCCAATTAAAAAGCTGTTTCAGAGACTTCTTTGCTGTATATAGTTAACCATTTACTGTTCAATCATCCCTCGGAGCAGGGGTCAGACAGTGTGGCCTCGGGAGCCCCCAATTAAAACGTTGCTTCAGAAACCTCTGTGCTGTACACAGTTAACCATTTCCTACTCAATAATCCCTGGGAACAGGGGACAGGCAGTGTGGTCCAGGAGCCCCCAATTAAAAAGCTGTTTCAGAGACCTCTGTGCTGGATATAGTTAACCATTTACGTCTCAATAACCCTGGGGACAGGCAGTGTGGCTCCGGGAGCCCCAAATTAAAAAGCTGTTTCAGAGACCTCTGTGCTGGATATAGTTAACCATTTACTGCTCAATAATCCCTGGGAGCAAGGGACAGGCAGTGTGGCCTTGGGAGCTCCCAATTAAAAAGCTGTTTCAGAGACCTCTGTGCCTGTACAAGGTTAAGCATTTACTGCTCAATAATCCCTGGGAGCAGGGGACAGGCAGTGTGGCTCCGGGAGCCCCCAATTAAAAAGCTGTTTCAGTGACCTCTGTGCTGAATTTAGTTAACCATTTACTGCTCAATAATCCCTGGAAGCAGGGTTCAGGCAGTGTGGCCTCGGGAGACCCCAATTAAAAAGCTGTTTCAGAGACCTCTGTGCTGTATATAGTTAACCATTTACTGCTCAAGGATCCCTGGGAGGAGGGTTCAGGCAGTGTGGCCTCGGGAGCTCCCAATTAAAAAGCTGTTTCAGAGACCTTCCCAATAACACAACCTCCAGAAACACATCCACATCACCTCCAATAACTTCCCAATAACACAACCTCCAGAAACACATCCACATCACCTCCACTAACTTCCCAATAACACAACCTCCAGAAACACATCCTCATCACCTCCAGTAACTTCCCTATAACACAGCCTGCAGAAACACATCCTCATCACCTCCACTAACTTCCCAATAACTCAACCTCCAGAAACACATCCTCATCACCCCCACTAACCTCCCAATAACACAACTTCAAGAAACACATCCACATCACCACCACGAACTTCCAAATAACATAACCTCCAGAAACACATCCTGATCACCTCCACTAACCTCCCAATAACACAACCTCCAGAAACACATCCTCATTACCTCCACTAACCTCCCAATAACACAACCACCAGAACCACATCCTCATCACCTCCACTAACTTCCCAATAACACAACCTCCAGAAACACATCCTCATCACCTCCACTAACCTCCCAATAACACAAGCACCAGAACCACATCCTCATCACCTCCACTAACTTCCCAATAACACAACCACCAGAACCACATCCTCATCACCACCACTACTTCCCAATAACACAACCTCCAGAAACACATCCTGATCACCTCCACTAACTTCCCAATAACACAACCTCCAGAATCACATCGACATCAACTCATTAAGCTATGAGGAGCGATTGAATAAACTCGGTTTCTTCTCACTGGAACGAAGGAGGTTGAGGGGCGACCTGATAGAGGTATACAAAATTATGAGGGGCATAGACAGAGTGGATAGTCAGAGGCTTTTCCCCAGGGTAGAGGGGTCAATTACTAGGGGGCATAGGTTTAAGGTGAGAGGGGCAAAGTTTAGAGTAGATGTACGAGGCAAGTTTTTTACGCAGAGGGTAGTGGGTGCCTGGAACTCACTCCCGGAGGAGGTAGTGGAGGCAGGGACGATAGGGACATTTAAGGGGCATCTTGACAAATATATGAATAGGATGGGAATAGAAGGATACGGACCCAGGAAGTGTAGAAGATTGTAGTTTAGTCGGGCAGTATGGTCGGCACGGGCTTGGAGGGCCGAAAGGCCTGTTCCTGTGCTGTACATTTCTTTGTTCTTTGTTCTTTGTTCCACTAACTTCCCAATAACACAACCTCCAGAAACACATCTTTATCACCTCCACTAACGTCCCAATAACACAACCTCCAGAAACACATCCTCATCACCTCCACTAACCTCCCAAAAACACAACCACCAGAACCACATCCACATCACCTCCACTAACTTCGCAATAACACAACCTCCAGTAATCCATCCACATCACCTCCACTAACGTCCCAATAATACAACCTCCAGAAACACATCCACATCAACCCAACTAACTTCCCAATAACACAAATTCCAGAAACACATCCTCATCACCTCCACTAACTTCCCAAGAACGCAACCTCCAGAAACACATCCTGATCACCTCCACTAACTTCCCAATAACACAACCTACAGAAACACATGCACTTCACCTCTACTAACTGCGCAATAACACAACCTCCAGAAACACATCCTCCAGAAACACATCCTCATCACCTCCACTAACCTCCCATTAACACAACCTCGAGAAACACATCCTCATCACCTCCACTAACTTCCCAATAACACAACCTCCAGAAATACATCCACAGCACCTTCACTAACTTCCCAATAACACAAACTCCAGAAACACATCCTCATCACCTCCACTAACTTCCCAATAACACAACCTGCAGGAACACATCCTCATCACCTCCACTAACTTCCCTATAACACAACCTCCAGAAACACATCCTCACCACCTCCACTAACTTCCCAATAACACAACCTGCAGGAACACATCCTCATCACCTCCACTAACTTCCCTATAACACAACCTCCAGAAACACATCCTCATCACCTCCACTTATTTCCCAATAACACAACCTCCAGAAAAACGTCCTCATCACCTCCACTAACTTCCCAATAACACAACCTCCAGAAAAACATCCTCATCACCTCCAATAACTTTCCAATAACACAACCTCCAGAACCACATCCTCATCACCTCCACTAACATTCCAATAACACAGCCTCCAGAAACACATCCTCATCACCTCCACTAACTCCTCAAGAACACACCCTCCAGATACACATCCTCATCACCTCCATTAACCTCCCAATAACACAACAACCAGAAACACATCCTCTTCACCTCCACTTACTCCTCAAGAACACAACCTCCAGAAATACATCCTCATCACCTCCACTAACTTCCAATAACACAACCTCCAGAAACACATCCTCACCACCTCCACTAACTTCCCAATAACACAACCTCCAGAAACACATCCTCATCACCTCCACTAACTTCCCAATAACACAACCTCCAGAAACACATCCTCATCACCTCCACTAACTCCCCAATAACACAACCTCCAGAAACACATCCTCATCACCTCAACTAACTTCCCAATAACACAACCTCGAGAAACACATCCACATCACCTCCACTAACTTCCCAATAACACAACCACCAGAAAACATCCTCATCACCTCCACTAACATTCCAATAACACAGCCTCCAGAAACACATCCTCATCACCTCCACTAACTTCCCAATAACACAACCTCCAGAAACACATCCTCATCACCTCCACTAACATTCCAATAACACAGCCTCCAGAAACACATCCTCATCACCTCCACTAACTTCCCAATAACACAACCTCCAGAAACACATCCTCATCACCTCCACTAACATTCCAATAACACAGCCTCCAGAAACACATCCTCATCACCTCCACTAACTTCCCAATAACACAACCAGCAGAAACACATCCTCATCACCTCCACTAACATTCCAATAACACAGCCTCCAGAAACACATCCTCATCACCTCCACTAACCTCCCAATAACACAACCTCCAGAAACACATCCTCATCACCCCCACTAACCTCCCAATAACACAACTTCAAGAAACACATCCACATCACCACCACGAACTTCCAAATAACATAACCTCCAGAAACACATCCTGATCTCCTCCACTAACTTCCCCATAACACAACCTCCAGAAACACATCCTGATCACCTCCACTAACCTCCCAATAACACAACTACCAGAACCACATCCTCATCACCACCACTAACTTCCCAGTAACACAACCTCCAGAAACACATCCACATCACCTCCACTAACATCCCAATAACACAACCTCCAGAAACACATCCACATCACCTCCACTACCTTCCCAATAACACAACCTCCAGAAACACATCCACATCACCTCCATTAACTTCCCAATAACACAACCACCAGAACCACATCCTCATCACCACCACTAACTTCCCAGTAACACAACCTCCAGAATCACATCCTCATCACCTCCACTAACCTCCCAATAACACAACCTCCAGAAACACATCCTCATCACCTCCAATAACTTCCCAATAACACAACCTCCAGAAACACATCCTCATCACCTCCACTAACCTCCCAATAACACAACCACCAGAACCACATCCTCATCACCTCCACTAACTGCCCAATAACACTACCTCCAGAAACACATCCTCATCACCTCCACTAACCTCCCAATAACACAACCACCAGAACCAAATCCTCATCACCTCCACTAACTTCCCAATAACACAACCACCAGAACCACATCCACATCACCTCCACTAACTTCCCAATACCACAACCTCCAGAAACACATCCTGATCACCTCCACTAACTTCCCAATAACACAACCTCCAGAATCACATCTACATCAACTCCACTAACTTCCCAATAACACAACCTCCAGAAACACATCTTCATCACCTCCACTAACGTCCCAATAACACAACCTCCAGAAACACATCCTCATCACCTCCACTAACCTCCCAAAAACACAACCACCAGAACCACATCCACATCACCGCCACTAACTTCCCAATAACACAACCTCCAGAAACACATCCACATCACCTCCACTAACTTCGCAATAACACAACCTCCAGTAACCCATCCACATCACCTCCACTAACGTCCCAATAATACAACCTCCAGAAACACATCCACATCAACCCAACTAACTTCCCAATAACACAAATTCCAGAAACACATCCTCATCACCTCCACCAACTTCCCAAGAACGCAACCTCCAGAAACACATCCTGATCACCTCCACTAACTTCCCAATAACACAACCTCCAGAAACACATCCAGATCACGTCCACTAACTTCCCAATAACACAACCTACAGAAACACATGCACTTCACCTCTACTAACTGCGCAATAACACAACCTCCAGAAACACATCCTCCAGAAACACATCCTCATCACCTCCACTAACCTCCCATTAACACAACCTCGAGAAACACATCCTCATCACCTCCACTAACTTCCCAATAACACAACCTCCAGAAATACATCCACAGCACCTTCACTAACTTCCCAATAACACAAACTCCAGAAACACATCCTCATCACCTCCACTAACTTCCCAATAACACAACCTGCAGGAACACATCCTCATCACCTCCACTAACTTCCCTATAACACAACCTCCAGAAACACATCCTCACCACCTCCACTAACTTCCCAATAACACAACCTGCAGGAACACATCCTCATCACCTCCACTAACTTCCCTATAACACAACCTCCAGAAACACATCCTCATCACCTCCACTTTTTTCCCAATAACACAACCTCCAGAAAAACGTCCTCATCACCTCCACTAACTTCCCAATAACACAACCTCCAGAAAAACATCCTCATCACCTCCAATAACTTTCCAATAACACAACCTCCAGAACCACATCCTCATCACCTCCACTAACATTCCAATAACACAGCCTCCAGAAACACATCCTCATCACCTCCACTAACTCCTCAAGAACACACCCTCCAGATACACATCCTCATCACCTCCATTAACCTCCCAATAACACAACAACCAGAAACACATCCTCTTCACCTCCACTTACTCCTCAAGAACACAACCTCCAGAAATACATCCTCATCACCTCCACTAACTTCCAATAACACAACCTCCAGAAACACATCCTCACCACCTCCACTAACTTCCCAATAACACAACCTCCAGAAACACATCCTCATCACCTCCACTAACTTCCCAATAACACAACCTCCAGAAACACATCCTCATCACCTCCACTAACTCCCCAATAACACAACCTCCAGAAACACATCCTCATCACCTCAACTAACTTCCCAATAACACAACCTCGAGAAACACATCCACATCACCTCCACTAACTTCCCAATAACACAACCACCAGAAAACATCCTCATCACCTCCACTAACATTCCAATAACACAGCCTCCAGAAACACATCCTCATCACCTCCACTAACTTCCCAATAACACAACCTCCAGAAACACATCCTCATCACCTCCACTAACATTCCAATAACACAGCCTCCAGAAACACATCCTCATCACCTCCACTAACTTCCCAATAACACAACCTCCAGAAACACATCCTCATCACCTCCACTAACATTCCAATAACACAGCCTCCAGAAACACATCCTCATCACCTCCACTAACTTCCCAATAACACAACCAGCAGAAACACATCCTCATCACCTCCACTAACATTCCAATAACACAGCCTTCAGAAACACATCCTCATCACCTCCACTAACCTCCCAATAACACAACCTCCAGAAACACATCCTCATCACCCCCACTAACCTCCCAATAACACAACTTCAAGAAACACATCCACATCACCACCACGAACTTCCAAATAACATAACCTCCAGAAACACATCCTGATCTCCTCCACTAACTTCCCCATAACACAACCTCCAGAAACACATCCTGATCACCTCCACTAACCTCCCAATAACACAACTACCAGAACCACATCCTCATCACCACCACTAACTTCCCAGTAACACAACCTCCAGAAACACATCCACATCACCTCCACTAACTTCCCAATAACACAACCTCCAGAAACACATCCACATCACCTCCACTACCTTCCCAATAACACAACCTCCAGAAACACATCCACATCACCTCCATTAACTTCCCAATAACACAACCACCAGAACCACATCCTCATCACCACCACTAACTTCCCAGTAACACAACCTCCAGAATCACATCCTCATCACCTCCACTAACCTCCCAATAAAACAACCTCCAGAAACACATCCTCATCACCTCCAATAACTTCCCAATAACACAACCTCCAGAAACACATCCTCATCACCTCCACTAACCTCCCAATAACACAACCACCAGAACCACATCCTCATCACCTCCACTAACTGCCCAATAACACTACCTCCAGAAACACATCCTCATCACCTCCACTAACCTCCCAATAACACAACCACCAGAACCAAATCCTCATCACCTCCACTAACTTCCCAATAACACAACCACCAGAACCACATCCACATCACCTCCACTAACTTCCCAATACCACAACCTCCAGAAACACATCCTGATCACCTCCACTAACTTCCCAATAACACAACCTCCAGAATCACATCTACATCAACTCCACTAACTTCCCAATAACACAACCTCCAGAAACACATCTTCATCACCTCCACTAACGTCCCAATAACACAACCTCCAGAAACACATCCTCATCACCTCCACTAACCTCCCAAAAACACAACCACCAGAACCACATCCACATCACCGCCACTAACTTCCCAATAACACAACCTCCAGAAACACATCCACATCACCTCCACTAACTTCGCAATAACACAACCTCCAGTAACCCATCCACATCACCTCCACTAACGTCCCAATAATACAACCTCCAGAAACACATCCACATCAACCCAACTAACTTCCCAATAACACAAATTCCAGAAACACATCCTCATCACCTCCACTAACTTCCCAAGAACGCAACCTCCAGAAACACATCCTATCACCTCCACTAACTTCCCAATAACACAACCTCCAGAAACACATCCAGATCACGTCCACTAACTTCCCAATAACACAACCTACAGAAACACATGCACTTCACCTCTACTAACTGCGCAATAACACAACCTCCAGAAACACATCCTCCAGAAACACATCCTCATCACCTCCACTAACCTCCCAAAAACACAACCTCCAGAAATACATCCACATCACCTCCACTAACTTCCCAATAACACAACCTCCAGAAACACATCCACATCACCTCCACTAACTTCGCAATAACACAATCTCCAGTAACCCATCCACATCACCTCCACTTACTTCCCAATAACACAACCTCCAGAAAAACGTCCTCATCACCTCCACTAACTTCCCAATAACACAACCACCAGAAAACATCCTCATCACCTCCACTAACATTCCAATAACACAGCCTCCAGAAACACATCCTCATCACCTCCACTAACTTCCCAATAACACAACCTCCAGAAACACATCCTCATCACCTCCACTAACATTCCAATAACACAGCCTCCAGAAACACATCCTCATCACCTCCACTAACTTCCCAATAACACAACCTCCAGAAACACATCCTCATCACCTCCACTAACATTCCAATAACACAGCCTCCAGAAACACATCCTCATCACCTCCACTAACTTCCCAATAACACAACCAGCAGAAACACATCCTCATCACCTCCACTAACATTCCAATAACACAGCCTCCAGAAACACATCCTCATCACCTCCACTAACCTCCCAATAACACAACCTCCAGAAACACATCCTCATCACCCCCACTAACCTCCCAATAACACAACTTCAAGAAACACATCCACATCACCACCACGAACTTCCAAATAACATAACCTCCAGAAACACATCCTGATCTCCTCCACTAACTTCCCCATAACACAACCTCCAGAAACACATCCTGATCACCTCCACTAACCTCCCAATAACACAACTACCAGAACCACATCCTCATCACCACCACTAACTTCCCAGTAACACAACCTCCAGAAACACATCCACATCACCTCCACTAACTTCCCAATAACACAACCTCCAGAAACACATCCACATCACCTCCACTACCTTCCCAATAACACAACCTCCAGAAACACATCCACATCACCTCCATTAACTTCCCAATAACACAACCACCAGAACCACATCCTCATCACCACCACTAACTTCCCAGTAACACAACCTCCAGAATCACATCCTCATCACCTCCACTAACCTCCCAATAACACAACCTCCAGAAACACATCCTCATCACCTCCAATAACTTCCCAATAACACAACCTCCAGAAACACATCCTCATCACCTCCACTAACCTCCCAATAACACAACCACCAGAACCACATCCTCATCACCTCCACTAACTGCCCAATAACACTACCTCCAGAAACACATCCTCATCACCTCCACTAACCTTCCAATAACACAACCACCAGAACCAAATCCTCATCACCTCCACTAACTTCCCAATAACACAACCACCAGAACCACATCCACATCACCTCCACTAACTTCCCAATACCACAACCTCCAGAAACACATCCTGATCACCTCCACTAACTTCCCAATAACACAACCTCCAGAATCACATCTACATCAACTCCACTAACTTCCCAATAACACAACCTCCAGAAACACATCTTCATCACCTCCACTAACGTCCCAATAACACAACCTCCAGAAACACATCCTCATCACCTCCACTAACCTCCCAAAAACACAACCACCAGAACCACATCCACATCACCGCCACTAACTTCCCAATAACACAACCTCCAGAAACACATCCACATCACCTCCACTAACTTCGCAATAACACAACCTCCAGTAACCCATCCACATCACCTCCACTAACGTCCCAATAATACAACCTCCAGAAACACATCCACATCAACCCAACTAACTTCCCAATAACACAAATTCCAGAAACACATCCCCATCACCTCCACTAACTTCCCAAGAACGCAACCTCCAGAAACACATCCTATCACCTCCACTAACTTCCCAATAACACAACCTCCAGAAACACATCCAGATCACGTCCACTAACTTCCCAATAACACAACCTACAGAAACACATGCACTTCACCTCTACTAACTGCGCAATAACACAACCTCCAGAAACACATCCTCCAGAAACACATCCTCATCACCTCCACTAACCTCCCAAAAACACAACCTCCAGAAATACATCCACATCACCTCCACTAACTTCCCAATAACACAACCTCCAGAAACACATCCACATCACCTCCACTAACTTCGCAATAACACAATCTCCAGTAACCCATCCACATGACCTCCACTTACTTCCCAATAACACAACCTCCAAAAAAACGTCCTCATCACCTCCACTAACTTGCCAATAACACAACCTCCTGAAAAACATCCTCATCACCTCCAATAACTTTTAATAACACAGCCTCCAGAAACACATCCTCATCACCTCCACTAACTTCCCAATAACACAACCTCCAGAAACACATCCTCATCACCTCCACTAACATTCCAATAACACATCCTCCAGAAACACATCCTCATCACCTCCACTAACCTCCCAAAAACACAACCTCCAGAAATACATCCACATCACCTCCACTAACTTCCCAATAACACAACCTCCAGAAACACATCCACATCACCTCCACTAACTTCGCAATAACACAATCTCCAGTAACCCATCCACATCACCTCCACTTACTTCCCAATAACACAACCTCCAGAAAAACGTCCTCATCACCTCCACTAACTTGCCAATAACACAACCTCCTGAAAAACATCCTCATCACCTCCAATAACTTTCCAATAACACAACCTCCAGAACCACATCCTCATCACCTCCACTAACATTCCAATAACACAGCCTCCAGAAACACATCCTCATCACCTCCACTAACTCCTCAAGAACACACCCTCCAGATACACATCCTCATCACCTCCACTAACCTCCCAATAACACAACCACCAGAAACACATCCTCTTCACCTCCACTAACCTCCCAATAACACAACCACCAGAAACACATCCTCTTCACCTCCACTAACCTCCCAATAACACAACCACCAGAACAACATCCTCATCACCTCCACTAACTTCCCAATAACACAACCTCCAGAAACACATCCTCATCACCTCCACTAACCTCCCATTAACACAACCACCAGAACCACATCCTCATCACCTCCACTAACTTCCCAATAACACAACCACCAGAACCACATCCACATCACCACCACTACTTCCCAATAACACAACCTCCAGAAACACATCCTGATCACCTCCACTAACTTCCCAATAACACAACCTCCAGAATCACATCTACATCAACTCCACTAACTTCCCAATAACACAACCTCCAGAAACACATCTTCATCACCTCCACTAACGTCCCAATAACACAACCTCCAGAAACACATCCTCATCACCTCCACTAACCTCCCAAAAACACAACCACCAGAACCACATCCACATCACCTCCACTGACTTCCCAATAACACAACCTCCAGAAACACATCCACATCACCTCCACTAACTTCGCAATAACACAACCTCCAGTAACCCATCCACATCACCTCCACTAACGTCCCAATAATACAACCTCCAGAAACACATCCACATCAACCCAACTAACTTCCCAATAACACAAATTCCAGAAACACATCCTCATCACCTCCACTAACTTCCCAAGAACGCAACCTCCAGAAACACATCCTGATCACCTCCACTAACTTCCCAATAACACAACCTCCAGAAACACATCCAGATCACGTCCACTAACTTCCCAATAACACAACCTACAGAAACACATGCACTTCACCTCTACTAACTGCGCAATAACACAACCTCCAGAAACACATCCTCGAGAAACACATCCTCATCACCTCCACTAACCTCCCAATACACAACCTCGAGAAACACATCCTCATCACCTCCACTAACTTCCCAATAACACAACCTCCAGAAATACATCCACATGACCTCCACTTACTTCCCAATAACACAACCTCCAAAAAAACGTCCTCATCACCTCCACTAACTTGCCAATAACACAACCTCCTGAAAAACATCCTCATCACCTCCAATAACTTTTAATAACACAGCCTCCAGAAACACATCCTCATCACCTCCACTAACTTCCCAATAACACAACCTCCAGAAACACATCCTCATCACCTCCACTAACATTCCAATAACACAGCCTCCAGAAACACATCCTCATCACCTCCACTAACTCCTCAAGAACACACCCTCCAGATACACATCCTCATCACCTCCATTAACCTCCCAATAACACAACCACCAGAAACACATCCTCTTCACCTCCACTTACTCCTCAAGAACACAACCTCCAGAAATACATCCTCATCACCTCCTCTAACTTGCCAATAACACAATCTCCAGAAACACATCCTCATCACCTCCACTAACTTCCCTATAACACAGCCTGCAGAAACACATCAGCTCCACTAACATCTCAATAATAGAACCTTCAGATACCCATCCACATCACCTCCACTAACTTCACAATAACACAACCTCCAGAACCACATCCTCATCACCTCCACTAACTTCCCAATAACACAACCTCCAGAAACAACCTCATCACCTCCACTAACTTCCCAATAAAACAACCTCCAGAAACACATCCTCATCACCTCCACTAACTTCCCAATAACAGAACCTCCAGAAATACATCCACATCACCTCCACTAACTTCCCAATAACACAACCTACACAAACTCATCCACATCACCTCCACAACATCCCAATAACACAACCTCCAGAAACACATCCTCATCACCTCCACTAACTTCACAATAACACAACCTCCAGAAATGCATCCACATCACCTCCACTAACTTCCCAATAACACAACCTCCAGAAAAACATCCTCATCACCTCCACTAACTTCCCAATAACACAACCTCCAGAAACACGTCCTCATCACCTCCACTAACTTCCCAATAGCACAACCTACACAAACTCATCCACATCACCTCCACTAATATCCCAATAACACAACCTCCAGAAACACGTCCTCATCACCTCCACTAACTTCCCAATAACACAACCTCCAGAAACACATCCTCATCACCTCCACTAACTTCCCAATAACACAACCTCCAGAAACACATCCTCATCACCCCCACTAACCTCCCAATAACACAACTTCAAGAAACACATCCACATCACCACCACGAACTTCCAAATAACATAACCTCCAGAATCACCTCCTGATCTTCTCCACTAATTTCCCAATAACACAACCTCCAGAAACACATCCTGATCACCTCCAATAACCCCCCAATAACACAACTACCAGAACCACATCCTCATCACCACCACTAACTTCCCAGTAACACAACCTCCAGAAACACATCCTGATCACCTCCACTAACTTCCCAATAACACAACCTCCAGAAACACATCCACATCACCTCCATTAACTTCCCAATAACACAACCACCAGAACCACATCCTCATCACCACCACTAACTTCCCAGTAACACAACCTCCAGAATCACATCCTCATCACCTCCACTAACCTCCCAATAACACAACCTCCAGAAACACATCCTCATCACCTCCACTAACCTCCCAATAACACAACCACCAGAACCACATCCTCATCACCTCCACTAACTTCCCAATAACACAACCACCAGAACCACATCCACATCACCACCACTACTTCCCAATAACACAACCTCCAGAAACACATCCTGATCACCTCCACTAACTTCCCAATAACACAACCTCCAGAATCACATCTACATCAACTCCACTAACTTCCCAATAACACAACCTCCAGAAACACATCTTCATCACCTCCACTAACGTCCCAATAACACAACCTCCAGAAACACATCCTCATCACCTCCACTAACCTCCCAAAAACACAACCACCAGAACCACATCCACATCACCTCCACTAACTTCCCAATAACACAACCTCCAGAAACACATCGACATCACCTCCACTAACTTCCCAAGAACGCAACCTCCAGAAACACATCCTGATCACCTCCACTAACTTCCCAATAACACAACCTCCAGAAACACATCCAGATCACGTCCACTAACTTCCCAATAACACAACCTACAGAAACACATGCACTTCACCTCTACTAACTGCGCAATAACACAACCTCCAGAAACACATCCTCCAGAAACACATCCTCATCACCTCCACTAACCTCCCAATAACACAACCTCGAGAAACACATCCTCATCAGCTACACTAACTTCCCAATAACACAACCTCCAGATATACATCCACATCACCTCCACTAACTTCCCAATAGCACAACCTACACAAACTCATCCACATCACCTCCACTAATATCCCAATAACACAACCTCCAGAAACATGTCCTCATCACCTCCACTAACTTCCCAATAACACAACCTCCAGAAACACATCCTCATCACCTCCACTAACTTCCCAATAACACAACCTCCAGAAACACATCCACATCACCTCCACTAACTTCCCAATAACACAACCTCCAGAAACACATCCTCATCACCCCCACTAACCTCCCAATAACACAACTTCAAGAAACACATCCACATCACCACCACAAACTTCCAAATAACATAACCTCCAGAAACACATCCTGATCTTCTCCACTAACTTCCCAATAACACAACCTCCAGAAACACATCCTGATCACCTCCAATAACCCCCCAATAACACAACTACCAGAACCACATCCTCATCACCACCACTAACTTCCCAGTAACACAACCTCCAGAAACACATCCTGATCACCTCCACTAACTTCCCAATAACACAACCTCCAGAAACACATCCACATCACCTCCACTACCTTCCCAATAACACAACCTCCAGAAACACATCCACATCACCTCCATTAACTTCCCAATAACACAACCACCAGAACCACATCCTCATCACCACCACTAACTTCCCAGTAACACAACCTACAGAATCACATCCTCATCACCTCCACTAACCTCCCAATAACACAACCTCCAGAAACACATCCTCATCACCTCCACTAACCTCCCAATAACACAACCACCAGAACCACATCCTCATCACCTCCACTAACTTCCCAATAACACAACCTCCAGAAACACATCCTCATCACCTCCACTAACCTCCCAATAACACAACCACCAGAACCACATCCTCATCACCTCCACTAACTTCCCAATAACACAACCACCAGAACCACATCCACATCACCACCACTACTTCCCAATAACACAACCTCCAGAAACACATCCTGATCACCTCCACTAACTTCCCAATAACACAACCTCCAGAAACACATCTTCATCACCTCCACTAACGTCCCAATAACACAACCTCCAGAACCACATCCTCATCACCTCCACTAACCTCCCAAAAACACAACCACCAGAACCACATCCACATCACCTCCACTAACTTCCCAATAACACAACCTCCAGAAACACATCCACATCACCTCCACTAACTTCGCAATAACACAACCTCCAGTAACCCATCCACATCACCTCCACTAACGTCCCAATAATACAACCTCCAGAAACACATCCACATCAACCCAACTAACTTCCCAATAACACAAATTCCAGAAACACATCCTCATCACCTCCACTAACTTCCCAAGAACGCAACCTCCAGAAACACATCCTAATCACCTCCACTAACTTCCCAATAACACAACCTCCAGAAACACATCCAGATCACGTCCACTAACTTCCCAATAACACAACCTCCAGAAACACATCCTCATCACCCCCACTAACCTCCCAATAACACAACTTCAAGAAACACATCCACATCACCACCACGAACTTCCAAATAACATAACCTCCAGAATCACCTCCTGATCTTCTCCACTAATTTCCCAATAACACAACCTCCAGAAACACATCCTGATTACCTCCAATAACCCCCCAATAACACAACTACCAGAACCACATCCTCATCACCACCACTAACTTCCCAGTAACACAACCTCCAGAAACACATCCTGATCACCTCCACTAACTTCCCAATAACACAACCTCCAGAAACACATCCACATCACCTCCATTAACTTCCCAATAACACAACCACCAGAACCACATCCTCATCACCACCACTAACTTCCCAGTAACACAACCTCCAGAATCACATCCTCATCACCTCCACTAACCTCCCAATAACACAACCTCCAGAAACACATCCTCATCACCTCCACTAACCTCCCAATAACACAACCACCAGAACCACATCCTCATCACCTCCACTAACTTCCCAATAACACAACCACCAGAACCACATCCACATCACCACCACTACTTCCCAATAACACAACCTCCAGAAACACATCCTGATCACCTCCACTAACTTCCCAATAACACAACCTCCAGAATCACATCTACATCAACTCCACTAACTTCCCAATAACACAACCTCCAGAAACACATCTTCATCACCTCCACTAACGTCCCAATAACACAACCTCCAGAAACACATCCTCATCACCTCCACTAACCTCCCAAAAACACAACCACCAGAACCACATCCACATCACCTCCACTAACTTCCCAATAACACAACCTCCAGAAACACATCGACATCACCTCCACTAACTTCCCAAGAACGCAACCTCCAGAAACACATCCTGATCACCTCCACTAACTTCCCAATAACACAACCTCCAGAAACACATCCAGATCACGTCCACTAACTTCCCAATAACACAACCTACAGAAACACATGCACTTCACCTCTACTAACTGCGCAATAACACAACCTCCAGAAACACATCCTCCAGAAACACATCCTCATCACCTCCACTAACCTCCCAATAACACAACCTCGAGAAACACATCCTCATCAGCTACACTAACTTCCCAATAACACAACCTCCAGATATACATCCACATCACCTCCACTAACTTCCCAATAGCACAACCTACACAAACTCATCCACATCACCTCCACTAATATCCCAATAACACAACCTCCAGAAACATGTCCTCATCACCTCCACTAACTTCCCAATAACACAACCTCCAGAAACACATCCTCATCACCTCCACTAACTTCCCAATAACACAACCTCCAGAAACACATCCACATCACCTCCACTAACTTCCCAATAACACAACCTCCAGAAACACATCCTCATCACCCCCACTAACCTCCCAATAACACAACTTCAAGAAACACATCCACATCACCACCACAAACTTCCAAATAACATAACCTCCAGAAACACATCCTGATCTTCTCCACTAACTTCCCAATAACACAACCTCCAGAAACACATCCTGATCACCTCCAATAACCCCCCAATAACACAACTACCAGAACCACATCCTCATCACCACCACTAACTTCCCAGTAACACAACCTCCAGAAACACATCCTGATCACCTCCACTAACTTCCCAATAACACAACCTCCAGAAACACATCCACATCACCTCCACTACCTTCCCAATAACACAACCTCCAGAAACACATCCACATCACCTCCATTAACTTCCCAATAACACAACCACCAGAACCACATCCTCATCACCACCACTAACTTCCCAGTAACACAACCTACAGAATCACATCCTCATCACCTCCACTAACCTCCCAATAACACAACCTCCAGAAACACATCCTCATCACCTCCACTAACCTCCCAATAACACAACCACCAGAACCACATCCTCATCACCTCCACTAACTTCCCAATAACACAACCTCCAGAAACACATCCTCATCACCTCCACTAACCTCCCAATAACACAACCACCAGAACCACATCCTCATCACCTCCACTAACTTCCCAATAACACAACCACCAGAACCACATCCACATCACCACCACTACTTCCCAATAACACAACCTCCAGAAACACATCCTGATCACCTCCACTAACTTCCCAATAACACAACCTCCAGAAACACATCTTCATCACCTCCACTAACGTCCCAATAACACAACCTCCAGAACCACATCCTCATCACCTCCACTAACCTCCCAAAAACACAACCACCAGAACCACATCCACATCACCTCCACTAACTTCCCAATAACACAACCTCCAGAAACACATCCACATCACCTCCACTAACTTCGCAATAACACAACCTCCAGTAACCCATCCACATCACCTCCACTAACGTCCCAATAATACAACCTCCAGAAACACATCCACATCAACCCAACTAACTTCCCAATAACACAAATTCCAGAAACACATCCTCATCACCTCCACTAACTTCCCAAGAACGCAACCTCCAGAAACACATCCTAATCACCTCCACTAACTTCCCAATAACACAACCTCCAGAAACACATCCAGATCACGTCCACTAACTTCCCAATAACACAACCTCCAGAAACACATCCTCATCACCCCCACTAACCTCCCAATAACACAACTTCAAGAAACACATCCACATCACCACCACGAACTTCCAAATAACATAACCTCCAGAATCACCTCCTGATCTTCTCCACTAATTTCCCAATAACACAACCTCCAGAAACACATCCTGATTACCTCCAATAACCCCCCAATAACACAACTACCAGAACCACATCCTCATCACCACCACTAACTTCCCAGTAACACAACCTCCAGAAACACATCCTGATCACCTCCACTAACTTCCCAATAACACAACCTCCAGAAACACATCCACATCACCTCCATTAACTTCCCAATAACACAACCACCAGAACCACATCCTCATCACCACCACTAACTTCCCAGTAACACAACCTCCAGAATCACATCCTCATCACCTCCACTAACCTCCCAATAACACAACCTCCAGAAACACATCCTCATCACCTCCACTAACCTCCCAATAACACAACCACCAGAACCACATCCTCATCACCTCCACTAACTTCCCAATAACACAACCACCAGAACCACATCCACATCACCACCACTACTTCCCAATAACACAACCTCCAGAAACACATCCTGATCACCTCCACTAACTTCCCAATAACACAACCTCCAGAATCACATCTACATCAACTCCACTAACTTCCCAATAACACAACCTCCAGAAACACATCTTCATCACCTCCACTAACGTCCCAATAACACAACCTCCAGAAACACATCCTCATCACCTCCACTAACCTCCCAAAAACACAACCACCAGAACCACATCCACATCACCTCCACTAACTTCCCAATAACACAACCTCCAGAAACACATCGACATCACCTCCACTAACTTCCCAAGAACGCAACCTCCAGAAACACATCCTGATCACCTCCACTAACTTCCCAATAACACAACCTCCAGAAACACATCCAGATCACGTCCACTAACTTCCCAATAACACAACCTACAGAAACACATGCACTTCACCTCTACTAACTGCGCAATAACACAACCTCCAGAAACACATCCTCCAGAAACACATCCTCATCACCTCCACTAACCTCCCAATAACACAACCTCGAGAAACACATCCTCATCAGCTACACTAACTTCCCAATAACACAACCTCCAGATATACATCCACATCACCTCCACTAACTTCCCAATAGCACAACCTACACAAACTCATCCACATCACCTCCACTAATATCCCAATAACACAACCTCCAGAAACATGTCCTCATCACCTCCACTAACTTCCCAATAACACAACCTCCAGAAACACATCCTCATCACCTCCACTAACTTCCCAATAACACAACCTCCAGAAACACATCCACATCACCTCCACTAACTTCCCAATAACACAACCTCCAGAAACACATCCTCATCACCCCCACTAACCTCCCAATAACACAACTTCAAGAAACACATCCACATCACCACCACAAACTTCCAAATAACATAACCTCCAGAAACACATCCTGATCTTCTCCACTAACTTCCCAATAACACAACCTCCAGAAACACATCCTGATCACCTCCAATAACCCCCCAATAACACAACTACCAGAACCACATCCTCATCACCACCACTAACTTCCCAGTAACACAACCTCCAGAAACACATCCTGATCACCTCCACTAACTTCCCAATAACACAACCTCCAGAAACACATCCACATCACCTCCACTACCTTCCCAATAACACAACCTCCAGAAACACATCCACATCACCTCCATTAACTTCCCAATAACACAACCACCAGAACCACATCCTCATCACCACCACTAACTTCCCAGTAACACAATCTACAGAATCACATCCTCATCACCTCCACTAACCTCCCAATAACACAACCTCCAGAAACACATCCTCATCACCTCCACTAACCTCCCAATAACACAACCACCAGAACCACATCCTCATCACCTCCACTAACTTCCCAATAACACAACCTCCAGAAACACATCCTCATCACCTCCACTAACCTCCCAATAACACAACCACCAGAACCACATCCTCATCATCTCCACTAACTTCCCAATAACACAACCACCAGAACCACATCCACATCACCACCACTACTTCCCAATAACACAACCTCCAGAAACACATCCTGATCACCTCCACTAACTTCCCAATAACACAACCTCCAGAAACACATCTTCATCACCTCCACTAACGTCCCAATAACACAACCTCCAGAACCACATCCTCATCACCTCCACTAACCTCCCAAAAACACAACCACCAGAACCACATCCACATCACCTCCACTAACTTCCCAATAACACAACCTCCAGAAACACATCCACATCACCTCCACTAACTTCGCAATAACACAACCTCCAGTAACCCATCCACATCACCTCCACTAACGTCCCAATAATACAACCTCCAGAAACACATCCACATCAACCCAACTAACTTCCCAATAACACAAATTCCAGAAACACATCCTCATCACCTCCACTAACTTCCCAAGAACGCAACCTCCAGAAACACATCCTAATCACCTCCACTAACTTCCCAATAACACAACCTCCAGAAACACATCCAGATCACGTCCACTAACTTCCCAATAACACAACCTACAGAAACACATGCACTTCACCTCTACTAACTGCGCAATAACACAACCTCCAGAAACACATCCTCCAGAAACACATCCTCATCACCTGCACTAACCTCCCAATAACACAACCTCGAGAAACACATCCTCATCACCTCCACTAACTTCCCAATAACACAACCTCCAGAAATACATCCACATCACCTCCACTTACTTCCCAATAACACAACCTCCAGAAAAACGTCCTCATCACCTCCACTAACTTGCCAATAACACAACCTCATGAAAAACATCCTCATCACCTCCAATAACTTTCCAATAACACAACCTCCAGAACCACATCCTCATCACCTCCACTAACATTCCAATAACACAGCCTCCAGAAACACATCCTCATCACCTCCACTAACTCCACAAGAACACACCCTCCAGATACACATCCTCATCACCTCCATTAACCTCCCAATAACACAACCACCAGAAACACATCTTCTTCACCTCCACTAACCTCCCAATAACACAACCACCAGAACCACATCCTCATCACCTCCACTAACTTCCCAATAACACAACCTCCAGAAACACATCCTCATCACCTCCACTAACCTCCCAATAACACAACCACCAGAACCACATCCTCATCACCTCCACTAACTTCCCAATAACACAACCACCAGAACCACATCCACATCACCACCACTACTTCCCAATAACACAACCTCCAGAAACACATCCTGATCACCTCCACTAACTTCCCAATAACACAACTACCAGAACCACATCCTCATCACCACCACTAACTTCCCAGTAACACAACCTCCAGAAACACATCCTGATCACCTCCACTAACTTCCCAATAACACAACCTCCAGAAACACATCCACATCACCTCCACTACCTTCCCAATAACACAACCTCCAGAAACACATCCACATCACCTCCATTAACCTCCCAATAACACAACCTCCAGAAACACATCCTCATCACCTCCACTAACTTCCCAGTAACACAACCTCCAGAATCACATCCTCATCACCTCCACTTACCTCCCAATAACACAACCTCCAGAACCACATCCTCATCACCTCCACTAACTTCCCAATAACACAACCTCCAGAAACACATCCTCATCACCTCCACTAACCTCCCAATAACACAACCACCAGAACCACATCCACATCACCTCCACTAACTTCCCAATAACACAACCTCCAGAAACACATCCACATCACCTCCACTAACTTCGCAATAACACAACCTCCAGTAACGCATCCACATCACCTCCACTAACGTCCCAATAATACAACCTCCAGAAACACATCCACATCAACCCAACTAACTTCCCAATAACACAAATTCCAGAAACACATCCTCATCACCTCCACTAACTTCCCAAGAACGCAACCTCCAGAAACACATCCTGATCACCTCCACTAACTTCCCAATAACACAACCTCCAGAAACACATCCAGATCACGTCCACTAACTTCCCAATAACCCAACCTACAGAAACACATGCACTTCACCTCTACTAACTGCGCAATAACACAACCTCCAGAAACACATCCTCCAGAAACACATCCTCATCACCTCCACTAACCTCCCAATAACAGAACCTCCAGAAATACATCCACATCACCTCCACTAACTTCCCAATAACACAACCTACACAAACTCATCCACATCACCTCCACAACATCCCAATAACACAACCTCCAGAAACACATCCTCATCACCTCCACTAACTTCACAATAACACAACCTCCAGAAATACATCCACATCACCTCCACTAACTTCCCAATAACACAACCTCCAGAAACACATCCTCATCACCTCCACTAACTTCACAATAACACAACCTCCAGAAATACATCCACATCACCTCCATTAACTTTCCAATAACACAACCTCCAGAAACACGTCCTCATCACCTCCACTACCTTCCCAATAACAAACCTCCAGATATACATCCACATCACCCCCACTAACTTCCCAATAGCACAACCTCCAGAAACACATCCTCATCACCTCCACTAACTTCCCAATAACACAACCTCCAGAAACACATCCTCATCACCTCCACTAACTTCCCAATAACACAACCTCCAGAAACACATCCACATCACCTCCACTAACTTCCCAATAACACAACCTCCAGAAACACATCCTCATCACCCCCACTAACCTCCCAATAACACAACTTCAAGAAACACATCCACATCACCACCACGAACTTCCAAATAACATAACCTCCAGAAACACATCCTGATCTTCTCCACTAACCTCCCAATAACACAACCTCCAGAAACACATCCTGATCACCTCCACTAACCCCCCAATAACACAACTACCAGAACCACATCCTCATCACCACCACTAACTTCCCAGTAACACAACCTCCAGAAACACATCCACATCACCTCCACTACCTTCCCAATAACACAACCTCCAGAAACACATCCACATCACCTCCATTAACTTCCCAATAACACAACCACCAGAACCACATCCTCATCACCACCACTAACTTCCCAATAACACAACCTCCAGAAACACATCCACATCACCTCCACTACCTTCCCAATAACACAACCTCCAGAAACACATCCACATCACCTCCATTAACTTCCCAATAACACAACCACCAGAACCACATCCTCATCACCACCACTAACTTCCCAGTAACACAACCTCCAGAATCACACCCTCATCACCTCCACTAACCTCCCAATAACACAACCTCCAGAAACATATCCTCATCACCTCCACTAACCTCCCAATAACACAACCACCAGAACCACATCCTCATCACCTCCACTAACTTCCCAATAATACAACCTCCAGAAACACATCCTCATCACCTCCACTAACCTCCCAATAACACAACCACCAGAACCACATCCTCATCACCTCCACTAACTTCCCAATAACACAACCACCAGAACCACATCCACATCACCACCACTACTTCCCAATAACACAACCTCCAGAAACACATCCTGATCACCTCCACTAACTTCCCAATAACACAACCTCCAGAATCACATCTACATCAACTCCACTAACTTCCCAATAACACAACCTCCAGAAACACATCTTCATCACCTCCACTAACGTCCCAATAACACAACCTCCAGAAACACATCCTCATCACCTCCACTAACCTCCCAAAAACACAACCACCAGAACCACATCCACATCACCTCCACTAACTTCCCAATAACACAACCTCCAGAAACACATCCACATCACCTCCACTAACTTCGCAATAACACAACCTCCAGTAACCCATCCACATCACCTCCACTAACGTCCCAATAATACAACCTCCAGAAACACATCCACATCAACCCAACTAACTTCCCAATAACACAAATTCCAGAAACACATCCTCATCACCTCCACTAACTTCCCAAGAACGCAACCTCCAGAAACACATCCTGATCACCTCCACTAACTTCCCAATAACACAACCTCCAGAAACACATCCAGATCACGTCCACTAACTTCCCAATAACACAACCTACAGAAACACATGCACTTCACCTCTACTAACTGCGCAATAACACAACCTCCAGAAACACATCCTCCTGAAACACATCCTCATCACCTCCACTAACCTCCCAATAACACAACCTCGAGAAACACATCCTCATCACCTCCACTAACTTCCCAATAACACAACCTCCAGAAATACATCCACATCACCTCCACTTACTTCCCAATAACACAACCTCCAGAAACACATCCTGATCACCTCCACTAACTTCCCAATAACACAACTACCAGAACCACATCCTCATCACCACCACTAACTTCCCAGTAACACAACCTCCAGAAACACATCCTGATCACCTCCACTAACTTCCCAATAACACAACCTCCAGAAACACATCCACATCACCTCCACTGCCTTCCCAATAACACAACCTCCAGAAACACATCCACATCACCTCCATTAACCTCCCAATAACACAACCTCCAGAAACACATCCTCATCACCTCCACTAACTTCCCAGTAACACAACCTCCAGAATCACATCCTCATCACCTCCACTTACCTCCCAATAACACAACCTCCAGAACAACATCCTCATCACCTCCACTAACTTCCCAATAACACAACCTCCAGAAACACATCCTCATCACCTCCACTAACCTCCCAATAACACAACCACCAGAACCACATCCTCATCACCTCCACTAACATCCCAATAACACAACCACCAGAACCACATCCACATCACCACCACTACTTCCCAATAACACAACCTCCAGAAAAACATCCTCATCATCTACACTAACTTCCCAATAACACAACCTCCAGAAACACATCCTCATCACCTCGACTAACTTCCCAATAACACAACCTCCAGAATCACATCTACATCAACTCCACTAACTTCCCAATAACACAACCTCCAGAAACACATCTTCATCACCTCCACTAACGTCCCAATAACACAACCTCCAGAAACACATCCTCATCACCTCCACTAACCTCCCAAAAACACAACCACCAGAACCACATCCACATCACCTCCACTAACTTCCCAATAACACAACCTCCAGAAACACATCCACATCACCTCCACTAACTTCGCAATAACACAACCTCCAGTAACGCATCCACATCACCTCCACTAACGTCCCAATAATACAACCTCCAGAAACACATCCACATCAACCCAACTAACTTCCCAATAACACAAATTCCAGAAACACATCCTCATCACCTCCACTAACTTCCCAAGAACGCAACCTCCAGAAACACATCCTGATCACCTCCACTAACTTCCCAATAACACAACCTCCAGAAACACATCCAGATCACGTCCACTAACTTCCCAATAACCCAACCTACAGAAACACATGCACTTCACCTCTACTAACTGCGCAATAACACAACCTCCAGAAACACATCCTCCAGAAACACATCCTCATCACCTCCACTAACCTCCCAATAACAGAACCTCCAGAAATACATCCACATCACCTCCACTAACTTCCCAATAACACAACCTACACAAACTCATCCACATCACCTCCACAACATCCCAATAACACAACCTCCAGAAACACATCCTCATCACCTCCACTAATTTCACAATAACACAACCTCCAGAAATACATCCACATCACCTCCACTAACTTCCCAATAACACAACCTCCAGAAACACATCCTCATCACCTCCACTAACTTCACAATAACACAACCTCCAGAAATACATCCACATCACCTCCATTAACTTCCCAATAACACAACCTCCAGAAACACGTCCTCATCACCTCCACTACCTTCCCAATAACAAACCTCCAGATATACATGCACATCACCTCCACTAACTTCCCAATAGCACAACCTCCAGAAACACATCCTCATCACCTCCACTAACTTCCCAATAACACAACCTCCAGAAACACATCCTCATCACCTCCACTAACTTCCCAATAACACAACCTCCAGAAACACATCCACATCACCTCCACTAACTTCCCAATAACACAACCTCCAGAAACACATCCTCATCACCCCCACTAACCTCCCAATAACACAACTTCAAGAAACACATCCACATCACCACCACGAACTTCCAAATAACATAACCTCCAGAAACACATCCTGATCTTCTCCACTAACCTCCCAATAACACAACCTCCAGAAACACATCCTGATCACCTCCACTAACCCCCCAATAACACAACTACCAGAACCACATCCTCATCACCACCACTAACTTCCCAGTAACACAACCTCCAGAAACACATCCACATCACCTCCACTACCTTCCCAATAACACAACCTCCAGAAACACATCCACATCACCTCCATTAAATTCCCAATAACACAACCACCAGAACCACATCCTCATCACCACCACTAACTTCCTAATAACACAACCTCCAGAAACACATCCACATCACCTCCACTACCTTCCCAATAACACAACCTCCAGAAACACATCCACATCACCTCCATTAACTTCCCAATAACACAACCACCAGAACCACCTCCTCATCACCACCACTAACTTCCCAGTAACACAACCTCCAGAATCACACCCTCATCACCTCCACTAACCTCCCAATAACACAACCTCCAGAAACATATCCTCATCACCTCCACTAACCTCCCAATAACACAACCACCAGAACCACATCCTCATCACCTCCACTAACTTCCCAATAATACAACCTCCAGAAACACATCCTCATCACCTCCACTAACCTCCCAATAACACAACCACCAGAACCACATCCTCATCACCTCCACTAACTTCCCAATAACACAACCACCAGAACCACATCCACATCACCACCACTACTTCCCAATAACACAACCTCCAGAAACACATCCTGATCACCTCCACTAACTTCCCAATAACACAACCTCCAGAATCACATCTACATCAACTCCACTAACTTCCCAATAACACAACCTCCAGAAACACATCTTCATCACCTCCACTAACGTCCCAAGAACACAACCTCCAGAAACACATCCTCATCACCTCCACTAACCTCCCAAAAACACAACCACCAGAACCACATCCACATCACCTCCACTAACTTCCCAATAACACAACCTCCAGAAACACATCCACATCACCTCCACTAACTTCGCAATAACACAACCTCCAGTAACCCATCCACATCACCTCCACTAACGTCCCAATAATACAACCTCCAGAAACACATCCACATCAACCCAACTAACTTCCCAATAACACAAATTCCAGAAACACATCCTCATCACCTCCACTAACTTCCCAAGAACGCAACCTCCAGAAACACATCCTGATCACCTCCACTAACTTCCCAATAACACAACCTCCAGAAACACATCCAGATCACGTCCACTAACTTCCCAATAACGCAACCTACAGAAACACATGCACTTCACCTCTACTAACTGCGCAATAACACAACCTCCAGAAACACATCCTCCAGAAACACATCCTCATCACCTCCACTAACCTCCCAATAACACAACCTCGAGAAACACATCCTCATCACCTCCACTAACTTCCCAATAACACAACCTCCAGAAATACATCCACATCACCTCCACTTACTTCCCAATAACACAACCTCCAGAAAAACGTCCTCATCACCTCCACTAACTTGCCAATAACACAACCTCCTGAAAAACATCCTCATCACCTCCAATAACTTTCCAATAACACAACCTCCAGAACCACATCCTCATCACCTCCACTAACATTCCAATAACACAGCCTCCAGAAACACATCCTCATCACCTCCACTAACTCCTCAAGAACACACCCTCCAGATACACATCCTCATCACCTCCATTAACCTCCCAATAACACAACCACCAGAAACACATCTTCTTCACCTCCACTAACCTCCCAATAACACAACCACCAGAACCACATCCTCATCACCTCCACTAACTTCCCAATAACACAACCTCCAGAAACACATCCTCATCACCTCCACTAACCTCCCAATAACACAACCACCAGAACCACATCCTCATCACCTCCACTAACTTCCCAATAACACAACCACCAGAACCACATCCACATCACCACCACTACTTCCCAATAACAAAACCTCCAGAAACACATCCTGATCACCTCCACTAACTTCCCAATAACACAACCTCCAGAATCACATCTACATCAACTCCACTAACTTCCCAATAACACAACCTCCAGAAACACATCTTCATCACCTCCACTAACGTCCCAATAACACAACCTCCAGAAACACATCCTCATCACCTCCACTAACCTCCCAAAAATACAACCACCAGAACCACATCCACATCACCTCCACTAACTTCGCAATAACACAACCTCCAGAAACACATCCACATCACCTCCACTAACTTCGCAATAACACAACCTCCAGTAACCCATCCACATCACCTCCACTAACGTCCCAATAATACAACCTCCAGAAACACATCCACATCAACACAACTAACTTCCCAATAACACAAATTCCAGAAACACATCCTCATCACCTCCACTAACTTCCCAAGAACGCAACCTCCAGAAACACATCCTGATCACCTCCACTAACTTCCCAATAACACAACCTCCAGAAACACATCCAGATCACGTCCACTAACTTCCCAATAACACAACCTACAGAAACACATGCACTTCACCTCTACTAACTGCGCAATAACACAACCTCCAGAAACACATCCTCCAGAAACACATCCTCATCACCTCCACTAACCTCCCAATAACACAACCTCGAGAAACACATCCTCATCACCTCCACTAACTTCCCAATAACACAACCTCCAGAAATACATCCACATCACCTCCACTTACGTCCCAATAACACAACCTCCAGAAAAACGTCCTCATCACCTCCACTAACTTGCCAATAACACAACCTCCTGAAAAACATCCTCAACACCTCCAATAACTTTCCAATAACACAACCTCCAGAACCACATCCTCATCACCTCCACTAACATTCCAATAACACAGCCTCCAGAAACACATCCTCATCACCTCCACTAACTCCTCAAGAACACCCCCTCCAGATACACATCCTCATCACCTCCATTAACCTCCCAATAACACAACCACCAGAAACACATCCTCTTCACCTCCACTTACTCCTCAAGAACACAACCTCCAGAAATACATCCTCATCACCTCCACTAACTTCCCAATAACACAACCTCCAGAAACACATCCTCATCACCTCCACTAACTTCCCTATAACACAACCTCCAGAAACACGTCCTCATCACCTCCACTAACTTGCCAATAACACAACCTCCAGAAACACATCCTCATCACCTCCACTAACTTCCCTATAACACAGCCTGCAGAAACACATCAGCTCCACTAACATCCCAATAATAGAACCTTCAGATATCCATCCACATCACCTCCACTAACCTCCCAATAACATAACCTCCAGAACCACATCCTCATCACCTCCACTAACTTCCCAATAACAGAACCTCCAGAAATACATCCACATCACCTCCACTAACTTCCCAATAACACAACCTATACAAACTCATCCACATCACCTCCACAACATCCCAATAACACAACCTACAGAAACACATCCTCATCACCTCCACTAACTTCACAATAACACAACCTCCAGAAATACATCCACATCACCTCCACTAACTTCCCAATAACACAACCTCCAGAAACACATCCTCATCACCTCCACTAACTTCCCAATAACACAACCTCCAGAAACACGTCCTCATCACCTCCACTAACTTCCCAATAACAAACCTCCAGATATACATCCACATCACCTCCACTAACTTCCCAATAGCACAACCTACACAAACTCATCCACATCACCTCCACTAATATCCCAATAACATTATCCCCAGAAACACATCCTCATAACCATTAATCTCCCAATCACACAACCTCCAGAAACACGTCCACATCACCTCCACTAACTTCCCAATAACACAACCTCCAGAAACACATCCTCATCACCTCCACTAACTTCCCAATAACACAACCTCCAGAACCACATCCACATCACCTCCACTAACTTCCCAATAACACAACCTCCAGAACCACATCCTCATCACCTCCACTAACTTCCCTATAACACAGCCTGCAGAAACACATCAGCTCCACTAACATCCCAATAATAGAACCTTCAGATACCCATCCACATCTCCTCCACTAACTTCCCAATAACACAACCTCCAGAAACAGATCATCATCACCTCCACTAACTTCCCAATAACACAACCTCCAGAACCACATCCTCATCACCTCCACTAACTTCCCAATAACACAACCTCCAGAAACACATCCACATCACCTCCACTAACTTCCCAATAACACAACCTCCAGAAACACATCCTCATCACCTCCACTAACATCCCAATAACACAACCTCCAGAAACACATCCTCATCACCTCCACTAACTTCCCAATAACACAACCACCAGAAATACATCCACATCACCTCCACTAACTTCACAATAACACAACCTCCAGAAATACATCCACATCACCTCCACTAACTTCCCAATAACACAACCTACACAAACTCATCCACATCACCTCCACAACATCCCAATAACACAACTTCCAGAAACACATCCTCATCACCTCCACTAACTTCACAATAACACAAACTCCAGAAATACATCCACATCACCTCCACTAACATCCCAATAACACAACCTCCAGAAACACATCCTCATCACCTCCACTAACTTCACAATAACACAACCTCCTGAAATACATCCACATCACCTCCACTAACTTCCCAATAACACAACCTACACAAACTCATCCACATCACCTCCACTAACATCCCAATAACACAACCTCCAGAAACACTTCCTCATCACCTCCACTAACTTCCCAATAAAACAACCTCCCTAAACACATCCTCATCACCTCCACTAACCTCCCAATAACATACTCCCCTGAAACACATCCTCATAACCTCCATTAATCTCCCAATCACACAACCTCCATTAACATATTCACATCACCTCCACTAACTTCCCAATAGCACAACCACCAGAACCACTTCCTCATCACCTCCACTAACTTCCCAATAACACAACCTCCAGAAACCCATCCTCATCACCTCCACGAACTCACCAATAACACAACCTCCAGAAACACATTCTCATCACCTCCACTAACTTCCCAATAACACAACCTCCAGAAACACATCCTCATCACCTCCACTAACTCACCAATAACACAGCCTCCAGAAACACATCCTCATCACCTCCACTAACTTCCCAATAACACAACCTCCAGAAACACATCCTCATCACCTCCACTAACTTCCCAATAACACAACCTCCAGAAACACACCCTCATCACCTCCACTAACTTCCCAATAACACAACCTCCAGAAACACATCCTCATCACCTCCACTAACATCCCAGTAACACAACCTCCAGAAACACATCCTCATCACCTCCACTAACTTCCCAATAACACAACCTCCAGAAACACATCCTCATCCACTCCAGTAACTTCCCAATAACACAACCTCCAGAAATACATACACATCACCTCCACTAACTTCACAATAACACATACTCCAGAAATACATCCACATCACCTCCAATAACTTCCCAATAACACAACTTACACAAACCCATCCACATCACATCCACTAACATCCCATTAACACAACCTCCAGAAACACATCCTCATCACCTCCACTAACTTCACAATAACACAACCTCCAGAAATACATCCACATCACCTCCACTAACTTCCCTATAACACAGCCTGCAGAAACACATCCACATCACCTCCACAACATCCCAATAACACAACCTCCAGAAACACAACCTCATCACCTCCACTAACTTCCCAATAACATAACCTCCAGAAACACGTCCTCATCACCTCCACTAACTTCCCAATAACACAACCTCCAGAAACACATCCACATCACCTCTACTAACTTCCCAATAACACAACCACCAGAAACACATCCTCAATACCTCCACTTACTTTGCAATAACACAACCTCCAGAAACACATCCACATCACCTCCACTAACTTCCCAATAACACAACCTCCAGAAACTCATCCTCATCACCTCCACTAACTTCCCAATAACACAACCTCCAGAAACACATCCACATCACCTCCACTAGCTTCCCAATAACACAACCAGCAGAACCACATCCTCATCACCTCCACTAACTTTACAATAACACAAACTCCAGGAACACATCCTCATCACCTCCACTAACTTCCCAATAACACAACCTCCAGAAACACATCCGCATCACCTCCACTAGCTTCCCAATAACACAACCAGCAGAACCACATCCTCATCACCTCCACTAACTTCCTAATAACACAACCACCAGAACCACATCCACATCACCTCCACGAACTCCCCAATAACACAACCTCCAGAAACACATCCTCATCACCTCCGCTAACTTCCCAATAACACAACCTCCAGAAACACATCCACATCACCTCCACTTACTTTCCAATAACACAGCCTCCAGAAACACAACCTCATCACCTCCACTAACTCCTCAAGAACACACCCTCCAGATACACATCCTCATCACCTCCATTAACGTCCCAATAACACAACCACCAGAAACACATCCTCATCACCTCCACTAACTTCCCAATAGCACAACCTCCAGAAACACATCCTCATCACCTCCACTAACTTCCCAATATCACAACCTCCAGAAACACATCCTCATCAACCCAACTAACTTCCCAATAACACAACCTCCAGAAACACATACTCATCACCCCCACTAACTTCCCAATAACACAACCTCCAGAAACACATCCTCATCGCCTCCACTAACTTCCCAATAACACAACCTCCAGAAACACATCCTCATCACCTCCACTAACCTCCCAATAACACAATCTCCAGAAACACATCCTCATCACCTCCACTAACTTCCCAATAACAAAACCTCCAGAAACACATCCTCATCACCTCCACTAACTTCCCAATAACACAACCTCCAGAAACACATCCACATCACCTCCATTAACTCCCCAATAATAAAACCTCGAGAAATCCATTCTCATCACATCCACCATCTTCCTAATGACCCAAACACCAGAAACCCATCCTGCTCCCCTCCACTAACTTCCCAATAACACCAACTCCATAAACACATCCACATTTCCTCCACTAACTTCCCAATAACACAACCGGCAGGAACACATCCTCATCAACTCCACTCACTACCAAGAACACCAACTCAAGAAACACATCCTCATCAACTCCACTAACTTACCAATAACACCAACTCCAGAAACACATCCTCATCAACTCCACTAACTCCTCAATTACAGAACCACCAGAAATCAAACCACTTCACCTCGACTAACTTCCCAATAACAGAACCTCCAAAAACACATCCTCATCACCTCCACTAACTTCCCAATAACACAAACTACAGAAACACATCCTCATCACCTCCACTAACTTCCCAATAATACAACCTCAAGAAACAGATCCTCATCACCTCCACTAACTCCTCAAGAACACAACCTCCAGAACCACATCCTCATCACGTCCACAATCTTCCCTGTAACACAACCTCCAGAAACACATCAGCTCCACTAACATCCCAATAACACAACCTCCAGAAATACTTCCACATCACCTCCACTAACTTCCCAATAACACAACCTCTAGAAGCACATCCTCATCACCTCCACAACCCAATAACACAACCTCCAGAAAGACATTCACATCACCTCCACTTACTTCCCAATAACACAACCGCCAGAAACACATTCACATAACCTCCACTAACTTCCCAATAACACAACCTACACAAACCCTTCCACATGTCCTCCACTAACATCCCAATAACACAACCACCAGAACCACATCCTCATCACCACCACTAACGTCCCAATAACACAACCTCCAGAAATACATCCACATCACCTCCATTAACTCCCCAATAACAAAACCTCGAGAAATCCATTCTCATTACATCCACCATCTTCCTAATGACCCAAACCCCAGAAACCCATCCTGATCCCCTCCACTAACTTCCCAATAACACAAACTCCATAAACACATCGACATTTCCTCCACTAACTTCCCAAAAACACAACCTGCAGGAACACATCCTCATCAACTCCACTAACTTACCAATAACACCAACTCCAGAAACACATCCTCATCAACTCCACTAACTTCCCAATAACACAACCTGCAGAAACACATCCTCATCAACTCCACTCACTCCTCAATTACAGAACCACCAGAAATCGAACCACTTCACCTCCACTAGCTTCCCAATAATTCAACCTCCAGAAACACGTCCTCATCACCTCCACTAACTTCCCAATAGCACAACCTCCAGAAACACATCCTCATCACCACCACTAATTTCCCAATAAGACAACATCCAGAAACACATCCTCATCACCTCCAATAACTTTCCAATAACACAACCTCCAGAACCACATCCTCATAACCTCCACTAACTTTTCAATAACACAGCCTCCAGAAACACATCCTCATCACCTCCACTAACTCCTCAAGAACAGCCCCTCCAGATAGACATCCTCATATCCTCCATTAATCTCCCAATAACACAACCACCAGAAACGCATCCTCGTCACCTCAACTAACTCCTCAAGAACACTACCTCCAGATACACATCCTCATCACCTCCACTAACTTCCCAATAACACAACCTCCAGAAACACATCCTCATCACCTCCACTAACTTCCCTATAACACAGCCTCCAGAAACACGTCCTCATCACCTCCACTAACTTCCCAATAACACAACCTCCAGAAACACATAAGCTCCACTAACTTCCCTGTAACACAGCCTGCAGAAACACATCGTCATCACCTCCACTAACTTCCCAATAACACAAGCTCCAGAAACACATCAGCTCCACTAACATCCCAATAATAGAACCTTCAGATACCCATCCACATCTCCTCCACTAACTTCCCAAAAACAAAACCACCAGAACCACATCCTCATCACCTCCACTAACTTCACAATAACACAACCTCCAGAACTACATCCTCATCATCTCCACTAACTTCCCAATAACACAACCTACAGAAACACATCCTCATCACCTCCACTAACTTCCCAATAACACAACCTCCAGAACCACATCTTCATCACCTCCACTAACTTCCCAATAACACAACCTCCAGAAACACATCCTCATCACGTCCACTAACTTCCCAATAACATAACCTCCAGAAACACATCCACATCACCTCCACTAACTTCCCAATAACACAACCTCCAGAAATACATCCTCATCACCTCCATTAACTTCACAATAACACAACCACCAGAACCACATCCTCATCACCTCCACTAACTCCTCAAGAACACACCCTCCAGATACACATCCTCATCACCTCCATTAACCTCCCAATAACACAACTTCCAGAAACACATCCTCATCACCTCCATTAACCTCCCAATAACACAACCTCCAGAAATACATCCTCATCACCTCCACTAACTTCACAATAACACAACCACCAGAAACACATCCTCATCACCTCCACTAACTTCCCAATAACACAACCTCCAGAAACACATCCGCATCACCTCCACTAACTCCTCAAGAACACAACCTCCAAATACACATCCTCATCACCTCCACTAACTTCCCAATAACACAACCACCAGAAACACATCCTCATCACCTCCACTAACTCCTCAATAACACACCCTCCAGATACACATCCTCATCACCTCCACTAACCTCCCAATAACACAACCTCCAGAAACACATCCTCATCACCTCCACTAACTCCTCAAGAACACAACCTCCAGAAACACATCCTCATCACCTCCACTAACCTCCCAATAACACAACCTCCAGAAACACATCCTCATCACCTCCACTAACTTCACAATAACACAACCACCAGAACCACATCCTCATCACCTCCACTAACTCCTCAATAACACAACCTCCAGAAACACATCCTCATCACCTCCATTAACCTCCCAATAACACAACCACCAGCAACACATCCTCATCACCTCCACTAACTTCACAATAACACAACCACCAGAAACACATCCTCATCACCTCCACTAACTCCTCAATGACACACCCTCCAGAAACACATCCTCATCACCTCCACTAACTCCTCAATGACACACCCTCCAGAAACACATCCTCATCACCTCCACTAACTTCCCAATAACACAACCTCCAGAAACACATCCTCATCACCTCCACCAACTCCTCAAGAACACAACCTCCAAATACACATCCTCATCACCTCCACTAACTTCCCAATAACACAACCTCCAGAAACACATCCTCATCACCTCCACTAACTCCTGAAGAACACAACCTCCAGAAACACATCCTCATCACCTCCACTAACTTCCCAATAACACAACCTCCAGAAACACATCCTCATCACCTCCACTAACTTCCCTATAACACAGCCTGCAGAAACACATCCACATCACCTCCACAACATCCCAATAACACAACCTCCAGAAACACAACCTCATCACCTCCACTAACTTCCCAATAACATAACCTCCAGAAACACGTCCTCATCACCTCCACTAACTTCCCAATAACACAACCTCCAGAAACACATCCACATCACCTCCACTAACTTCCCAATAACACAACCTCCAGAAACTCATCCTCATCACCTCCACTAACTTCCCAATAACACAACCTCCAGAAACACATCCACATCACCTCCACTAGCTTCCCAATAACACAACCAGCAGAACCACATCCTCATCACCTCCACTAACTTTACAATAACACAACCTCCAGGAACACATCCTCATCACCTCCACTAACTTCCCAATAACACAACCTCCAGAAACACATCCGCATCACCTCCACTAGCTTCCCAATAACACAACCAGCAGAACCACATCCACATCACCTCCACAAACTCCCCAATAACACAACCTCCAGAAACACATCCACATCACCTCCACTTACTTTCCAATAACACAGCCTCCAGAAACAGAACCTCATCTCCTCCAATAACTCCTCAAGAACACACCCTCCAGATACACATCCTCATCACCTCCATTAACCTCCCAATAACACAACCACCAGCAACACATCCTCATCACCTCCACAAACTCCCCAATAACACAACCTCCAGAAACACATCCTCATCACCTCCGCTAACTTCCCAATAACACAACCTCCAGAAACACATCCACATCACCTCCACTTACTTTCCAATAACACAGCCTCCAGAAACACAACCTCATCACCTCCACTAACTCCTCAAGAACACAACCTCCAGAAACACATCCTCATCACCTCCATTAACCTCCCAATAACACAACCACCAGCAACACATCCTCATCACCTCCACTAACTTCACAATAACACAACCACCAGAAACACATCCTCATCACCTCCACTAACTCCTCAATGACACACCCTCCAGAAACACATCCTCATCACCTCCACTATCTTCCCAATAACACAACCTCCAGAAACACATCCTCATCACCTCCACCAACTCCTCAAGAACACAACCTCCAAATACACATCCTCATCACCTCCACTAACTTCCCAATAACACAACCTCCAGAAACACATCCTCATCACCTCCACTAACTCCTGAAGAACACAACCTCCAGAAACACATCCTCATCACCTCCACTAACTTCCCAATAACACAACCTCCAGAAACACATCCTCATCACCTCCACTAACTTCCCTATAACACAGCCTGCAGAAACACATCCACATCACCTCCACAACATCCCAATAACACAACCTCCAGAAACACAACCTCATCACCTCCACTAACTTCCCAATAACATAACCTCCAGAAACACGTCCTCATCACCTCCACTAACTTCCCAATAACACAACCTCCAGAAACACATCCACATCACCTCCACTAACTTCCCAATAACACAACCTCCAGAAACTCATCCTCATCACCTCCACTAACTTCCCAATAACACAACCTCCAGAAACACATCCACATCACCTCCACTAGCTTCCCAATAACACAACCAGCAGAACCACATCCTCATCACCTCCACTAACTTTACAATAACACAACCTCCAGGAACACATCCTCATCACCTCCACTAACTTCCCAATAGCACAACCTCCAGAAACACATCCGCATCACCTCCACTAGCTTCGCAATAACACAACCAGCAGAACCACATCCACATCACCTCCACAAACTCCCCAATAACACAACCTCCAGAAACACATCCTCATCACCTCCGCTAACTTCCCAATAACACAACCTCCAGAAACACATCCACATCACCTCCACTTACTTTCCAATAACACAGCCTCCAGAAACACAACCTCATCACCTCCACTAACTCCTCAAGAACACACCCTCCAGATACACATCCTCATCACCTCCATTAACCTCCCAATAACACAACCACCAGAAACACATCCTCATCACCTCCACTAACTCCTCAAGAACACACCCTCCAGGTACACATCCTCATCACCTCCACTAACTTCCCAATAACACAACCTCCAGAAACACATACTCATCACCTCCACTAACTCCTCAAGAACACAACCTCCAGATACACATCCTCATCGCCTCCACTAACTTCCCAATAACACAACCTCCAGAAACACATCCTCATCACCTCCACTAACTTCCCAATAACACAACCTCCAGAAACACATCCTCATCACCTCCACTAACTTCCCTATAACACAGCCTGCAGAAACACATCCACATCACCTCCACAACATCCCAATAACACAACCTCCAGAAACACAACCTCATCACCTCCACTAACTTCCCAATAACATAACCTCCAGAAACACGTCCTCATCACCTCCACTAACTTCCCAATAACACAACCTCCAGAAACACATCCACATCACCTCCACTAACTTCCCAATAACACAACCTCCAGAAACTCATCCTCATCACCTCCACTAACTTCCCAATAACACAACCTCCAGAAACACATCCACATCACCTCCACTAGCTTCCCAATAACACAACCAGCAGAACCACATCCTCATCACCTCCACTAACTTTACAATAACACAACCTCCAGGAACACATCCTCATCACCTCCACTAACTTCCCAATAGCACAACCTCCAGAAACACATCCGCATCACCTCCACTAGCTTCGCAATAACACAACCAGCAGAACCACATCCACATCACCTCCACAAACTCCCCAATAACACAACCTCCAGAAACACATCCTCATCACCTCCGCTAACTTCCCAATAACACAACCTCCAGAAACACATCCACATCACCTCCACTTACTTTCCAATAACACAGCCTCCAGAAACACAACCTCATCACCTCCACTAACTCCTCAAGAACACACCCTCCAGATACACATCCTCATCACCTCCATTAACCTCCCAATAACACAACCACCAGAAACACATCCTCATCACCTCCACTAACTCCTCAAGAACACACCCTCCAGGTACACATCCTCATCACCTCCACTAACTTCCCAATAACACAACCTCCAGAAACACATACTCATCACCTCCACTAACTCCTCAAGAACACAACCTCCAGATACACATCCTCATCGCCTCCACTAACTTCCCAATAACACAACCTCCAGAAACACATCCTCATCACCTCCACTAACTTCCCAATATCACAACCTCCAGAAACACATCCTCATCACCTCCACTAACTTCCCAATAACACAACCTGCAGAAACACATCCTCATCACCTCCACTAACTTCCCAATATCACAACCTCCAGAAACACATCCTCATCAACCCAACTAACTTCCTAATAACACAACCTCCAGAAACACATCCTCATTACCTCCACTAACCTCCCAATAGCACAATAGACAGAAACACATCTTCATCACCTCCACTAACCTCCCAATAACACAATCTCAAGAAACACATCCTCATCACCTCCACTAACCTCCCAATAACAAAACCTACAGAAACACATCCACATCACCTCCATTAACTCCTCAATAACACAAGCTCCAGAAACACATCCTCCTCACCTCGACTAACTTCCCAATAACAAAACCTCCAGAAAAACATCCTCATCACCTCCACTAACTTCCCAATAACACAACCTCCAGAAACACATCCACATCACCTCCATTAACTCCTCAATAACACAAGCTCCAGAAACACATCCTCCTCACCTCCACTAACTTCCCAATAACAAAACCTCCAGAAACACATCCTCATCACCTCCACTAACTTCCCAATAACACAACCTCCAGAAACACATCCACATCACCTCCATTAACTCCCCAATAATAAAACCTCGAGAAATCCATTCTCATCACATCCACCATCTTCCTAATGACCCAAACACCAGAAACCATCCTGCTCCCCTCCACTAACTTCCCAATAACACCAACTCCAGAAACACATCCACATTTCCTCCACTAACTTCCCAATAACACAACCGGCAGGAACACATCCTCATCAACTCCACTAACTTACCAATAACACCAACTCCAGAAACACATCCTCATCAACTCCACTAACTCCTCAATTACAGAACCACCAGAAATCAAACCACTTCACCTCCACTAACTTCCCAATAACAGAACCTCCAGAAACACATCCTCATCACCTCCACTAACTTCCCAATAACACAAACTACAGAAACACATCCTCATCACCTCCACTAACTTCCCAATAATACAACCTCAAGAAACAGATCCTCATCACCACTAACTCCTCAAGAACACAACCTCCAGAACCACATCCTCATCACGTCCACAATCTTCCCTATAACACAACCTCCAGAAACACATCAGCTCCACTAACATCCCAATAACACAACCTCCAGAAATACTTCCACATCACCTCCACTAACTTCCCAATACCACAACCTCTAGAAGCACATCCTCATCACCTCCACAACCCAATAACACAACCTCCAGAAAGACATTCACATCACCTCCACTTACTTCCCAATAACACAACCGCCAGAAACACATTCACATAACCTCCGCTAACTTCCCAATAACACAACCTACACAAACCCTTCCACATGTCCTCCACTAACATCCCAATAACACAACCTCCAGAAACACATCCTCATCACCTCCACAACCCATTAACACAACCTCCAGAAAGATATTCACATCACCTCCACTTGCTTCCCAATAACACAACCGCCAGAAACACATCCTCATCACCTCCACTAACTTCCCAATAACACAACCACCAGAACCACATCCTCATCACCTCCACTAACTTCCCAATAACACAACCACCAGAACCACATCCTCATCACCACCACTAACGTCCCAATAACACAACCTCCAGAAACACATCCACATCACCTCCATTAACTTCCCAATAACACAACCTCCAGAAACACATCCACATCACCTCCATTAACTTCCCAATAACACAACCACCAGAACCACATCCTCATCACCACCACTAACATCCCAATAACACAACCTCCAGAAACACATCCTCATCACCTCCACTAACTTCCCAATAACACAACCACCAGAACCACATCCTCATCACCACCACTAACGTCCCAATAACACAACCTCCAGAAACACATCCACATCACCTCCATTAACTCCCCAATAACAAACCCTCGAGAAATCCATTCTCATTACATCCACCATCTTCCTAATGACCCAAACCCCAGAAACCCATCCTGATCCCCTCCACTAACTTCCCAATAACACAAACTCCATGAACACATCGACATTTCCTCCACTAACTTCCCAATAACACAACCTGCAGGAACACATCCTCATCAACTCCACTAACTTACCAATAACACCAACTCCAGAAACACATCCTCATCAACTCCACTAACTTCCCAATAACACAACCTGCAGAAACACACCCTCATCAACTCCACTAACTCCTCAATTACAGAACCACCAGAAATCGAACCACTTCACCTCCACTAGCTTCCCAATAATTCAACCTCCAGAAACACGTCCTCATCACCTCCACTAACTTCCCAATAGCACAACCTCCATAAACCCATCCACATCACCTCCACTAACTTCCCAATAACACAACTTCCAGAGACCCATCCACATCACCTCCACTAATTTCCCAATAAGACAACCTCCAGAAAAACATCCTCATCACCTCCAATAACTTCCCAATAACACAACCTCCAGAACCACATCCTCATCACCTCCACTAACTTCCCAATAACACAACCTCCAGAAACACGTCCTCATCACCTCCACTAACTCCTCAAGAACAGCCCCTCCAGATAGACATCCTCATATCCTCCATTAATCTCCCAATAACACAACCACCAGAAACACATCCTCATCACCTCAACTAACTCCTCAAGAACACTACCTCCAGATACACATCCTCATCACCTCCACTAACTTCCCAATAACACAACCTCCAGAAACACGTCCTCATCAACCCACTAACTTCCCAATAACACAACCTCCAGAAACACATAAACTCCACTAACTTCCCTGTAACACAGCCTGCAGAAGCACATCCTCATCACCTCCACTAACTTCCCAATAACACAACCTCCAGAAACACATCAGCTCCACTAATATCCCAATAATAGAACCTTCAGATACCATCCTTATCACCTCCACTAACTTCCCAATAACACAACCTCCAGAAACACATCCTCATCACCTCCACTAACTTCCCTGTAACACAGCCTGCAGAAACACATCAGCTCCACTAACATCCCAATAATAGAACCTTCAGATACCCATCTACACCTCCTCCACTAACTTCCCAAAAACAAAACCACCAGAACCACATCCTCATCACCTCCACTAACTTCACAATAACACAACCTCCAGAAATACATCCTCATCATCTCCACTAACTTCCCAATCACACAACCCCCAGAAACACATCCTCATCACCTCCACTAACTTCCCAATAACACAACCTCCAGAAACACATCCTCATCACCTCCACTAACTTCCCAATAACACAACCTCCAGAACCACATCTTCATCACCTCCACAACTTCGCAATAACACAACCTCCAGAAAAACATCCTCATCACGTCCACTAACTTCCCAATAACATAACCTCCAGAAACACATCCACATCACCTCCACTAACTTCCCAATATCACAACCTCCAGAAATACATCCTCATCACCTCCACTAACTTCACAATAACACAACCACCAGAACCACATCCTCATCACCTCCACTAACTCCTCAAGAACACACCCTCCAGATACACATCCTCATCACCTCCATTAACCTCCCAATAACGCAACCTCCAGAAACACATCCTCATCACCTCCACTAACTTCACAATAACACAACCACCAGAAACACATCCTCATCACCCCCACTAACTTCCCAATAACACAACCTCCAGAAACACATCCGCATCACCTCCACTAACTCCTCAAGAACACAACCTCCAAATACACATCCTCATCACCTCCACTAACTTCCCAATAACACAACCACCAGAAACACATCCTCATCACCTCCACTAACTCCTCAATAACACACCCTCCAGATACACATCCTCATCACCTCCACTAACCTCCCAATAACACAACCTCCAGAAACACATCCTCATCACCTCCACTAACTCCTCAAGAACACAACCTCCAGAAACACATCCTCATCACCTCCACTAACCTCCCAATAACACAACCTCCAGAACCACATCCTCATCACCTCCACTAACTCCTCAATAACACAACCTCCAGAAACACATCCTCATCACCTCCATTAACCTCCCAATAACACAACCACCAGCAACACATCCTCATCACCTCCACTAACTTCACAATAACACAACCACCAGAAACACATCCTCATCACCTCCACTAACTCCTCAATGACACACCCTCCAGAAACACATCCTCATCACCTCCACTAACCTCCCAATAACACAACCTCCAGAAACACATCCTCATCACCTCCACCAACTCCTCAAGAACACAACCTCCAAATACACATCCTCATCACCTCCACTAACTTCCCAATAACACAACCTCCAGAAACACATCCTCATCACCTCCACTAACTCCTGAAGAACACAACCTTCAGAAACACATCCTCATCACCTCCACTAACTTCCCAATAACACAACCTCCAGAAACACATCCTCATCACCTCCACTAACTTCCCAATAACACAACCTCCAGAAACACATCCTCATCACCTCCACTAACTCCTCAATAACACAACCACCAGAAACCCATCCTCATCACCTCCACTAACTCATCAATAACACAACCTCCAGAAACACATCCTCATCACCTCCAATAACTTCACAATAACACAACCTCCAGAAACACATCCTCATCACCTCCACTAACTCCTCAAGAACACACCCTCCAGATACACATCCTCATCACCTCCATTAACCTCCCAATAACACAACCTACAGAAACACATCCTCATCACCACAACTAACCTCCCAATAACACAACCTCCAGAAACACATCCTCATCACCTCCACTAACTCCTCAATAACACAACCTCCAGAAACCCATCCTCATCACCTCCACTAACTCCTCAAGAACACACCCTCCAGATACACATCCTCATCACCTCCATTAACTTCCCAATAACACAACCACCAGAAACAAATCCTCATCACCACCACTAACCTCCCAATAACACAACCTCCAGAAACACATCCTCATCACCTCCACTAACTCCTCAAGAACACAACCTCCAAATACACATCCTCATCACCTCCACTAACTTCCCAATAACACAACCTCCAGAAACACGTCCTCATCACCTCCACTAACTTCCCAATAACATAACCTCCAGAAACACATCCTCATCACCACCACTAACCTCCCAATAACACAACCTCCAGAAACACATCCTCATCACCTCCAATAACTTTGCAATAATACAACCTCCAGAACCACATCCTCATCACCTCCAATAACTTTGCAATAACACATCCTCCAGAACCACATCCTCATCACTTCCACTAACTCCTCAAGGACACACCCTCCAGATACACATCCTCATCACCTCCATTAACCTCCCAATAACATAACCACCAGAAACACGGCCTTATCACCGCCACTACCTTCCCAATAACACAACCTCCAGAAACACATCCACATCACCTCCACTAACTTCACAATAACACAACCTCCAGAAACACATCCTCACCACCTCCAATAACTTTGCAATAACACAACCTCCAGAACCACATCCTCATCACCTCCACTAACTCCTCAAGAACACACCCTCCAGATACACATCCTCATCTCCTCCATTAACCTCCCAATAACACAACCACCAGAAACACATCCTCATCACCTCCACTAACTTCCCAATAACACAACCTACAGAAACACATCCTCATCACCTCCACTAACTTCCCAATAACACAACCTCCAGAAACACATCCTCATCACCTCCATTAACCTCCCAATAACACAACCACCAGAAACACATCCTCATCACCTCCACTAACTTCCCAATAACACAACCTACAGAAACACATCCTCATCACCTCCACTAACTTCCCAATAACACAACATCCAGAAACACATCCTCATCACCTCCACTAACTTCCCTATAACACAGCCTGCAGAAACACATCAGCTCCACTAACATCCCAATATTAGAACCTTCAGATACCCATCCTCATCCCCTCCACTAACTTCCCAATAACACAACCACCAGAACCACATCCTCATCACCTCCACTAACTTCCCAATAACACAAATTACACAAACCCATCCACATCACCTCCACTAACATCCCAATAACACACCCTACACAAACCCATCCACACCACCTCCACTAACATCCCAATAACACAACCTCCAGAAACAACCTCATCACCTCCACTAACTTCCCAATAACACAACCTCCAGAAACACATTCACATCACCTCCACTAACTTCCCAATAACACAACCTCCAGAAACACATCCTCATCACCTCCACTAACTTCCCAATAACACAACCACCAGAACCACATCCTCATCACCTCCACTAACCCCTCAATAACACAACCTCCAGAAACACATCCACATCACCTCCATTAACTCCCCAATTGCAAAACCTCGAGAAATCCATTCTCATTACATCCACCATCTTCCTAATGGCCCAAACCCCAGAAACCCATCCTGATCCCCTCCACTAACTTCCCAATAACACCAACTCCAGAAACACATCCACATTTCCTCCACTAACTTCCCAATAACACAACCTGCAGGAACACATCCTCATCAATTCCACTAACTTCCCAATAACACCAACTCCAGAAACACATCCTCATCAACACCACTAACTCCTCAATTACAGAACCACCAGAAATCGAACCACTTCACCTCCACTAGCTTCCCAATAATTCAACCTCCAGAAACACGTCCTCATCACCTCCAATAACCTCCCAATAAAACAACCTCCAGAAACACATCCTCTTCACCTCCACTAACTTCCCAATAACACAACCTCCAGAAACCCATCCTCATCACCTCCACTAACCATCCCAATAACACAACTTCAAGAAACACATTCACATCACCTCCAGTAACTCCCCAATAACACAACTTCCAGAAACACATCCACATCACCTCCACTAACTCCCCAATAACACAACCTCCAGAAACACGTTCACATCACCTCCACTAACTTCCCAATAACACAACCTCCAGAAACACATCCTCATCACCTCCACTAACTTTACAATAACACCAACTCCAGAAACACATCCTCATCACCTCCATTAACTTCCCAATAACACAAACTCCAGAAACACATCCTCATCAACCCAACTAACTTCCCAATAACACAATCTCCAGAAACACATCCTCATCACCTCCACTAACCTCCCAATAACACAACCTCCAGAAGCACATCCTCATCACCTCCACTAACTCCTCAAGAACACAACCTCCAGAAACACATCCTCATCACCTCCTTTAACTTCCCAATAACACAACCTCCAGAAACACATCCTCATCAACCCAACTAACTTCCCAATAACACAATCTCCAGAAACACATCCTCATCACCTCCACTAACTTCCCAATAACACAACCTCCAGAAACACATCTTCATCACCTCCACTAACCTCCCAATAACACAACCTCCAGAAACACATCCACATCACCTCCATTAACACCCCAATAATAAAACCTCGAGAAATCCATTCTCATCACATCCACCATCTTCCTAATGACCCAATCACCAGAAACCCATCCTGATCCCCTCCACTAACTTCCCAATAACACCAACTCCATAAACACATCCACTTTTCATCCACTAACTTCCCAATAACACAACCTGCAGGAACACATCCTCATCAATTCCACTAACTTCCCAATAACACCAACTCTAGAAACACATCCTCATCAACTCCACTAACTCCTCAATTACAGAACCACCAGAAATCAAACCACTTCACCTCCACTAGCTTCCCAATAACTCAACCTCCAGAAACACGTCCTCATCACCTCCACTAACTTCCCAATAACACAACCTCCAGAAACAGATCATCATCACCTCCACTAACTTCCCAATAACACAACCACCAGAAACACATCCTCATCACCTCCACTAACTTCCCAATAACACAACCTCCAGAAACACATCCGCATCACCTCCACTTACTCCTCAAGAACACAACCTCCAAATACACATCCTCATCACCTCCACTAACTTCCCAATAACACAACCACCAGAAACACATCCTCATCACCTCCACTAACTCCTCAATAATACACCCTCCAGATACACATCCTCATCACCTCCACTAACCTCCCAATAACACAACCTCCAGAAACACATCCTCATCACCTCCACTAACTCCTCAAGAACACAACCTCCAGAAACACATCCTCATCACCTCCACTAACCTCCCAATAACACAACCTCCAGAAACACATCCTCATCACGTCCAGTAACTTCACAATAACACAACCACCAGAACCACATCCTCATCACCTCCACTAACTCCTCAATAACACAACCTCCAGAAACACGTCCTCATCACCTCCAATAACCTCCCAATAAAACAACCTCCAGAAACACATCCTCTTCACCTCCACTAACTTCCCAATAACACAACCTCCAGAAACCCATCCTCATCACCTCCACTAACCATCCCAATAACACAACTTCAAGAAACACATTCACATCACCTCCAGTAACTCCCCAATAACACAACTTCCAGAAACACATCCACATCACCTCCACTAACTCCCCAATAACACAACCTCCAGAAACACGTTCACATCACCTCCACTAACTTCCCAATAACACAACCTCCAGAAACACATCCTCATCACCTCCACTAACTTTACAATAACACCAACTCCAGAAACACATCCTCATCACCTCCTTTAACTTCCCAATAACACAACCTCCAGAAACACATCCTCATCAACCCAACTAACTTCCCAATAACACAATCTCCAGAAACACATCCTCATCACCTCCACTAACTTCCCAATAACACAACCTCCAGAAACACATCCTCATCACCTCCACTAACTTCCCAATAACACAACCTCCAGAAACACATCCTCATCACCTCCACTAACTTCCCAATAACACAACCTCCAGAAACACATCCACATCACCTCCATTAACACCCCAATAATAATACCTCGAGAAATCCATTCTCATCACATCCACCATCTTCCAAATGACCCAATCACCAGAAACCCATCCTGATCCCCTCCACTAACTTCCCAATAACACCAACTCCATAAACACATCCACTTTTCATCCACTAACTTCCCAATAACACAACCTGCAGGAACACATCCTCATCAATTCCACTAACTTCCCAATAACACCAACTCCAGAAACACATCCTCATCAACTCCACTAACTCCTCAATTACAGAACCACCAGAAATCGAACCACTTCACCTCCACTAGCTTCCCAATAATTCAACCTCCAGAAACACGTCCTCATCACCTCCAATAACCTCCCAATAAAACAACCTCCAGAAACACATCCTCTTCACCTCCACTAACTTCCCAATAACACAACCTCCAGAAACCCATCCTCATCACCTCCACTAACCATCCCAATAACACAACTTCAAGAAACACATTCACATCACCTCCAGTAACTCCCCAATAACACAACCACCAGAAACACATCCACATCACCTCCACTAACTCGCCAATAACACAACCTCCAGAAACACGTTCACATCACCTCCACTAACTTCCCAATAACACAACCTGCAGGAACACATCCTCATCACCTCTACTAACTTCCCAATAACACAACCTCCAGCAACACATCCACATCACCTCCACTAACTCCCCAATAACACAACCTCCAGAAACACGTTCACATCACCTCCACTAACTTCCCAATAACACAACCTCCAGAAACACATCCTCATCACCTCCACTAACTTTACAATAACACCAACTCCAGAAACACATCCTCATCACCTCCATTAACTTCCCAATAACACAAACTCCAGAAACACATCCTCATCAACCCAACTAACTTCCCAATAACACAATCTCCAGAAACACATCCTCATCACCTCCACTAACCTCCCAATAACACAACCTCCAGAAACACATCCTCATCACCTCCACTAACTCCTCAAGAACACAACCTCCAGAAACACATCCTCATCACCTCCACTAACTTCCCAATAACACAACCTCCAGAAACACATCCTCATCACCTCCACTAACTTCCCAATAACACAACCTCCAGAAACACATCCACATCACCTCCATTAACACCCCAATAATAAAACCTCGAGAAATCCATTCTCATCACATCCACCATCTTCCTAATGACCCAATCACCAGAAACCCATCCTGATCCCCTCCACTAACTTCCCAATAACACCAACTCCATAAACACATCCACTTTTCATCCACTAACTTCCCAATAACACAACCTGCAGGAACACATCCTCATCAATTCCACTAACTTCCCAATAACACCAACTCTAGAAACACATCCTCATCAACTCCACTAACTCCTCAATTACAGAACCACCAGAAATCGAACCACTTCACCTCCACTAGCTTCCCAATAACTCAACCTCCAGAAACACGTCCTCATCACCTCCACTAACTTCCCAATAACACAACCTCCAGAAACAGATCATCATCACCTCCACTAACTTCCCAATAACACAACCACCAGAAACACATCCTCATCACCTCCACTAACTTCCCAATAACACAACCTCCAGAAACACATCCGCATCACCTCCACTTACTCCTCAAGAACACAACCTCCAAATACACATCCTCATCACCTCCACTAACTTCCCAATAACACAACCACCAGAAACACATCCTCATCACCTCCACTAACTCCTCAATAATACACCCTCCAGATACACATCCTCATCACCTCCACTAACCTCCCAATAACACAACCTCCAGAAACACATCCTCATCACCTCCACTAACTCCTCAAGAACACAACCTCCAGAAACACATCCTCATCACCTCCACTAACCTCCCAATAACACAACCTCCAGAAACACATCCTCATCACGTCCAGTAACTTCACAATAACACAACCACCAGAACCACATCCTCATCACCTCCACTAACTCCTCAATAACACAACCTCCAGAAACACGTCCTCATCACCTCCAATAACCTCCCAATAAAACAACCTCCAGAAACACATCCTCTTCACCTCCACTAACTTCCCAATAACACAACCTCCAGAAACCCATCCTCATCACCTCCACTAACCATCCCAATAACACAACTTCAAGAAACACATTCACATCACCTCCAGTAACTCCCCAATAACACAACTTCCAGAAACACATCCACATCACCTCCACTAACTCCCCAATAACACAACCTCCAGAAACACGTTCACATTACCTCCACTAACTTCCCAATAACACAACCTCCAGAAACACATCCTCATCACCTCCACTAACTTTACAATAACACCAACTCCAGAAACACATCCTCATCACCTCCATTAACTTCCCAATAACACAACCTCCAGAAACACATCCTCATCAACCCAACTAACTTCCCAATAACACAATCTCCAGAAACACATCCTCATCACCTCCACTAACTTCCCAATAACACAACCTCCAGAAACACATCCTCATCACCTCCACTAACTTCCCAATAACACAACCTCCAGAAACACATCCTCATCACCTCCACTAACTTCCCAATAACACAACCTCCAGAAACACATCCTGATCCCCTCCACTAACTTCCCAATAACACCAACTCCATAAACACATCCACTTTTCATCCACTAACTTCCCAATAACAAAACCTGCAGGAACACATCCTCATCAATTCCACTAACTTCCCAATAACACCAACTCTAGAAACACATCCTCATCAACTCCACTAACACCTCAATTACAGAACCACAAGAAATCGAACCACTTCACCTCCACTAGCTTCCCAATAACTCAACCTCCAGAAACACGTCCTCATCACCTCCACTAACTTCCCAATAACACAACCACCAGAAACACATCCTCATCACCTCCACTAACTTCCCAATAACACAACCTCCAGAAACACATCCGCATCACCTCCACTAACTTCCCAATAACACAACCACCAGAAACACATCCTCATCACCTCCACTAACTCCTCAATAACACACCCTCCAGATACACATCCTCATCACCTCCACTAACCTCCCAATAACACAACCCCCAGAAACACATCCTCATCACCTCCACTAACTCCTCAAGAACACAACCTCCAGAAACACATCCTCATCACCTCCAATAACTTTCCAATAACACAACCTCCAGAACCACATCCTCATAACCTCTACTAACTTTTCAATAACACAGCCTCCAGAAACACATCCTCATCACCTCCATTAACTCCTCAAGAACACCCCCTCCAGATAGACATCCTCATAACCTCCATTAATCTCCCAATAACACAACCAGCAGAAACGCATCCTCATCACCTCCACTAACTTCACAATAACACAACCACCAGAAACACATCCTCATCACCTCCACTAACTCCTCAATGACACAACCTCCAGAAACACATCCTCATCACCTCCACTAACTTCCCAATAACACAACCTCCAGAAACACATCCTCATCACCTCCACCAACTCCTCAAGAACACAACCTCCAAGTACACATCCTCATCACCTCCACTAACTTCCCAATAACACAACCTCCAGAAACACATCCTCATCACCTCCACTAACTCCTGAAGAACACAACCTCCAGAAACACATCCTCATCACCTCCACTAACTTCCCAATAACACAACCTCCAGAAACACATCCTCATCACCTCCACTAACTCATCAATAACACAACCTCCAGAAACACATCCTCATCACCTCCAATAACTTCACAATAACACAACCTCCAGAAACACATCCTCATCACCTCCACTAACTCCTCAAGAACACACCCTCCAGATACACATCCTCATCACCTCCATTAACCTCCCAATAACACAACCTACAGAAACACATCCTCATCACCACCACTAAACTCCCAATGACACAACCTCCAGAAACACATCCTCATCACCTCCACTAACTCCTCAATAACACAACCTCCAGAAACCCATCCTCATCACCTCCACTAACTCCTCAAGAACACACCCTCCAGATACACATCCTCATCATCTCCATTAACCTCCCAATAACACAACCTCCAGAAACACATCCTCATCACCACCACTAACCTCCCAATAACACAACCTCCAGAAACACATCCTCATCACCTCCACTAACTCCTCAAGAACACAACCTCCAAATACACATCCTCATCACCTCCACTAACTTCCCTATAACACAGCCTCCAGAAACACGTCCTCATCACCTACACTAACTTCCCAATAACACAACCTCCAGAAACACATCCTCATCACCTCCACTAACTTCCCAATAACACCAACTCCAGAAACACATCCTCATCACCTCCACTAACGTCCCAATAACACAGCCTCCAGAAACACATCCACATCACCTCCACTAACTTCCCAATAACACAACCTCCAGAAACACATCCTCATCACCTCCAATAACTTTCCAAAAACACAACCTCCAGAACCACATCCTCATAACGTCTACTAACTTTTCAATAACACAGCCTCCAGAAACACATCCTCATCACCTCCATTAACTCCTCAAGAACACCCCCTCCAGATAGACATCCTCATAACCTCCATTAATCTCCCAATAACACAACCAGCAGAAACGCATCCTCATCACCTCAACTAACTTCCCAATAGCAAAACCACCAGAAGCACATCCTCATCACCTCCACTAACTCCTCAATGACACACCCTCCAGAAACACATCCTCATCACCTCCACTAACTTCCCAATAACACAACATCCAGAAACACATCCTCATCACCTCCACCAACTCCTCAAGAACACAACCTCCAAATACACATCCTCATCACCTCCACTAACTTCCCAATAACACAACCTCCAGAAACACATCCTCATCACCTCCACTAACTCCTGAACAACACAACCTCCAGAAACACATCCTCATCACCTCCACTAACTTCCCAATAACACAACCTCCAGAAACACATCCTCATCACCTCCACTAACTCCTCAATAACACAACCACCAGAAACCCATCCTCATCACCTCCACTAACTCATCAATAACACAACCTCCAGAAACACATCCTCATCACCTCCACTAACTTCCCAATAACACAACCTCCAGAAACACATCCTCATCACCTCCACTAACTCCTCAATAACACAACCACCAGAAACACATCCTCATCACCTCCACTAACTCATCAATAACACAACCTCCAGAAACACATCCTCATCACCTCCACTAACTCATCAATAACACAACCTCCAGAAACACATCCTCATCACCTCCACTAACTTCCCAATAACACAACCTCCAGAAACACATCCTCATCACCTCCACTAACTCCTCAAGAACACACCCTCCAGATACACATCCTCATCACCTCCATTAACCTCCCAATAACACAACCTACAGAAACACATCCTCATCACCACCACTAACCTCCCAATAACACAACCTCCAGAAACACATCCTCATCACCTCCACTAACTCCTCAATAACACAACCTCCAGAAACCCATCCTCATCACCTCCACTAACTCCTCAAGAACACACCCTCCAGATACACATCCTCATCACCTCCACTACCTTCCCTATAACACAGCCTCCAGAAACACGTCCTCATCACCTCCACTAACTTCCCAATAACACAACCTCCAGAAACACATCCTCATCACCTCCAATAACTTTCCAATAACACAACCTCCAGAACCACATCCTCATAACCTCCACTAACTTTTCAATAACACAGCCTCCAGAAACACATCCTCATCACCTCCACTAACATCCCTATAACACAGCCTCCAGAAACACGTCCTCATCACCTCCACTAACTTCCCAATAACACAACCTTCAGAAACACATCAGCTCCACTAACATCCCAATAATAGAACCTTCAGATACCCATCCTCATCACCTCCACTAACTTCCCAATAACACAACCTCCAGAAACACATCAGCTCCACTAACATCCCAATAATAGAACCTTCAGATACCCATCCTTATCACCTCCACTAACTTCCCAATAACACAACCTCCAGAAACACATCCTCATCACCTCCACTAACTTCCCTGTAACACAGCCTGCAGAAACACATCAGCTCCACTAACATCCCAATAATAGAACCTTCAGATACCCATCCACATCTCCTCCACTAACTTCCCAAAAACAAAACCACCAGAACCACATCCTCATCACCTCCACTAACTTCACAATAACACAACCTCCAGAAATACATCCTCATCACCTCCACTAACTTCCCAATAACACAACCTACAGAAACACATCCTCATCACCTCCACAACTTTGCAATAACACAACCTCCAGAAACACATCCTCATCACGCCCACTAACTTCCCAATAACATAACCTCCAGAAACACATCCACATCACCTCCACTAACTTCCCAATAACACAACCTCCAGAAATACATCCTCATCACCTCCACTAACTTCACAATAACACAACCACCCAAACCACATCCTCATCACCTCCCCTAACTCCTCAAGAACACACCCTCCAGATACACATCCTCATCACCTCCATTAACCTCCCAATAACACAACCTCCAGAAACACATCCTCATCACCTCCATTAACCTCCCAATAACACAACCTCCAGAAATACATCCTCATCACCTCCACTAACTTCACAATAACACAACCACCAGAAACACATCCTCATCACCTCCACTAACTTCCCAATAACACAACATCCAGAAACACATCCTCATCACCTCCACTAACTTCGCAATAACACAACCTCCAGAAACACATCAGCTCCACTAACATCCCAATAATAGAACCTTCAGATACCCATCATTATCACCTCCACTAACTTCCCAATAACACAACCTCCAGAAACACATCCTCATCACCTCCACTAACTTCCCTGTAACGCAGCCTGCAGAAACACATGAGCTCCACTAACATCCCAATAATAGAACCTTCAGATACCCATCCACATCTCCTCCACTAACTTCCCAAAAACAAAACCACCAGAACCACATCCTCATCACCTCCACTAACTTCACAATAACACAACCTCCAGAAATACATCCTCATCACCTCCACTAACTTCCCAATAACACAACCTACAGAAACACATCCTCATCACCTCCACAACTTCGCAATAACACAACCTCCAGAAACACATCCTCATCACGTCCACTAACTTCCCAATAACATAACCTCCAGAAACACATCCACATCACCTCCACTAACTTCCCAATAACACAACCTCCAGAAATACATCCTCATCACCTCCACTAACTTCACAATAACACAACCACCAGAACCACATCCTCATCACCTCCACTAACTCCTCAAGAACACACCCTCCAGATACACATCCTCATCACCTCCATTAACCTCCCAATAACACAACCTCCAGAAACACATCCTCATCACCTCCATTAAGCTCCCAATAACACAACCTCCAGAAATACATCCTCATCACCTCCACTAACTTCACAATAACACAACCACCAGAAACACATCCTCATCACCTCCACTAACTTCCCAATAACATAACCTCCAGAAACACATCCGCATCACCTCCACTAACTCCTCAAGAACACAACCTCCAAATACACATCCTCATCACCTCCACTAACTTCCCAATAACACAACCACCAGAAACACTACCTCATCACCTCCACTAACTCCTCAATAACACACCCTCCAGTTACACATCCTCATCACCTCCACTAACCTCCCAATAACACAACCTCCAGAAACACATCCTCATCACCTCCACTAACTCCTCAAGAACACACCCTCCAGAAACACATCCTCATCACCTCCACTAACCTCCCAATAACACAACCTCCAGAAACACATCCTCATCACCTCCACTAACTTCACAATAACACAACCACCAGAACCACATCCTCATCACCTCCACTAACTCCTCAATAACACAACCTCCAGAAACACATCCTCATCACCTCCATTAACCTCCCAATAACACAACCACCAGAAACACATCCTCATCATCTCCACTAACTTCACAATAAAACAACCACCAGAAACACATCCTCATCACCTCCACTAACTCCTCAATGACACACCCTCCAGAAACACATCCTCATCACCTCCACTAACTTCCCAATAACACAACCTCCAGAAACACATCCTCATCACCTCCACTAACTCCTCAAGAACACACCCTCCAGATACACATCCTCATCACCTCCATTAACCTCCCAATAACACAACCTACAGAAACACATCCTCATCACCTCCACTAACTTCACAATAACACAACCACCAGAAACACATCCTCATCACCTCCACTAACTTCCCAATAACACAACCTCCAGAAACACATCCGCATCACCTCCACTAACTCCTCAAGAACACAACCTCCAAATACACATCCTCATCACCTCCACTAACTTCCCAATAACACAACCACCAGAAACACATCCTCATCACCTCCACTAACTCCTCAATAACACACCCTCCAGATACACATCCTCATCACCTCCACTAACCTCCCAATAACACAACCTCCAGAAACACATCCTCATCACCTCCACTAACTCCTCAAGAACACACCCTCCAGAAACACATCCTCATCACCTCCACTAACCTCCCAATAACACAACCTCCAGAAACACATCCTCATCACCTCCACTAACTTCACAATAACACAACCACCAGAACCACATCCTCATCACCTCCACTAACTCCTCAATAACACAACCTCCAGAAACACATCCTCATCACCTCCATTAACCTCTCAATAAAACAACCACCAGAAACACATCCTCATCATCTCCACTAACTTCACAATAGCACAACCACCAGAAACACATCCTCATCACCTCCACTAACTCCTCAATGACACACCCTCCAGAAACACATCCTCATCACCTCCACTAACTTCCCAATAACACAACCTCCAGAAACACATCCTCATCACCTCCACTAACTCCTCAAGAACACACCCTCCAGATACACATCCTCATCACCTCCATTAACCTCCCAATAATACAACCTACAGAAACACATCCTCATCACCACCACTAACCTCCCAATAACACAACCTCCAGAAACACATCCTCATCACCTCCACTAACTCCTCAATAACACAACCTCCAGAAACCCATCCTCATCACCTCCACTAACTCCTCAAGAACACACCCTCCAGATACACATCCTCATCACCTCCATTAACCTCCCAATAACACAACCTCCAGAAACACATCCTCATCACCACCACTAACTTCCCAATAACACAACCTCCAGAAACACGTCCTCATCACCTCCATTAACTTCCCAATAACATAACCTCCAGAAACACATCCTCATCACCTCCAATAACTTTGCAATAACACAACCTCCAGATACACATCCTCATCACCTCCACTAACCTCCCAATAACACAACCTCCAGAAACACATCCTCATCACCTCCACTAACTCCTCAAGAACACACCCTCCAGAAACACATCCTCATCACCTCCACTAACCTCCCAATAACACAACCTCCAGAAACACATCCTCATCACCTCCACTAACTTCCCAATAACACAACCACCAGAAACACATCCTCATCACCTCCACTAACTCCTCAATAACACACCCTCCAGATACACATCCTCATCACCTCCACTAACCTCCCAATAACACAACCTCCAGAAACACATCCTCAACACCTCCACTAACTCCTCAAGAACACACCCTCCAGAAACACATCCTCATCACCTAGACTAACCTCCCAATAACACAACCTCCAGAAACACATCCTCATCACCTCCACTAACTTCACAATAACACAACCACCAGAACCACATCCTCATCACCTCCACTAACTCCTCAATAACACAACCTCCAGAAACACATCCTCATCACCTCCATTAACCTCCCAATAAAACAACCACCAGAAACACATCCTCATCATCTCCACTAACTTCACAATAGCACAACCACCAGAAACACATCCTCATCACCTCCACTAACTCCTCAATGACACACCCTCCAGAAACACATCCTCATCACCTCCACTAACTTCCCAATAACACAACCTCCAGAAACACATCCTCATCACCTCCACTAACTCCTCAAGAACACACCCTCCAGATACACATCCTCATCACCTCCATTAACCTCCCAATAATACAACCTACAGAAACACATCCTCATCACCACCACTAACCTCCCAATAACACAACCTCCAGAAACACATCCTCATCACCTCCACTAACTCCTCAATAACACAACCTCCAGAAACCCATCCTCATCACCTCCACTAACTCCTCAAGAACACACCCTCCAGATACACATCCTCATCACCTCCATTAACCTCCCAATAACACAACCTCCAGAAACACATCCTCATCACCACCACTAACTTCCCAATAACACAACCACCAGAAACACATCCTCATCACCTCCACTAACTCCTCAATAACACACCCTCCAGATACACATCCTCATCACCTCCACTAACCTCCCAATAACACAACCTCCAGAAACACATCCTCAACACCTCCACTAACTCCTCAAGAACACACCCTCCAGAAACACATCCTCATCACCTCCACTAACCTCCCAATAACACAACCTCCAGAAACACATCCTCATCACCTCCACTAACTTCACAATAACACAACCACCAGAACCACATCCTCATCACCTCCACTAACTCCTCAATAACACAACCTCCAGAAACACATCCTCATCACCTCCATTAACCTCCCAATAAAACAACCACCAGAAACACATCCTCATCATCTCCACTAACTTCACAATAGCACAACCACCAGAAACACATCCTCATCACCTCCACTAACTCCTCAATGACACACCCTCCAGAAACACATCCTCATCACCTCCACTAACTTCCCAATAACACAACCTCCAGAAACACATCCTCATCACCTCCACTAACTCCTCAAGAACACACCCTCCAGATACACATCCTCATCACCTCCATTAACCTCCCAATAATACAACCTACAGAAACACATCCTCATCACCACCACTAACCTCCCAATAACACAACCTCCAGAAACACATCCTCATCACCTCCACTAACTCCTCAATAACACAACCTCCAGAAACCCATCCTCATCACCTCCACTAACTCCTCAAGAACACACCCTCCAGATACACATCCTCATCACCTCCATTAACCTCCCAATAACACAACCTCCAGAAACACATCCTCATCACCACCACTAACTTCCCAATAACACAACCTCCAGAAACACGTCCTCATCACCTCCATTAACTTCCCAATAACATAACCTCCAGAAACACATCCTCATCACCTCCACTAACCTCCCAATAACACAACCTCCAGAAACACATCCTCATCACCTCCAATAACTTTGCAATAACACAACCTCCAGAACCACATCCTCATCACCTCCAATAACTTTGCAATAACACAACCCCCAGAACCACATCCTCATCACTTCCACTAACTCCTCAAGAACACACCCTCCAGATACACATCCTCATCACCTCCATTAACCTCCCAATAACACAACCACCAGAAACACATCCTCATCACCTCCACTAACTTCCCAATAACACAACCTCCAGAAACACATCCTCATCACCTCCACTAACTCCTCAATGACACACCCTCCAGAAACACATCCTCATCACCTCCACTAACCTCCCAATAACACAACCTCCAGAAACACATCCTCATCACCCCCACTAACTTCCCAATAACACAACCTCCAGAAACACATCCTCATCACCTCCACTAACTTCCCAATAACACAACCTCCAGAAACACATCCTCATCACCTCTACTAACTTCCCAATAACACAACCTCCAGAAACACATCCTCATCACCTCCACTAACTTCCCAATAACACAACCTCCAGAAACACATCCTCATCACCTCTACTAACTTCCCAATAACACAACCTCCAGAAACACATCCTCATCACCTCTACTAACTTCCCAATAACACAACCTACAGAAACACATCCTCATCACCTCTACTAACTTCCCAATAACACAACCTCCAGAAACACATCCTCATCACCTCTACTAACTTCCCAATAACACAACCTACATAACCACATCCTCATCACCTCCACTAACTCCTCAATAACACAACCTCCAGAAACACATCCTCATCACCTCCATTAACCTCCCAATAACACAACCACCAGACACACATCCTCATCATCTCCACTAACTTCACAATAACACAACCACCAGAAACACATCCTCATCACCTCCACTAACTCCTCAATGACACACCCTCCAGAAACACATCCTCATCACCTCCACTAACTTCCCAATAACACAACCTCCAGAAACACATCCTCATCACCTCCACTAACTCCTCAAGAACACACCCTCCAGATACACATCCTCATCACCTCCATTAACCTCCCAATAACACAACCTACAGAAACACATCCTCATCACCACCACTAACCTCCCAATAACACAACCTCCAGAAACACATCCTCATCACCTCCACTAACTCCTCAATAACACAACCTCCAGAAACCCATCCTCATCACCTCCACTAACTCCTCAAGAACACACCCTCCAGATACACATCCTCATCACCTCCATTAACCTCCCAATAACACAACCTCCAGAAACACATCCTCATCACCACCACTAACTTTCCAATAACACAACCTCCAGAAACACGTCCTCATCACCTCCACTAACTTCCCAATAACATAACCTCCAGAAACACATCCTCATCACCTCCACTAACCTCCCAATAACACAACCTCCAGAAACACATCCTCATCACCTCCAATAACTTTGCAATAACACAACCTCCAGAACCACATCCTCATCACCTCCAATAACTTTGCAATAACACAACCCCCAGAACCACATCCTCATCACTTCCACTAACTCCTCAAGAACACACCCTCCAGATACACATCCTCATCACCTCCATTAAACTCCCAATAACACAACCACCAGAAACACATCCTCATCACCTCCACTAACTTCCCAATAACACCAACTCCAGAACACATCCTCATCAACTCCACTAACTCCTCAATTACAGAACCACCAGAAATCGAACCACTTCACCTCCACTAGCTTCCCAATAATTCAACCTCCAGAAACACATCCTCATCACCCCCACTAACTTCCCAATAACACAACCTCCAGATACACATCCTCATCACCTCCATTAACCTCCCAATAACACAACCACCAGAAACACATCCTCATCACCTCCACTAACTTCCCAATAACACAACCTCCAGAAACACATCCACATCACCTCCACTAACTTCACAATAACACAACCTCCAGAAACACATCCTCACCACCTCCAATAACTTTGCAATAACACAACCTCCAGAACCACATCCTCATCACCTCCACTAACTCCTCAAGAACACACCCTCCAGATACACATCCTCATCACCTCCATTAACCTCCCAATAACACAACCACCAGAAACACATCCTCATCACCTCCACTAACTTCCCAAAAACACAACCTCCAGAAACACATCCTCATCACCTCCACTAACCTCCCAATAACACAACCTCCAGAAACACATCCTCATCACCTCCACTAACCTCCCAATAACACAACATCCAGAAACATATCCTCATCACCCCCACTAACTTCCCAATAACACAACCTCCAGAAACACATCCTCATCACCTCCACTAACTTCCCAATAACACAACCTCCAGAAACACATCCTCATCACCTCTACTAACTTCCCAATAACACAACCTCCAGAAACACATCCTCATCACCTCCACTAACTTCCCAATAACACAACCTCCAGAAACACATCCTCATCACCTCTACTAACTTCCCAATAACACAACCTCCAGAAACACATCCTCATCACCTCTACTAACTTCCCAATAACACAACCTACAGAAACACATCCACATCACCTCCACTAACTTCCCAATAACACAACATCCAGAAACACATCCTCATCACCTCCACTAACTTCCCTATAACACAACCTCCAGAAACACATCCTCATCACCTCCACTAACCTGCCAATAACACAACCACCAGAACACATCCTCATCACCTCCACTAACTTCCCAATAACACAACCTACAGAAACACATCCTCATCACCTCTACTAACTTCCCAATAACACAACCTCCAGAAACACATCCTCATCACCTCTACTAACTTCCCAATAACACAACCTTCAGAAACACATCCACATCACCTCCACTAACTTCCCAATAACACAACATCCAGAAACACATCCTCATCACCTCCACTAACTTCCCAATAACACAACCTACAGAAACACATCCTCATCACCTCCACTATCTTCCCAAGAACACAACCTCCAGAAACACATCCTCATCACCTCTACTAACTTCCCAATAACACAACCTCCAGAAACACATCCTCATCAACTCCACTAACTTCCCAATAACACAACCTGCAGAAACACATCCTCATCACTTCTACTAACTTCCCAATAACACAACCTCCAGAAACACATCCTCATCACCTCTACTAACTTCCCAATAACACAACCTCCAGAAACACATCCTCATCACCTCTACTAACTTCCCAATAACACAACCTACAGAAACACATCCACATCACCTCCACTAACTTCCCAATAACACAACATCCAGAAACACATCCTCATCACCTCCACTAACTTCCCAATAACACAACCTCCAGAAACACATCCTCATCACCTCTACTAACTTCCCAATAACACAACCTACAGAAACACATCCTCATCACCTCCACTAACTTCCCTATAACACAACCTCCAGAAACACATCCTCATCACCTCCACTAACTTCCCAATAACACAACCTCCAGAAACACATCCTCATCACCTCCACTAACTTCCCAATAACACAACCTCCAGAAACACATCCTCATCACCTCTGCTAACTTCCCAATAACACAACCTCCAGAAACACATCCTCATCACCTCTACTAACTTCCCAATAACACAACCTACAGAAACACATCCTCATCACCTCCACTAACTTCCCAATAACACAACCTCCAGAAACACATCCTCATCTCCTCCACTAACCTCCCAATAACACAACATCCAGAAACACATCCTCATCACCTCCACTAACTTCCCAATAACACAACCTCCAGAAACACATCCTCATCACCTCTACTAACTTCCCAATAACACAACCTACAGAAACACATCCTCATCACCTCCACTAACTTCCCAATAACACAACCTCCAGAAACACATCCTCATCACCTCCACTAACTTCCTAATAACACAACCACCAGAAACACATACTCATCACCTCCACTAACTTCCCAATAACACAACTTACACAAACCCATCCACATCACCTCCACTAACATCCCAATAACACAACCTACACAAACCCATCCACATCACCTCCACTAACATCCCAATAACACAACCACCAGAAACAACCTCATCACCTCCACTAACAACCCAATAACACAACCTACACAAACCCATCCACATCACCTCCACGAACGTCCCAATAACACAACCTCCAGACACACATCCTTTTCACCTCTACTAACCTCCCAATAACACAACCTCCAGAAACACATCCTCATCACCTCCACTAACTTCCCAATAACACAACCACCAGAACCACATCCTCATCACCACCACTAACTTCACAATAACAGAACCTCCAGAAACACATCCTCATCACCTCTACTAACTTCCCAATAACACAACCTCCAGAAACACATCCTCATCACCTCCATTAACTCCCCAATTGCAAAACCTCGAGAAATCCATTCTCATTACATCCACCATCTTCCTAATGACCCAAACCCCAGAAACCCATCCTGATCCCCTCCACTAACTTCCCAATAACACCAACTCCAGAAACTCATCCACATCACCTCCACTAACTTCCCTATAACACAACCTCCAGAAACACATCCTCATCACCTCTACTAACTTCCCAATAACACAACCTCCAGAAACACATCCTCATCACCTCCATTAACTCCCCAATTGCAAAACCTCGAGAAATCCATTCTCATTACATCCACCATCTTCCTAATGACCCAAACCCCAGAAACCCATCCTGATCCCCTCCACTAACTTCCCAATAACACCAACTCCAGAAACACATCCACATTTCCTCCGCTAACTTCCCAATAACACAACCTGCAGGAACACATCCTCATCAATTCCACTAACTTCCCAATAACACCAACTCCAGAACCACATCCTCATCACCTCCACTAACTTCCCTATAACACAACCTCCAGAAACACATCCTCATCACCTCCACTAACTTCCCAATAACACAACCTCCAGAAACACATCCTCATCACCTCCACTAACCTCCCAATAACACCACTTCCAGAAACACATCCACATCACCTCCACTAACTCCCCAATAACACAACCTCCAGAAACACGTTCACATCACCTCCACTAACTTCCCAATAACACAACCTCCAGAAACACATCCTCATCACCTCCACTAACTTTACAATAACACCAACTCCAGAAACACATCCTCATCACCTCCATTAACTTCCCAATAACACAACCTCCAGAAACACATCCTCATCACCTCCATTAACTTCCCAATAACACAACCTCCAGAAACACATCCTCATCACCTCCACTAACTTCCCAATAACACAACCTCCAGAAACACGTCCTCATCACCTCCACTAACTTCCCAATAACACAACCTCCAGAAACACATCTTCATCACCTCCACTAACCTCCCAATAACACAACCTCCAGAAACACATCCACATCACCTCCATTAACACCCCAATAATAAAACCTCGAGAAATCCATTCTCATCACATCCACCATCTTCCTAATGACCCAATCACCAGAAACCCATCCTGATCCCCTCCACTAACTTCCCAATAACACCAACTCCATAAACACATCCACTTTTCATCCACTAACTTCCCAATAACACAACCTGCAGGAACACATCCTCATCAATTCCACTAACTTCCCAACAACACCAACTCTAGAAACACATCCTCATCAACTGCACTATCTCCTCAATTACAGAACCACTAGAAATCGAACCACTTCACCTCCACTAGCTTCCCAATAACTCAACCTCCAGAAACACTTCCTCATCACCTCCACTAACTTCCGAATAACACAACCTCCAGAAACAGATCATCATCACCTCCACTAACTTCCCAATAACACAACCACCAGAAACACATCCTCATCACCTCCACTAACTTCCCAATAACACAACCTCCAGAAACACATCCGCATCACCTCCACTAACTCCTCAAGAACACAACTTCCAAATACACATCCTCATCACCTCCACTAACTTCCCAATAACACAACCACCAGAAACACATCCTCATCACCTCCACTAACTCCTCAATAACACACCCTCCAGATACACATCCTCATCACCTCCACTAACCTCCCAATAACACAACCTCCAGAAACACATCCTCATCACCTCCACTAACTCCTCAAGAACACAACCTCCAGAAACACATCCTCATCACCTCCACTAACCTCCCAATAACACAACCTCCAGAAACACATCCTCATCACCTCCACTAACTCCTGAAGAACACAACCTCCAGAAACACATCCTCATCACCTCCACTAACTTCCCAATAACACAACCTCCAGAAACACATCCTCATCACCTCCACTAACTTCCCAATAACACAACCTCCAGAAACACATCCTCATCACCTCCACTAACTCCTCAATAACACAACCACCTAAACCCATCCTCATCACCTCCACTAACTCATCAATAACACAACCTCCAGAAACACATCCTCATCACCTCCACTAACCTCCCAATAACACAACCTCCAGAAACACATCCTCATCACCTCCACTAACTCCTGAAGAACACAACCTCCAGAAACACATCCTCATCACCTCCACTAACTTCCCAATAACACAACCTCCAGAAACACATCCTCATCACCTCCACTAACTTCCCAATAACACAACCTCCAGAAACACATCCTCATCACCTCCACTAACTTCACAATAACACAACCTCCAGAAACACATCCTCATCACCTCCACTAACTCCTCAAGAACACACCCTCCAGATACACATCCTCATCACCTCCATTAACCTCCCAATAACACAACCTACAGAAACACATCCTCATCACCACCAATAACCTCCCAATAACACAACCTCCAGAAACACATCCTCATCACCTCCACTAACTCCTCAATAACACAACCTCCAGAAACCCATCCTCATCACCTCCACTAACTCCTCAAGAACACACCCTCCAGATACACATCCTCATCACCTCCATTAGCCTCCCAATAACACAACCTCCAGAAACACATCCTCATAACCACCACTAACCTCCCAATAACACAACCTCCAGAAACACATCCTCATCACCTCCACTAACTCCTCAAGAACACAACCTCCAAATACACATCCTCATCACCTCCACTAACTTCCCTATAACACAGCCTCCAGAAACACGTCCTCATCACCTCCACTAACTTCCCAATAACACAACCTCCAGAAACACATCCTCATCACCTCCAATAACTTTCCAATAACACAACCTCCAGAAACACATCCTCATCACCTCCAATAACTTTTCAATAACACAGCCTCCAGAAACACATCCTCATCACCTCCACTAACTCCTCAAGAACACCCCCTCCAGATAGACATCCTCATAACCTCCATTAATCTCCCAATAACACAACCACCAGAAACGCATCCTCATCACCTCAACTAACTCCTCAAGAACACTACCTCCAGATACACATCCTCATCACCTCCACTAACTTCCCAATAACACAACCTCCAGAAACACATCCTCATCACCTCCACTAACTTCCCTATAACACAGCCTCGAGAAACACGTCCTCATCACCTCCACTAACTTCCCAATAACACAACCACCAGAAACACATCCTCATCACCTCCACTAACTTCACAACAACACAACCACCAGAAACACATCCTCATCACTTCCACTAACTCCTCAATGACACACCCTCCAGAAACACATCCTCATCACCTCCACTAACTTCCCAATAACACAACCTCCAGAAACACATCCTCATCACCTCCACCAACTCCTGAAGAACACAACCTCCAAATACACATCCTCATCACCTCCACTAACTTCCTAATAACACAACCTCCAGAAACACATCCTCATCACCTCCACTAACTCCTGAAGAGCACAACCTCCAGAAACACATCCTCATCACCTCCACTAACTTCCCAATAACACAACCTCCAGAAACACATCCTCATCACCTCCACTAACTTCCCAATAACACAACCTCCAGAAACACATCCTCATCACCTCCACTCACTCCTCAATAACACAACCACCAGAAACCCATCCTCATCACCTCCACTAACTCATCAATAACACAACCTCCAGAAACACATCCTCATCACCTCCAATAACTTCACAATAACACAACCTCCAGAAACACATCCTCATCACCTCCACTAACTCCTCAAGAACACACCCTCCAGATACACATCCTCATCACCTCCATTAACCTCCCAATAACACAACCTACAGAAACACATCCTCATCACCACCACTAACCTCCCAATAACACAACCTCCAGAAACACATCCTCATCACCTCCACTAACTCCTCAATCACACAACCTCCAGAAACCCATCCTCATCACCTCCACTAACTCCTCAAGAACACACCCTCCAGATACACATCCTCATCACCTCCATTAACCTCCCAATAACACAACCTCCAGAAACACATCCTCATCACCACCACTAACCTCCCAATAACACAACCTCCAGAAACACATCCTCGTCACCTCCACTAACTCCTCAAGAACACAACCTCCAAATACACATCCTCATCACCTCCACTAACTTCCCTATAACACAGCCTCCAGAAACACGTCCTCATCACCTCCACTAACTTCCCAATAACACAACCTCCAGAAACACATCCTCATCACCTCCAATAACTTTCCAATAACACAACCTCCAGAACCACATCCTCATAACCTCCACTAACTTTTCAATAACACAGCCTCCAGAAACACATCCTCATCACCTCCACTAACTCCTCAAGAACACCCCCTCCAGATAGACATCCTCATAACCTCCATTAATCTCCCAATAACACAACCACCAGAAACACATCCTCATCACCTCAACTAACTCCTCAAGAACACTACCTCCAGATACACATCCTCATCACCTCCACTAACATCCCTATAACACAGCCTCCAGAAACACGTCCTCATCACCTCCACTAACTTCCCAATAACACAACCTCCAGAAACACATCAGCTCAACTAACATCCCAATAATAGAACCTTCAGATACCCATCCTCATCACCTCCACTAACTTCCCAATAACACAACCTCCAGAAACACATCAGCTCCACTAACATCCCAATAATAGAACCTTCAGATACCCATCCTTATCACCTCCACTAACTTCCCAATAACACAACCTCCAGAAACACATCCTCATCACCTCCACTAACTTCCCTGTAACACAGCCTGCAGAAACACATCAGCTCCACTAACATCCCAATAACAGAACCTTCAGATAACCATCCACATCTCCTCCACTAACTTCCCAAAAACAAAACCACCAGAAACACATCCTCATCACCTCCACTAACTTCACAATAACACAACCTCCAGAAATACATCCTCATCACCTCCACTAACTTCCCAATAACACAACCTACAGAAACACATGCTCATCACCTCCACAACTTCGCAATAACACAACCTCCAGAAACACATCCTCATCACGTCCACTAACTTCCCAATAACATAACCTCCAGAAACACATCCACATCACCTCCACTAACTTCCCAATAACACAACCTCCAGAAATACATCCTCATCACCTCCACTAACTTCACAATAACACAACCACCAGAACCACATCCTCATCACCTCCACTAACTCCTCAAGAACACACCCTCCAGATACACATCCTCATCACCTCCATTAACCTCCCAATAACACAACCTCCAGAAATACATCCTCATCACCTCCATTAACCTCCCAATAACACAACCTCCAGAAATACATCCTCATCACCTCCACTAACTTCACAATAACACAACCACCAGAAACACATCCTCATCACCTCCACTAACTTCCCACTAACACAACCTCCAGAAACACATCCGCATCACCTCCACTAACTCCTCAAGAACACAACCTCCAAATACACATCCTCATCACCTCCACTAACTTCCCAATAACACAACCACCAGAAACACATCCTCATCACCTCCACTAACTCCTCAATAACACACCCTCCAGATACACATCCTCATCACCTCCACTAACCTCCCAATAACACAACCTCCAGAAACACATCCTCATCACCTCCAATAACTTTGCAATAACACAATCTCCAGAAACACATCCTCATCACCTCCACTAACTTCACAATAACACAACCACCAGAACCAAATCCTCATCACCTCCACTAACTCCTCAATAACACAACCTCCAGAAACACATCCTCATCATCTCCACTAACTTCACAATAACACAACCACCAGAAACACATCCTCATCACCTCCACTAACTCCTCAATGACACACCCTCCAGAAACACATCCTCATCACCTCCACTTACTTCCCAATAACACAACCTCCAGAAACACATCCTCATCACCTCCACCAACTCCTCAAGAACACAACCTCCAAATACACATCCTCATCACCTCCACTAACTTCCCAATAACACAACCTCCAGAAACACATCCTCATCACCTCCACTAACTCCTGAAGAACACAACCTCCAGAAACACATCCTCATCACCTCCACTAACTTCCCAATAACACAACCTCCAGAAACCCATCCTCATCACCTCCACTAACTCATCAATAACACAACCTCCTGAAACACATCCTCATCACCTCCAATAACTTCACAATAACACAACCTCCAGAAACACATCCTCATCACCTCCACTAACTCCTCAAGAACACACCCTCCAGATACACATCCTCATCACCTCCATTAACCTCCCAATAACACAACCTACAGAAACACATCCTCATCACCACCACTAACCTCCCAATAACACAACCTCCAGAAACACATCCTCATCACTCCACTAACTCCTCAATAACACAACCTCCAGAAACCCATCCTCATCACCTCCACTAACTCCTCAAGAACACACCCTCCAGATACACATCCTCATCACCTCCATTAACCTCCCAATAACACAACCTCCAGAAACACATCCTTATCACCACCACTAACCTCCCAATAACACAACCTCCAGAAACACATCCTCATCACCTCCACTAACTCCTCAAGAACACAACCTCCAAATACACATCCTCATCACCTCCACTAACTTCCGAATAACACAACCTCCAGAAACACGTCCTCATCACCTCCACTAACTTCCCAATAACATAACCTCCAGAAACACATCCTCATCACCTCCACTAACCTCCCAATAACACAACCTCCAGAAACACATCCTCATCACCTCCAATAACTTTGCAATAACACAACCTCCAGAACCACATCCTCATCACCTCCAATAACTTTGCAATAACACAACCTCCAGAACCACATCCTCATCACTTCCACTAACTCCTCAAGAACACACCCTCCAGATACCCATCCTCATCACCTCCATTAACCTCCCAATAACACAACCACCAGAAACACGGCCTTATCACCTCCACTACCTTCCCAATAACACAACCTCCAGAAACACATCCACATCACCTCCACTAACTTCACAATAACACAACCTCCAGAAACACATCCTCACCACCTCCAATAACTTTGCAATAACACAACCTCCAGAACCACATCCTCATCACCTCCACTAACTCCTCAAGAACACACCCTCCAGATACACATCCTCATCACCTCCATTAACCTCCCAATAACACAACCACCAGAAACACATCCTCATCACCTCCACTAACTTCCCAATAACACAACCTACAGAAACACATCCTCATCACCTCCACTAACTTCCCAATAACACAACCTCCAGAACACATCCTTATCACCTCCACTAACTTCCCAATAGCACAACCACCAGAAACACGTCCTCATCACCTCCACTAACTCCTCAAGAACACAACCTCAAAATACACATCCTCATCACCTCCACTAACTTCCCAATAACACAACATCCAGAAACACATCCTCATCACCTCCACTAACTTCCCTATAACACAGCCTGCAGAAACACATCAGCTCCACTAACATCCCAATAATAGAACCTTCAGATACCCATCCACATCTCCTCCACTAACTTCCCAATAACACAACCACCAGAACCACATCCTCATCACCTCCACTAACTTCCCAATAACACAACCTCCAGAAACACATCCACATCACCTCCACTAACTTCCCAATAACACAACTTACACAAACCCATCCACATAACCTCCACTAACATCCCAATAACACAACCTACACAAACCCATCCACATCACCTCCACTAACTCCTCAATAACACAACCTCCAGAAACACATCCTCATCACCTCCATTAACCTTCCAATAACACAACCACCAGAAACACATCCTCATCACCTCCACTAACTTCACAATAACACAACCACTAGAAACACATCCTCATCACCTCCACTAACTCCTCAATGACACACCCTCCAGAAACACATCCTCATCACCTCCACTAACTTCCCAATAACACAACCTCCAGAAACACATCCTCATCACCTCCACTAACTCCTGAAGAACACAACCTCCAGAAACACATCCTCATCACCTCCACTAACTTCCCAATAACACAACCTCCAGAAACACATCCTCATCACCTCCACTAACTTCCCAATAACACAACCTCCAGAAACACATCCTCATCACCTCCACTAACCGCTCAATAACACAACCACCAGAAACCCATCCTCATCACCTCCACTAACTCATCAATAACACAACCTCCAGAAACACATCCTCATCACCTCGAATAGCTTCACAATAACACAACCTCCAGAAACACATCCTCATCACCTCCACTAACTCCTCAAGAACACACCCTCCAGATACATATCCTCATCACCTCCATTAACCTCCCAATAACACAACCTACAGAAACACATCCTCATCACCACCACTAACCTCCCAATAACACAACCTCCAGAAACACATCCTCATCACCTCCACTAACTCCTCAATAACACAACCTCCAGAAACCCATCCTCATCACCTCCACTAACTCCTCAAGAACACACCCTCCAGAAACCCATCCTCATCACCACCACTAACCTCCCAATAACACAACCTCCAGAAACACATCCTCATCACCTCCACTAACTCCTCAAGAACACAACCTCCAAATACACATCCTCATCACCTCCACTAACTTCCCAATAACACAACCGCCAGAAACACGTCCTCATCACATCCACTAACTTCCCAATAACATAACCTCCAGAAACACATCCTCATCACCTCCAATAACTTTGCAATAACACAACCTCCAGAACCACATCCTCATCACCTCCAATAACTTTGCAATAACACAACCTCCAGAAACACATCCTCATCACCTCCATTAACCTCCCAATAACACAACCACCAGAAACACGGCCTTATCACCTCCACTACCTTCCCAATAACACAACCTCCAGAAACACATCCACATCACCTCCACTAACTTCCCAATAACACAACCTACAGAAACACATCCTCATCACCTCCACTAACTCCTCAAGAACACAACCTCAAAATACACATCCTCATCACCTCCACTAACTTCCCAATAACACAACATCCAGAAACACATCCTCATCACCTCTACTAACTTCCCTATAACACAGCCTGCAGAAACACATCAGCTCCACTAACATCCCAATAAAAAAACCTTCAGATACCCATCCACATCTCCTCCACTAACTTTCCAATAACACAACCACCAGAACCACATCCTCATCACCTCCACTAACTTCCCAATAACACAACCTCCAGAAACACATCCACATCACCTCCACTAACTTCCCAATAACACAACTTACACAAACCCATCCACATCACCTCCACTAACATCCCAATAACACAACCTACACAAACACATCCGCATCACCTCCACTAACTTCCCAATAACACAACCTCCAGAAACACATCCTCATCACCTCCACAACTTCGCTATAACATAACCTCCAGAAACACGTCCTCATCACCTCCACTAACGTCCCAATAACTCAACCTCCAGAAACACATCCTCATCCCCTCCACAACTTCCCAATAACACAACCTCCAGAAACACATCTTCATCACCTCCACTAACTTCCCAATAACACAACCTCCAGAAACACATTCACATCACGTCCACTAACTTCCCAATAACACAACCTCCAGAAACACATCCTCATCACCACCACTAACTTCACAATAACACAACCTCCAGGAACACATCCTCATCACCTCCACTAACTTCCCAATAATACAACCTCCAGAAACACATCCTCATCACCTCCACTAACTTCCCTATAACACAGCCTGCAGAAACACATCCACATCACCTCCACTAACTTCCCAATAACACAACCACCAGAACCACATCCTCATCACCACCACTAACTTCACAATAACACAACCTCCAGAAACACATCCACATCACCTCCATTAACTCCCCAATAGCAAAACCTCGAGAAATCCATTCTCATTACATCCACCATCTTCCTAATGACCCAAACACCAGAAACCCATCGTGACCCCCTCCACTAACTTCCCAATAACACCAACACCAGAAACACATCCACATTTCCTCCACTAACTTCCCAATAACACAACCTGCAGGAACACATCCTCATCAATTCCACTAACTTCCCAATAACACCAGCTCCAGAAACACACCCTCATCAACTCCACTAACTCCTCAATTACAGAACCACCAGAAATCGAACCACTTCACCTCCACTAGCTTCCCAATAATTCAACCTCCAGAAACACGTCCTCATCACCTCCAATAACCTCCCAATAAAACAACCTCCAGAAACCCATCCTCATCACATCCACTAACCTCCCAATAACACAACGTCAAGAAACACATTCACATCACCTCCACTAACTTCCCAATAACACAACTTCCAGAAACACATCCTCATCACCTCCACTAACTCCCCAATAACACAACCTCCAGAAACACGTTCACATCACCTCCATTAACTTCCCAATAACACAACCTCCAGAAACACATCCTCATCACCTCCACTAACTTCCCAATAACACAACCTCCAGAAACACATCCTCATCACCTCCACTAACTTCCCAATCACACAACCTCCAGAAACACATCCTCATCACCTCCACTAACTTCCCAATAACACAACCTCCAGAAACACGTCCTCATCACCTCCACTAACTTCCCAATAACACAACCTCCAGAAACACATCTTCATCACCTCCACTAACCTCCCAATAACACAACCTCCAGAAACACATCCACATCACCTCCATTAACACCCCAATAATAAAACCTCGAGAAATCCATTCTCATCACATCCACCATCTTCCTAATGACCCAATCACCAGAAACCCATCCTGATCCCCTCCACTAACTTCCCAATAACACCAACTCCATAAACACATCCACTTTTCATCCACTAACTTCCCAATAACACAACCTGCAGGAACACATCCTCATCAATTCCACTAACTTCCCAAATACACCGACTCTAGAAACACATCCTCATCAACTCCACTAACTCCTCAATTACAGAACCACCAGAAATCGAACCACTTCACCTCCACTAGCTTCCCAATAATTCAACCTCCAGAAACACGTCCTCATCACCTCCAATAACTTCCCAATAACACAACCTCCAGAAACACATCCTCATCACCTCCACTAACCTCCCAATAACACAACCCCCAGAAACACATCCTCATCACCTCCACTAACTCCTCAAGAACACCAACTCCAGAAACACATCTTCAATAACTCCAATAACTTCCCAATAACACAACCTCCAGAAATACATCCTCATCACCTCCACTAACTTCCCAATACACAACCTCCAGAAACCCATCCTGATCCCCTCCACTAACTTCCCAATAACACCAACTCCAGAAACACATCCACATCACCTCCACTAACTTCCCAATAACACAACCTCCAGAAACACGTCCTCATCACCTCCAATAACTTCCCAATAAAACAACCTCCTGAAACACGTCCTCATCACCTCCACTAACTTCCCAATAACACAACCTCCAGAAACACATCCTCATCAACCTCCACTAACTTCACAATAACACAACCTACACAAACTCATCCACATCACCTCCACTAACTTCCCAATAATTCAACCTCCAGAAACACGTCCTCATCACCTCCACTAACTTCCCAATAAAACAACCTCCAGAAACACGTCCTCATCAACTCCACTAACTTCCCAATAACACAACCTCCAGAAACACATCCTCATCACCTCCACTAACTTCCCAATAACACAACCTCCAGAAACACGTCCACATCACCTCCAATAACTTCCCAATAAAACAACCTCCAGAAACGCGTCCTCATCACCTCCACTAACTTCCCAATAACACAACCTCCAGAAACACGTCCACATCACGTCCAATAACTTCCCAATAAAACAACCTCCAGAAACACGTCCTCATCACCTCCAATAACTTCCCAATAAAACAACCTCCAGAAACACGTCCTCATCACCTCCACTAATTTCCCAATAACACAACCTCCAGAAACCCATTCACATCACCTCCACTAACTTCCCAATAATTCAACCTCCAGGAACACGTCCTCATCACCTCCACTAACTTCCCAATAACACAACCTCCAGAAACACGTCCACATCACCTCCAATAACTTCCCAATAAAACAAACTCTAGAAACACGTCCTCATCACTTCCACTAACTTCCCAATAAAACAACCTCCAGATACACATCCACATCATCTCCACTAACTTCCCAATAACACAACCTCCAGAAACACGTCCACATCACCTCCACTAACTTCCCAATAAAACAACCTCCAGAAACACATCCTCATCACCTCCACTAACTTCCCAATAACACAACCTCCAGAAACACGTCCACATCACCTCCAATAACTTCCCAATAAAACAACCTCCAGAAACACGTCCTCATCACCTCCACTAACTTCCCAATAAAACAACCTCCAGAAACACGTCCTCATCACCTCCACTAACTTCCCAATAACACAACCTCCAGAAACACGTCCACATCACCTCCAATAACTTCCCAATAAAACAACCTCCAGAAACACGTCCTCTTCACCTCCAATAACTTCCCAATAACACAACCTCCAGAAAACCATCCTGATCCCCTCCACTAACTTCCCAATAACACAACCTTCAGAATCACATCCACATCACCTCCACTAGCTTCCCAATTATTCAACCTCCAGAAACACGTCCTCATCACCTCCACTAACTTCCCAATAACACAACCTCCAGAAACACATCCACATCACGTCGACTAATTTCCCAATAACACAACCACCAGAAACACGTCCTCATCACCTACACTAATTTCCCAGTAACACAACCTCCAGAAACACATCCTCACCACCACCAATAACTTTGCAATAACAGAACCTCCAGAACCACATTCTCATCTCCTCCAATAACTTTCCAATAACACAACCTCCAGAAATACATCCTCATCAACTCCACTAACTTCCCAATAACACCAACTCCAGAAACACATCCTCATTTCCTCCACTAACTTCCCAATAACACAACCTGTAGGAACACATCCTCATCAACTCCACTAACTTCCCAATAACACCAACTCCAGAACACATCCTCATCAACTCCACTAACTCCTCAATTACAGAACCACCAGAAATCGAACCACTTCACCTCCACTAGCTTCCCAATAATTCAACCTCCAGAAACACATCCTCATCACCCCCACTAACTTCCCAATAACACAACCTCCAGAAACACATCCTCATCACCTCCACTAACTTCCCAATAACACAACCTCCAGAAACACATCCACATCACCTCCACTAACTTCCCAATAACACAACCTCCAGAAACACATCCACATCACCTCCACTAACTTCACAATAACACAACCTCCAGAAACACATCCTCATCAACTCCACTAACTTCCCAATAACACAACCTGCAGGAACACATCCTCATCACCTCCACTAACCTCCCAATAACACAACCTCCAGAAACACATCCACATCACCTCCACTAACTTCCCAATAACACAACTTCCAGAAATACATCCTCATCATCTCCACTAACTTCCCAATAACACAACCACCAGAACCACATCCTCATCACCTCCAATAACTTCCCAATAACACAACCTCCAGAAATACATCCACATCACCTCCATTAACTCCCCAATAACAAAACATAGAGAAATCTATTCTCATCACATCCACCATCTTCCTAATGACCCAATCACCAGAAACCCATCCTGATCCCCTCCACTAACGTCCCAATAACACCAACTCCAGAAACACATCCTCATCAACTCCAATAACTTCCCAATAACACAACATCCAGAAATACATCCTCATCACCTCCACTAACTTCCCAATACACAACCTCCAGAAACCCATCCTGATCCCCTCCACTAACTTCCCAATAACACCAACTCCAGAAACACATCCACATCACCTCCACTAACTTCCCAATAAAACAACCTGCAGGAACACATCCTCATCAACTCCACTAACTCCTCAATTACAGAACCACCGGAAATCGAACCACTTCACCTCCACTAGCTTCCCAATAATTCAACCTCCAGAAACACGTCCTCATCACCTCCACTAACTTCCCAATAACACAACCTCCAGAAACACATCCTCATCACCTCCACTAACTTCCCAATAACACAACCACCAGAAAAACATCCTCATCACCTCTACTAACTTCCCAATAAAACAACCTCCAGAAACACGTCCTCATCACCTCTACTAACTTCAAAATAAAACAACCTCCAGAAACACGTCCTCATCACCTCCAATAACTTCCCAATATAACAACCTCCAGAAACACATCCTCATCACCTCCACTAACTTCCCAATAACACAACCTCCAGAAACACGTCCTCATCACCTCCAATAACTTCCCAATAAAACAACCTCCAGAAACACGTCCTCATCACCTCCACTAACTTCCCAATAAAACAACCTCCAGAAACACGTCCTCATCACCTCCACTAAATTCCCAATAACACAACCTCCAGAAACACGTCCACATCACCTCCAATAACTTCCCAATAAAACAACCTCCAGAAACACGTCCTCATCACCTCCAATAACTTCCCAATAACACAACCTCCAGAAAACCATCCTGATCCCCTCCACTAACTTCCCAATAACACAACCTTCAGAATCACATCCACATCACCTCCACTAGCTTCCCAATTATTCAACCTCCAGAAACACGTCCTCATCACCTCCACTAACTTCCCAATAACACAACCTCCAGAAACACATCCACATCACGTCGACTAACTTCCCAATAACACAACCACCAGAAACACGTCCTCATCACCTACACTAACTTCACAGTAACACAACCTCCAGAAACACATCCTCACCACCACCAATAACTTTGCAATAACAGAACCTCCAGAACCACATTCTCATCTCCTCCAATAACTTTCCAATAACACAACCTCCAGAAATACATCCTCATCAACTCCACTAACTTCCCAATAACACCAACTCCAGAAACACATCCTCATTTCCTCCACTAACTTCCCAATAACACAACCTGTAGGAACACATCCTCATCAACTCCACTAACTTCCCAATAACACCAACTCCAGAAACACATCCTCATCAACTCCACTAACTCGTCAATTACAGAACCACCAGAAATCGAACCACTTCACCTCCACTAGCTTCCCAATAATTCAACCTCCAGAAACACGTCCTCATCACCTCCACTAACTTCCCAATAACACAACCTCCAGAAACACGTCCTCATCACCTCCACTAACTCCCAATAACACAACCTCCAGAAACACATTCTCATCACCTCCACTATCTTCCCAATAACACAACCACCAGAAACACATCCTCATCACCTCCACTAACTTCCCAATAACACAACTTCCAGAAACACATCCACATCACCTCCACTAACTTCCCAATAACACAACCTGCAGGAACACATCCTCATCACCTCCACTAACTTCCCAATAACACAACTTCCAGAAACCCATCCACATCGCCTCCACTCACCTCCCAATAACACAACCTCCAGAAACACATCCTCATCACCTCCACTAAGTTCCCAATAACACAACCTCCAGAAACACATCCACATCACCTCCACTAACTTCCCAATAACACAACCTGCAGGAACACATCCTCATCACCTCCACTAACATCCCAATAACACCAACTCCAGAAACACATCCTCATCAACTCCACTAACTTCCCAATAACACCAACTCCAGAAACACATCCTCATCAACTCCACTAACTTCCCAATAACACCAGCTCCAGAAACACATCCTCATCAACTCCACTAACTCCTCAATTTCAGAACCACCAGAAATCGAACCACTTCACCTCCACTAGCTTCCCAATTATTCAACCTCCAGAAACACGTCCTCATCACCTCCACTAACTTCCCAATAACACAACCTCCAGAAACACGTCCTCATCACCTCCACTAACCTCCCAATAACACAACCTCCAGAACCACATCCTCATCACCTCCACTAACTTCACAATAACACATCCTCCAGAAATACATCCTCATCAACTCCACTAACTTCCCAATAACACCAACTCCAGAAACACATCCTCATTTCCTCCACTAACTTCCCAATAACACAACCTGCAGGAACACATCCTCATCAACTCCAGTAACTTCCCAATAACACCAACTCCAGAACACATCCTCATCAACTCCACTAACTCCTCAATTACAGAACCACCAGAAATCGAACCACTTCACCTCCACTAGCTTCCCAATAATTCAACCTCCAGAAACACGTCCTCATCACCTCCAATAACTTCCCAATAACACAACCTCCAGAAACACATCCTCATCACCCCCACTAACTTCCCAATAACACAACCTCCAGAAACACATCCTCATCACCTCCACTAACTTCCCAATAACACAACCTCCAGAAACACATCCACATCACCTCCACTAACTTCCCAATAACACAACCTCCAGAAACACATCCTCATCACCTCCACTAACCTCCCAATAACACAACCTCCAGAAACACATCCACATCACCTCCACTAACTTCCCAATAACACAACCTCCAGAAATACATCCTCATCACCTCCACTAACTTCCCAATAACACAACCACCAGAACCACATCCTCATCACCTCCAATAACTTCCCTATAACACAACCTCCAGAAATACATCCACATCACCTCCATTAACTCCCCAATAACAAAACATAGAGAAATCCATTCTCATCACATCCACCATCTTCCTAATGACCCAATCACCAGAAACCCATCCTGATCTATTCCACTAACGTCCCAATAACACCAACTCCAGAAACACATCCTCATCAACTCCAATAACTTCCCAATAACACAACCTCCAGAAATACATCCTCATCACCTCCACTAACTTCCCAATACACAACCTCCAGAAACACATCCTCATCACCTCCACTAACTTCCCAATAACACAACCTCCAGAAAGACAACCTCATCACCTCCACTAACTTCCCAATAACACAACCTCCAGAAACACGTCCTCATCAACTCCACTAACTTCCCAATAACACCAACTCCAGAAACACATCCTCATTACCTCCACTAACTTCCCAATAACACAACCTTCAGAAACACAGCCACATCACCTCCACTAACTTCCCAATAACACACACTCCAGAAACCCATCCTGATCCCCTCCACTAACTTCCCAATAACACCAACTCCAGAAACACATCCACATCACCTCCACTAACTTCCCAATAACACAACCTGCAGGAACACATCCTCATCAACTCCACTAACTCCTCAATTACAGAACCACCGGAAATCGAACCACTTCACCTCCACTAGCTTCCCAATAATTCAACCTCCAGAAACACGTCCCCATCACCTCCACTAACTTCCCAATAACACAACCTCCAGAAACACATCCTCATCACCTCCACTAACTTCCCAATAACACAACCACCAGAAAAACATCCTCATCACCTCTACTAACTTCCCAATAACACAACCTCCAGAAATATATCCACATCACCTCCACAAACTTCCCAATAACACAACCTCCAGAAACACGTCCTCATCACCTCCACTAACTTCCCAATAACACAACCTCCAGAAACACATCCTCATCACTTCCACTAACTTCCCAATTACACAACCTCCAGAAACACATCCTCATCAACCCAACTAAATTCCCAATAACACAAACTCCATAAACACATCCTTTTCACCTCTACTAACCTCCCAATAACACAACCTCCAGAAACACATCCTCATCACCTCCACTAACTTCCCAATAACACAACCTCCAGAAAAACGTCCTCATCACCTCCACTAACTTCCCAATAACACCAACTCCAGAAACACATCCTCCTTTCCTCCACTAACTTCCCAATAACACAACCTGCAGGAACACATCCTCATCAACTCCAGTAACTTCCCAATAACACCAACTCCAGAACACATCCTCATCAACTCCACTAACTCCTCAATTACAGAACCACCAGAAATCGAACCACTTCACCTCCACTAGCTTCCCAATAATTCAACCTCCAGAAACACGTCCTCATCACCTCCAATAACTTCCCAATAACACAACCTCCAGAAACGCATCCTCATCACCCCCACTAACTTCCCAATAACACAACCTCCAGAAACACATCCTCATCACCTCCACTAACTTCCCAATAACACAACCTCCAGAAACACATCCACATCACCTCCACTAACTTCCCAATAACACAACCTCCAGAAACACATCCTCATCACCTCCACTAACCTCCCAATAACACAACCTCCAGAAACACATCCACATCACCTCCACTAACTTCCCAATAACACAACCTCCAGAAATACATCCTCATCACCTCCACTAACCTCCCAATAACACAACCACCAGAACCACATCCTCATCACCTCCAATAACTTCCCAATAACACAACCTCCAGAAATACATCCACATCACCTCCATTAACTCCCCAATAACAAAACATAGAGAAATCCATTCTCATCACATCCACCATCTTCCTAATGACCCAATCACCAGAAACCCATCCTGATCCCCTCCACTAACTTCCCAATAACACAACCTCTAGAAACACATCCTCATCACCTCCACTAACTTCCCAATTACACAACCTCCAGAAAGACAACCTCATCACCTCCACTAACTTCCCAATAACACAACCTCCAGAAACACGTCCTCATCAACTCCACTAACTTCCCAATAACACCAACTCCAGAAACACATCCTCATCACCTCCACTAACTTCCCAATAACACAACCTTCAGAAACACAGCCACATCACCTCCACTAACTTCCCAATAACACAAACTCCAGAAACCCATCCTGATCCCCTCCACTAACTTCCCAATAACACCAACTCCAGAAACACATCCACATCACCTCCACTAACTTCCCAATAACACAACCTGCAGGAACACATCCTCATCAACTCCACTAACTGCTCAATTACAGAACCACCGGAAATCGAACCACTTCACCTCCACTAGCTTCCCAATAATTCAACCTCCAGAAACACGTCCTCATCACCTCCACTAACTTCCCAATACACAACCTCCAGAAACACATCCTCATCACCTCCACTAACTTCCCAATAACACAACCTCCAGAAAGACAACCTCATCACCTCCACTAACTTCCCAATAACACAACCTCCAGAAACACGTCCTCATCAACTCCACTAACTTCCCAATAACACCAACTCCAGAAACACATCCTCATTACCTCCACTAACTTCCCAATAACACAACCTTCAGAAACACAGCCACATCACCTCCACTAACTTCCCAATAACACAAACTCCAGAAACCCATCCTGATCCCCTCCACTAACTTCCCAATAACACCAACTCCAGAAACACATCCACATCACCTCCACTAACTTCCCAATAACACAACCTGCAGGAACACATCCTCATCAACTCCACTAACTCCTCAATTACAGAACCACCGGAAATCGAACCACTTCACCTCCACTAGCTTCCCAATAATTCAACCTCCAGAAACACGTCCTCATCACCTCCACTAACTTCCCAATAACACAACCTCCAGAAACACATCCTCATCACCTCCACTAACTTCCCAATAACACAACCACCAGAAAAACATCCTCATCACCTCTACTAACTTCCCAATAACACAACCTCCAGAAATATATCCACATCACCTCCACTAACTTCCCAATAACACAACCTCCAGAAACACGTCCTCATCACCTCCACTAACTTCCCAATAACACAACCTCCAGAAACACATCCTCATCACTTCCAATAACTTCCCAATTACACAACCTCCAGAAACACATCCTCATCAACCCAACTAACTTCCCAATAACACAACCTCCATAAACACATCCTTTTCACCTCTACTAACCTCCCAATAACACAACCTCCAGAAACACATCCTCATCACCTCCACTAACTTCCCAATAACACAACCTCCAGAAAAACGTCCTCATCACCTCCACTAACTTCCCAATAACACCAACTCCAGAAACACATCCTCATTTCCTCCACTAACTTCCCAATAACACAACCTGCAGGAACACATCCTCAACAACTCCAGTAACTTCCCAATAACACCAACTCCAGAACACATCCTCATCAACTCCACTAACTCCTCAATTACAGAACCACCAGATATCGAACCACTTCACCTCCACTAGCTTCCCAATAATTCAACCTCTAGAAACACGTCCTCATCAACTCCAGTAACTTCCCAATAACACCAACTCCAGAACACATCCTCATCAACTCCACTAACTGCTCAATTACAGAACCACCGGAAATCGAACCACTTCACCTCCACTAACTTCCCAATAACACAACCACCAGAAACACATCCTCATCACCTCCAGTCACTTCCCAATTGCAGAACTGGACACTGAATGAAAATTAACTGTTTTCACTTTCGTTGGAAATGGTAGAAGTTATTGTGTGAGACTGTGGAGAATTTCAATCACAGAATGAGCACATTGATATTGAGATGCTGCCAGATTGGGAACCAATGTAGATCAGTGAGCAGAGGGTTGGTACGTGACTGGCATTGTGTGTGGGTTAGGATATGGACAGCAGAGTTGGGGGTGATCTGTGCTTCATGAAGATTTATAACAGCAATTGAGTGACTCGAATTTAATCGCAATAGTCGAGTCTGGATTTGACACAGACACAGATGATGGATTGTTCTGCGATGAGGCGATGGCAAGTGGGCAGGATTGGGAATAGAAACAACATCTGGATATAAATAATTTCAGTGTCAAAGGGAGCGCGGAGATTGTGACCCCAGTCTCCGATTTCAGCCAGAGAGCGGTGTGTGGATACTGGATAGGGACTGAGATTAGTGACTGGAACTGAAGAACATGCATTCCATCTTTCCAAGATGGAAATGTCCAGAGCAATAATACACTTAAAGTAGTTTATACAATAAATAACTGGATAGTGAGACTTACCAGGGACACCGACAACAGCCAGGAGAGGATAATAACCCGCCTGAATTATATAGAGTACATCTTGGATCCAAAATGCTGAAAGGAAAGGATCTCGAGCAATCCAATAAAGACCCTGGGATAAACTCCTGTCCATTGCTGTAACGTTCCTGTGGATAGTTCCCAGATTCTGATCCATTGCTGTAACGTTCCTGTGGGTAGTTCCCAGATTCTGATCCATTGCTGTAACGTTCCTGTGGGTAGTTCCCAGATTCTGATCCATTGCTGTAACGTTCCTGTGGGTAGTTCCCAGATTCTGATCCATTGCTGTAACGTTCCTGTGGGTAGTTCCCAGATTCTGATCCATTGCTGTAACGTTCCTGTGGGTAGATCCCAGATTCTGATCCATTGCTGTAACGTTCCTGTGGGCAGTTCCCAGATTCTGATCCATTGCTGTAACGTTCCTGTGGGTAGTTCCCAGATTCTGATCCATTGCTGTAACGTTCCTGTGGGCAGTTCCCAGATTCTCTCCCTCCTCTCGGTCTCTCTGGGGCCGCTGATCTCTGGCAGTGTTGGAATTGACGCTCCCGCTGACAGTTTGGGATAACACAGTGAAAGGAATCGCTTATTAATAGCAGATACAAACCTTCCCGTGACACGGTTAGAATCCATAGAGACTGACATTAATCACAGTCACTAAACAAACAGGCTCCATTAACCCCTTTCAACCCAGTACTTTTTATATCACAATGAAATAGAAGATTAGCCGGGTCTGGATCGGTTGTGTGACAGTGACTGAGGGATGGAGTGTGGAAATAGTGGACACACTGACCCTGATACTCAATCCTCATTGATATCTGAGTGGTTCCTGGGGACTGGGGCATTTTCACTGCCCCATCCTGTTTATAAAAGGAGAGAGAGGGATAAACCCTGGAGTGACAGAGCAGTCAGTATAATGTTAGTCACCAGGACATTTCTAGGGGTCAGAGTGGGCAACAGGAATATTGCTCCTTCGCGAGGAAATGGTGTTATGTGACCAGAAACACGGCGATATTCGTGGGAAATCACATCGCATGTTGTTATTGCAGTTATATTTCAAAATAACTGGAGGATTAATGAGGGAACTGATATGAATTTATGTACTGGGACATATTGTGATCAAATGACATTTATTAGAGTTGTTCTCGAGTCCCAAAGCCGTGGATTAAAGGGTCTGTGACAGTGAGAATGTGATATTGGCTAAGAAACAGAAAGCAGAGAGAAGCGGTGAATGATAGTTATTCAGGCAGGAGGGGAGGAGACACTGATGTTCACTCGGGGTCCACATGAGGACAATTGCTCTTCAAGACACAATTCACTGCGATAGGCTTCAATGGAAAGAATTTCAACATTCACAAATGACAGAGACTCAGCAATGACACAGTGAGCAGGGGAGCAGCAATCTTCAGCAGCATGTTCCCAGATCTGTGAAAGGGAGGGTCACGGGGAAAGTAAATTTAAATCACTGTCGTGTGGGTGATGCATTAGGGAGGAGGGCAGAGGACAGGAAATATAAACTAAACGGGACAAGTTTAAAAAGTGTACAGGAAGGGAGCGGGGACATGTCCACACTTTGCACTGGAAGGTCATGGGGATAAGATTGGAAAAACCTCAGAAGATATTTAACTTGATCAATAGAGGCGGAGACTCCTAAAAGAAGGATGTTAGGATCATAGAGTCATCGAGGTCCAGAGCACAGAAAGGCCAGTCGGCCCATCTGGACTGGGCAGGTCAAAAACAACCACCTGAGTATTTGAATCCCACTTTCTAATACTTTGCCAAAAGCCTATAGAGTTATAACCAGGTTTATAGAGAGGACCATAGCTGAGGAATTGCTTCTTGTTCTGCGGCTAAATATACAAAAGGATGTGAGGATCTTGGAGACAAAACAAAGGATATTTAATGGAGTGTTGTCAGGAATGGAGGATTTAGTTGAATGGTGGGATTAGTGAACTGGAATTGTAATCTGTAGATCAGTTTAAGGTAAAGAGCAATTTCACAGAGGACTCCATATTAGGAAGGGGTTTAGAAAGAGTGAGCAGAAAGGGTTCCACTGGAGTGTGTGTGTGGGCTGGTCGGGAGTGGCCTGGAGTGTGTGTGTGGGCTGGTCGGGAGTGGCCTGGCCTGGAGTGTGTGTGTGGGCTGGTCGGGAGTGGCCTGGTGTGTGTGTGTGGGCTGGCCGGGAGTGGCCTGGAGTGTGTGTGTGGGCTGGCCGGGAGTGGCCTGGAGTGTGTGTGTGGGCTGGCCGGGAGTGGCCTGGAGTGTGTGTGAGGGCTGGTCGGGAGTGGCCTTGCCTGGAGTGTGTGTGTGGGCTGGCCGGGAGTGGCCTGGAGTGTGTGTGTGGGCTGGCCGGGAGTGGCCTGGAGTGTGTGTGTGGGCTGGCCGGGAGTGGCCTGGAGTGTGTGTGTGGTCTGGCCGGGAGTGGCCTGGAGTGTGTGTGTGGGCTGGCCGGGAGTGGCCTGGAGTGTGTGTGTGGGATGGCCGGGAGTGGCCTGGAGTGTGTGTGTGGGCTGGCCGGGAGTGGCCTGGAGTGTGTGTGTGGGATGGCCGGGAGTGGCCTGCAGTGTGTGTGCGGGCTGGCCGGGAGTGGCCAGGAGTGAGTGTGTGGGCTGGCCGGGAGTAGCCTGGAGTGTGTGTGGGGGCTGGCCGCGAGTGTCCTGGAGTGTGTGTGTGGGCTGCCCGGGAGTGACCTGGAGTGTGTGTGTGGGCTGGCCGGGAGTAGCCTGGTCTGGAGTGTGTGTGTGGGCTGGCCAGGAGTGACCTGGAGTGTGTGTGTGGGCTGGCCGGGAGTGGTCTGGAGTGTGTGTGTGGGCTGGCCGGGAGTGGCCTGGAGTGTGTGTGTGGGCTGGCCGGGAGTGGCCTGGAGTGTGTGTGTGGGCTGACCGGGAGTGGCCTGGCCTGGAGTGTGTGTGTGGACTGGCCGAGAGTGGCCCTGGACTGTGTGTGTGGGCTGGCCGGGAGTGGCCTGGAGTCTGTGTGTGGGCTGGCCGGGAGTGGCTTGGAGTGTGTGTGTGGGCTGGCCGGGAGTGGCCTGGGGGGTGTGTGTGGGCTGGCCGGGAGTGGCCTGGAGTATGTGTGGGCTGGCCGGGAGTAGCCTGGTCTGGAGTGTGTGTGTGGGCTGGCCGGGAGTGGCCTGGAGTGTGTGTGTGGGCTGGCCGGGAGTGGCCTGGAGTGTGTGTGTGGGCTGGCCGGGAGTGGCCTGGCCTGGAGTGTGTGTGTGTGGGCTGGCCGGGAGTGGCCTGGAGTGTGTGTGTGGGCTGGCCGGGAGTGGCCTGGCCTGGAGTGTGTGTGTGGGCTGGCCGGGAGTGGCCGGGAGTGTGTGTGTGGGCTGGCCGGGAGTGGCCTGGAGTGCGTGTGTGGGCTGGCCAAGAGTGGCCTGGAGAGTGTGTGTGGGCTGGCCGGGAGTGGCCTGGAGTGTGTGTGTGGGCTGGCCGGGAGTGGCCTGGAGTGTGTGTGTGGGCTGGCCGGGAGTGGCCTGGCCTGGAGAGTGTGTGTGGGCTGGCCGGGAGTGGCCTGACCTGGAGAGTGTGTGTGGGCTGGCCGGGAGTGGCCTGGAGTGTGTGTGTGGGCTGGCCGGGAGTGGCCTGGAGTGTGTCTGGGCTACCCGGGAGTGGCCTGGAGTGTGTGTGTGGTCTGGCCGGGAGTGGCCTGGCCTGGAGAGTGTGTGTGGGCTGCCCGGGAGTGACCTGGAGTGTGTGTGTGGGCTGGCCGGGAGTGGCCTGGAGTGTGTGTGTGGGCTGACCGGGAGTGGCCTGGTGTGTGTGTGGGCTGGCCGGGAGTGGCCAGGAGTGTGTGTGTGGGCTGGCCAGGAGTGGCCTGGAGTGTGTGTGTGGGCTGGCCGGGAGTGGCCTGGAGTGTGTGTGTGGGCTGGCCGGGAGTGGCCTGGAGAGTGTGTGCGGGCTGGCCGGGAGTGGCCTGGAGTGTGTGTGTGGACTGGCCGGGAGTGGCCTGGCCTGGAGAGTGTGTGTGGGCTTGCCGGGAGTGGCCTGGCCTGGAGAGTGTGTGTGGGCTGGCCGGGAGTGGCCTGGAGTCTGTGTGTGGGCTGGCCGGGAGTGGCCTGGAGTGTGTGTGTGGGCTGGCCGGGAGTGGCCTGGCCTGGAGAGTGTGTGTGGGCTGGCCGGGAGTGGCCTGGAGTATGTGTGTGGGCTGGCCGGGAGTGGCCTGGTGTGTGTGTGGGCTGGCCGGGAGTGGCCGGGAGTGTGTGTGTGGGCTGGCCGGAAGTGGCCTGGAGTGTGTATGTGGGCTGGCCGGGAGTGGCCTGGCCTGGAGAGTGTGTGTGGGCTGGCCGAGAGTGGCCTGGAGTGTGTGTGTGGGCTGGCCGGGAGTGGCCTGGAGTGTGTGTGTGGGCTGGCCGGGAGTGGCCTGGCCTGGAGAGTGTGTGTGGGCTGGCCGAGAGTGGCCTGGAGTGTGTGTGTGGGCTGGTCGGGAGTGGCCTGGAGTGGGTGTGGGGGCTGGCCGGGAGTGTGTGTGTGGGCTGGCCGGGAGTGGCCTGGAGTGTGTGTGTGGACTGGCCGAGAGTGGCCTGGCCTGGAGAGTGTGTGTGGGCTGGCCGGGAGTGGCCGGGAGTGTGTGTGTGGGCTGGCCGGAAGTGGCCTGGTGTGTGTGTGTGGGCTGGCCGAGAGTGACCTGGAGTGTGTGTGTGGGCTGGCCGGGAGTGGCCGGGAGTGTGTGTGTGGGCTGGCCGGGAGTGGCCTGGCCTGGAGAGTGTGTGTTGGCTGGCCGGGAGTGGCCTAGCCTGGAGAGTGTGTGGGGGCTGGCCGGGAGTGGCCTGGAGTCTGTGTGTGGGCTGGCCGGGAGTGGCCTGGAGTGTGTGTGTGGGCTGGCCGGGAGTGGCCTGGCCTGGAGTGTGCGTGTGGGCTGGCCGGGAGTGGCCTGGAGTGTGTGTGTGGGCTGGCCGGGAGTGGCCGGGAGTGTGTGTGTGGGCTGGCCGGAAGTGGCCTGGAGTGTGTATGTCGGCTGGCCGGGAGTAACCTGGCCTGGAGTGTGTGTGTGGGCTGGCCGAGAGTGGCCTGGCCTGGAGAGTGTGTGTGGGCTGGCCGAGAGTGGCCTGGAGTGTGTATGTGGGCTGGCCGGGAGTGGCCTGGAGTGGGTGTGGGGGCTGGCCGGGAGTGTGTGTGTGGGCTGGCCGGGAGTGGCCTGGAGTGTGTGTGTGGGCTGGCCGGGAGTGGCCTGGAGTGTGTGTGGGCTGGCCGGGAGTGTGTGTGTGGGCTGGCCGGAAGTGGCCTGGTGTGTGTGTGTGGGCTGGCCGGGAGTGACCTGGTGTGTGTGTGTGGGCTGGCCGAGAGTGACCTGGAGTGTGTGTGTGGGCTGGCCGGGAGTGGCCGGGAGTGTGTGTGTGGGCTGGCTGGGAGTGGCCTGGAGTGTGTGTGTGGACTGGCCGGGAGTGGCCTGGAGTGTGTGTGTGGGCTGGCCGTGAGTGGCCTGGAGAGTGTGTGAGGGCTGGCCGGGAGAGGCCTGGAGTGTGTGTGTGGGCTGGACGGGAGTGGCCTGGAGTGTGTGTGTGGGCTGGCCGGGAGTGGCCTGGAGTGTGTGTGTGGGCTGGCAGGGAGTGGCCTGGAGTGTGTGTGTGGGCTGGCCGGGAGAGGCCGGGAGTGTGTGTGTGGGCTGGCCGGGAGTTGCCGGGAGTGTGTGTGTGGGCTGGCCGGGAGTGGCCTGGCCTGGAGTGTGTGTGTGGGCTGCCCGGGAGTGGCCTGGAGTGTGTGTGTGGGCTGTCCGGGAGTGGCATGGAGTGTGTGTGTGGGCTGTCCGGGAGTGGCCTGGAGTGTGTGTGTGGGCTGTCCGGGAGTGGCCTGGAGTGTGTGTGTGGGCTGGCCGGGAGTGGCCTGGAGTGTGTGTGTGGGCTGGCCGGGAGTGGCCTGGAGTGTGTGTGTGGGATGGCCGGGAGTGGCCTGGAGTGTGTGTGTGGGATGGCCGGGAGTGGCCTGGAGTGTGTGTGTGGGCTGGCCGGGAGTGGCCTGGAGTGTGTGTGTGGGATGGCCGGGAGTGGCCTGGAGTGTGTGTGTGGGATGGCCGGGAGTGGCCTGGAGTGTGTGTGTGGGCTGGCCGGGAGTGGCCTGGAGTGTGTGTGTGGGCTGGCCGGGAGTGTCCTGGAGTGTCTGTGTGGGCTAGCCGGGAGTGGCCTGGAGTGTGTGTGTGGGCTGGCCGGGAGTGGCCTGGAGTGTGTGTGTGGGCTGGCCGGGAGTGTCCTGGAGTGTCTGTGTGGGCTGGCCGGGAGTGGCCTGGAGTGTGTGTGTGGGCTGGCCGGGAGTGGCCTGGAGTGTGTGTTGGGACTGGCCGGGAGTGGCCTGGAGTGTGTGTGTGGGCTGGCCGGAAGTGGCCTGGAATGTGTGTGTGGGCTGGCCGGGAGTGGCCTGGAGTGTGTGTGTGGGCTGGCCGGGAGTGGCCTGGAGTGTGTGTGTGGGATGGCCGGGAGTGGCCTGGAGTGTGTGTGTGGGCTGGCCGGGAGTGGCCTGGAGTGTGTGTGTGGGCTGGCCGGGAGTGTCCTGGAGTGTCTGTGTGGGCTAGCCGGGAGTGGCCTGGAGTGTGTGTGTGGGCTGGCCGGGAGTGGCCTGGAGTGTGTGTGTGGGCTGGCCGGGAGTGTCCTGGAGTGTCTGTGTGGGCTGGCCGGGAGTGGCCTGGAGTGTGTGTGTGGGCTGGCCGGGAGTGGCCTGGAGTGTGTGTTGGGACTGGCCGGGAGTGGCCTGGAGTGTGTGTGTGGGCTGGCCGGAAGTGGCCTGGAATGTGTGTGTGGGCTGGCCGGGAGTGGCCTGGAGTGTGTGTGTGGGCTGGCCGGGAGTGGCCTGGAGTGTGTGTGTGGGCTGGCCGGGAGTGGCCTGGAGTGTGTGTGTGGGTTGGCTGGGAGAGACCTGGAGTGTGTGTGTGGGCTGGCCGGGAGTGGCCTGGCCTGGAGTGTGTGTGTTGGCTGGCCGGGAGTGGCCGGGAGTGTGTGTGTCGGCTGGCCGGGAGTGGCCTGGAGTGTGTGCGTGGGCTACCCGGGAGTGGCCTGGAGTGCGTGTGTGGGCTGGCCGGGAGTGGCCTGGAGTGTGTGTGTGGGCTGGCCGGGAGTGGCCTGGAGTGTGTGTGTGGGCAGGCCGGGAGTGGCCTGGAGTGTGTGTGTGGGCTGGCCGGGAGTGGCCTGGAGTGTGTGTGTGGGCTGGGCGGGAGTGGCCTGGCCTGGAGTGTGTGTGTGGGCTGGCCGGGAGTGGCCGGGAGTGTGTGTGTGGGCTGGCCGGGAGTGGCCTGGAGTGTGTGTGTGGGCTGGCCAGGAGTGGCCTGGAGTGAGTGTGTGGGCTGGCCGGGAGTGGCCTGGCCTGGAGTGTGTGTGTGGGCTGGCCGGGAGTGTGTGTGTGGGCTGGCCGGGAGTGGCCTGGAGTGTGTGTGTGGACTGGCCGGGAGTGGCCTGGAGTGTGTGTGTGGGGTGGCCGGGAGTGGCCTGGAGTGTGTGTGTGGGCTGGCCAGGAGTGGCCTGGAGTGAGTGTGTGGGCTGGCCGGGAGTGGCCTGGAGTGAGTGTGTGGGGTGGCCGGGAGTGGCCTGGAGTGTGTGTGTGGGCTGGCCAGGAGTGGCCTGGAGTGAGTGTGTGGGCTGGCCGGGAGTGGCCTGGAGTGTGTGTGTGGGCTGGCCGGGAGTGGCCTGGAGTGTGTGTGTGGGCTGGCCGGGAGTGGCCTGGAGTGTGTGTGTGGGCTGGCCGGGAGTGGCCTGGAGTGTGTGTGTGGGCTGGCCGGGAGTGGCCTGGCCTGGTGAGTGTGTCTGGGCTGGCCGGGAGTGGCCTGGCCTGGAGAGTGTGTGTGGGCTGGCCGGGAGTGGCCTGGAGTGTGTGTGTGGGCTGGCCGGGAGTGGCCTGGAGTGTGTGTGTGGGCTGGCCGGGAGTGGCCGGGAGTGTGTGTGGGATGGCCTGGAGTGGCCTGGAGAGTGTGTGTGGGCTGGCCGGGAGATGCCTGGCCTGGAGTGTGTGTGGGCTGGCCGGGAGTGGCCTGGCCTGGAGAGTGTGTGTGGGCTGGCCGAGAGTGGCCTGGAGTGTGTGTGTGGGCTGGCCAGGAGTGGCCGGGAGTGTGTGTGTGGGCTGGCCGGAAATGGCCTGGAGTGTGTGTGTGGGCTGGCCGGGAGTGGCCTGGAGTGTGTGTGTGGGCTGGCCGGGAGTGGCCTGGAGTGTGTGTGTGGACTGGCCGGGAGTGGCCTGGAGTGTGTGTGTGGGCTGGCTGGAAGTGGCCTGGAGTGTGTGTGTGGGCTCGCCGGGAGTGGCCAGGCGTGTGTGTGTGGGCTGGCCGGGAGAGGCCTGGAGTGTGTGTGTGGGCTGGCCGGGAGTGGGCTGGCCTGGAGTGTGTGTGTGGGCTGGCCGGGAGTGGCCGGGAGTGTGTGTGTGGGCTGGCCGGGAGTGGCCTGGAGTGTGTGTGTGGGCTGGCCGGGAGTGGCCTGGAGTGTGTGTGTGGGCTGGCCGGGAGTGGCCTGGAGTGTGTGGGTGGGCTACCCGGGAGTGGCCTGGAGTGCGTGTGTGGGCTGGCCGGGAGTGGCCTGGAGTGTGAGTGTTGGCTGGCCGGGAGTGGCCTGGAGTGTGTGTGTGGGCAGGCCGGGAGTGGCCTGGAGTGTGTGTGTGGGCTGGGCGGGAGTGGCCTGGAGTGTGTGTGTGGGCTGGCCGGGAGGGGCCTGGAGTGTGTGTGTGGGCTGGCCGGGGGTGGCCTGGAGTGTGTGTGTGGGCTGGCCGGGAGTGGCCTGGAGTGTGTGAGTGGGCTGGCCGGGAGTGGCCTGGAGTGTGTGTGTGGGCCGGCCGGGAGTGGCCTGGAGTGTGTGTGTGGGCTGGCCAGGAGTGGCCTGGAGTGAGTGTGTGGGCTGGCCGGGAGTGGCCTGGAGTGTGTGTGTGGGCTGGCCGGGAGTGGCCTGGAGAGTGTGTGTGGGCTGGCCGGGAGTGGCCTGGAGTGTGTGTGTGGGCTGGCCGGGAGTGGCCTGGAGTGTGTGTGTGGGCTGGCCGGGAGTGGCCTGGAGTGTGTGTGTGGGCTGGCCGGGAGTGGCCTGGCCTGGTGAGTGTGTGTGGGCTGGCCGGGAGTGGCCTGGCCTGGAGAGTGTGTGTGGGCTGGCCGGGAGTGGCCGGGAGTGTGTGTGTGGGCTTGCCGGGAGTGACCTGGAGTGTGTGTGTGGGCTGGCCGGGAGTGGCCTGGAGTGTGCGTGTGGGCTGGCCGGGAGTGGCCTGGAGTGTGTGTGTGGGCTGGCCGGGAGTGGCCTGGAGAGTGTGTGTGGGCTGGCCGGGAGTGGCCGGGAGTGTGTGTGGGATGGCCGGGAGTGGCCTGGAGAGTGTGTGTGGGCTGGCCGGGAGTGGCCTGGCCTGGAGTGTGTGTGGGCTGGCCGGGAGCGGCCTGGCCTGGAGAGTGTGTGTGGGCTGGCCGGGAGTGGCCTGGAGTGTGTGTGTGGGCTGGCCAGGAGTGGCCGGGAGTGTGTGTGTGGGCTGGCCGGAAATGGCCTGGAGTGTGTGTGTGGGCTGGCCGGGAGTGGCCTGGAGTGTGTGTGTGGGCTGGCCGAGAGTGGCCTGGAGTGTGTGTGTGGGCTGGCCGGGAGTGGCCGGGAGTGTGTGTGTGGGCTGGCCGGGAGTGACCGGGAGTGTGTGTGTGGGCTGGCCGGGAGTGTCCTGGAGTGTCTGTGTGTGTGCTGGCCGGGAGTGGCCTGGAGTGTGTGTGTGGGCTGGCCGGGAGTGGCTGGGAGTGTGTGTGTGAGCTGGCCGGGAGTGGCCTGGCCTGGAGTGTGTGTGTGGGCTGGCCGGGAGTGGCCTGGAGTGTGTGTGTGTGCTGGCCGGGAGTGGCCTGGAGTGTGTGTGTGGGCTGGCCGGGAGTGGCCTGGCCTGGAGTGTGTGTGTGGGCTGGCCGGGAGTGGCCTGGAGTGTGTGTGTGTGCTGGCCGGGAGTGGCCTGGAGTGTGTGTGTGGGCTGGCCGGGAGTGGCCTGGCCTGGAGAGTGTGTGTGGGCTGGCCGGGAGTGGCCTGGAGTGTGTGTGGGCTGGCCGGGAGTGGCCTGGAGCGTGTGTGTGGGCTGGCCGGGAGTGGCCTGGAGTGTGTGTGTGGGCTGGCCGGGAGTGGCCTGGAGTGTGTGTGTGGGCTGGCCGGGAGTGGCCTGGAGAGTGTGTGTGGGCTGGCCGGGAGTGGCCTGGCCTGGAGAGTGTGTGTGGGCTGGCCGGGAGTGGCCTGGCCTGGAGAGTGTGTGTGGGCTGGCCGGGAGTGGCCTGGAGTGTGTGTGGGCTGGCCGGGAGTGGCCTGGAGTGTGTGTGTGGGCTGGCCGGGAGTGGCCTGGAGTGTGTGTGTGGGCTGGCCGGGAGTGGCCTGGCCTGGAGAGTGTGTGTGGGCTGGCCGGGAGTGGCCTGGAGTGTGTGTGTGGGCTGGCTGGGAGTGGCCTGGAGTGTGTGTGTGGGCTGGCCGGGAGTGGCCTGGAGTGTGTGTGTGGGCTGGCCGGGAGTGGCCTGGCCTGGAGTGTGTGTAGGCTGGCCGGGAGTGGCCTGGCCTGGAGAGTGTGTGTGGGCTGGCCGGGAGTGGCCTGGCCTGGAGAGTGTGTGTTTGTGCTGGCCGGGAGTGGCCGGGAGTGTGTGTGGGATGGCCGGGAGTGGCCTGGAGAGTGTGTGTGGGCTGGCCGGGAGTGGCCTGGCCTGGAGTGTGTGTAGGCTGGCCGGGAGTGGCCTGGCCTGGAGAGTGTGTGTGGGCTGGCCGGGAGTGGCCTGGAGTGTGTGTGTGGGCTGGCCAGGAGTGGCCGGGAGTGTGTGTGTGGGCTGGCCGGAAATGGCCTGGAGTGTGTGTGTGGGCTGGCCGGGAGTGGCCTGGAGTGTGTGTGAGCTGACCGGGAGTGGCCTGGAGTGTGTGTGTGGGCTGGCCGGGAGTGGCCTGGAGTGTGTGTGTGGGCTGGCCGGGAGTGTCCTGGAGTGTCTGTGTGTGCTGGCCGGGAGTGGCCTGGAGTGTGTGTGTGGGCTGGCCGGGAGTGGCCTGGAGTGTGTGTGTGGGCTGGCCGGGAGTGGCCTGGCCTGGAGAGTGTGTGTGGGCTGGCCGGGAGTGGCCTGGAGTGTGTGTGGGCTGGCCGGGAGTGGCCTGGAGTGTGTGTGTGGGCTGGCCGTGAGTGGCCTGGAGTGTGTGTGTGGGCTGGCCGGGAGTGGCCTGGCCTGGAGAGTGTGTGTGGGCTGGCCGGGAGTGGCCTGGAGTGTGTGTGTGGGCTGGCTGGGAGTGGCCTGGAGTGTGTGTGTGGGCTGGCCGGGAGTGGCCTGGAGTGTGTGTGTGGGCTGGTCGGGAATGGCCTGGAGTGTGTGTGTGGGCTGGCCGGGAGTGGCCTGGAGTGTGTGTGTGGGCTGGCCGGGAGTGGCCTGGAGTGTGTGTGTGGGCTGGCCGGGAGTGGCCTGGAGTGTGTGTGTGGGCTGGCCTGGAGTGGCCTGGAGTGTGCGTGTGGGCTGGCCGGGAGTGGCCTTGAGTGTGTGTGTGGGCTGGCCGGTAGTGGCCTGGAGTGTGTGTGTGGGCTGGCCGGGAGTGGCCTGGAGTGTGTGTGTGGGCTGGCCGGTAGTGGCCTGGAGTGTGTGTGTGGGCTGGCCGTGAGTGGCCTGGAGTGTGTGTGGGCTGGCCGGGAGTGTCCTGGAGTGTGTGTGTGGGCTGGCCGGGAGAGGCCTGGAGTGTGTGTGTGGGCTGGCCGGGAGTGGCCTGGAGTGTGTGTGTGGGCTGGCCGGGAGTGGCCTGGAGTGTGTGTGTGGGCTGGCCGGGAGTGGCCTGGAGTGTGTTTGTGGGCTGGCCGGGAGTGGCTGGGAGTGTGTGTGTGGGCTGGCCGGGAGTGGCCGGGAGTGTGTGTGTGGGCTGCCCGGGAGTGGCCTGGAGTGTGTGTGTGGGCTGGCCGGGAGTGGCCTGGCCTGGAGTGTGTGTGTGGGCTGGCATGGAGTGGCCTGGAGTGTGTGTGGACTGGCCGGGAGTGGCCTGGAGTGTGTGTGTGGGCTGGCCAGGAGTGGCCGGGAGTGTGTGTGTGGGCTGGCCGGAAATGGCCTGGAGTGTGTGTGTGGGCTGGCCGGGAGTGGCCTGGAGTGTGTGTGAGCTGGCCGGGAGTGGCCTGGAGTGTGTGTGTGGGCTGGCCGGGAGTGGCCTGGAGTGTGTGTGTGGGCTGGCCGGGAGTGTCCTGGAGTGTCTGTGTGTGCTGGCCGGGAGTGGCCTGGAGTGTGTGTGTGGGCTGGCCGGGAGTGGCCTGGAGTGTGTGTGTGGGCTGGCCGGGAGTGGCCTGGAGTGTGTGTGTGGGCTGGCCGGGAGTGGCCTGGCCTGGAGTGTGTGTGTGGACTGGCCGGGAGTGTCCTGGAGTGTCTGTGTGTGCTGGCCGGGAGTGGCCTGGAGTGTGTGTGTGGGCTGGCCGGGAGTGGCCTGGAGTGTGTGTGTGGGCTGGCCGGGAGTGGCCTGGCCTGGAGAGTGTGTGTGGGCTGGCCGGGAGTGGCCTGGAGTGTGTGTGGGCTGGCCGGGAGTGGCCTGGAGTGTGTGTGTGGGCTGGCCGGGAGTGGCCTGGAGTGTGTGTGTGGGCTGGCCGGGAGTGGCCTGGCCTGGAGAGTGTGTGTGGGCTGGCCGGGAGTTGCCTGGAGTGTGTGTGTGGGCTGGCTGGGAGTGGCCTGGAGTGTGTGTGTGGGCTGGCCGGGAGTGGCCTGGAGTGTGTGTGTGGGCTGGTCGGGAATGGCCTGGAGTGTGTGTGTGGGCTGGCCGGGAGTGGCCTGGAGTGTGTGTGTGGGCTGGCCGGGAGTGGCCTGGAGTGTGTGTGTGGGCTGGCCGGGAGTGGCCTGGAGTGTGTGTGTGGGCTGGCCTGGAGTGGCCTGGAGTGTGTGTGTGGGCTGGCCGGGAGTGGCCTGGAGTGTGTGTGTGGGCTGGCCGGGAGTGGCCTGGAGTGTGTGTGTGGGCTGGCCGGGAGTGGCCTGGAGTGTGTGTGTGGGCTGGCCGGTAGTGGCCTGGAGTGTGTGTGTGGGCTGGCCGGGAGTGGCCTGGAGTGTGTGTGGGCTGGCCGTGAGTGTCCTGGAGTGTGTGTGTGGGCTGGCCGGGAGAGGCCTGGAGTGTGTGTGTGGGCTGGCCGGGAGTGGCCTGGAGTGTGTGTGTGGGCTGGCCGGGAGTGGCCTGGAGTGTGTGTGGGGGCTGGCCGGGAGTGGCCTGGAGTGTGTGTGTGGGCTGGCCGGGAGTGGCTGGGAGTGTGTGTGTGGGCTGGCCGGGAGTGGCCGGGAGTGTGTGTGTGGGCTGCCCGGGAGTGGCCTGGAGTGTGTGTGTGGGCTGGCCGGGAGTGGCCTGGCCTGGAGTGTGTGTGTGGGCTAGCATGGAGTGGCCTGGAGTGTGTGTGGACTGGCCGGGAGTGGCCTGGAGTGTGTGTGTGGACTGGCCGGGAGTGGCCTGGAGTGTGTGTGGACTGGCCGGGAGTGGCCTGGAGTGTGTGTGGGTTGGCCGGGAGTGGCCTGGAGTGTGTGTGGACTGGCCGGGAGTGGCCAGGAGTGTGTGTGTGGGCTGGCCGGGAGTGGCCTGGAGTGTGTGTGTGTGTGGGCTGGCCGGTAGTGGCCTGGAGTCTGTGTGTGCGCTGGCCGGGAGTGGCCTGGAGTCTGTGTGTGCGCTGGCCGGGAGTGGCCTGGAGTGTGTGTGGGCTGGCCGGGAGTGGCCTGGAGTGTGTGTGGGCTGGCGGGGAGTAGCCTGGAGTCTGTGTGTGGGCTGGCCGGGAGTAGCCTGGTAGTCAGCGCGCAGGGAGAGTTATTCGCGCAGGAGGCCTCCTCCAGTCAGACCCAGTCCACCTCCAGCTCCCTTAGACATCCCTTCACCCTCTCCCCGCTGGCTGCCCAGTGATACAACAGAAGATTCGGCAGGGCCAGGCCTCCCACCTGCCCCCTCATTGTAGAGTCGACTTGCGTATTCTAGGATCTCCCCCCATTTCTTACAGTTTTTCCAGGGAATAATTTACAGTGGTCCCTGGGGAGTATATCATTATATACAGTGGGCAGTATATCATTATTTACAGTGGTCCCTGGATAGTGTATCATTATTTACAGTAATCCCAGGGTAGATTATTATCATTTGCAGTAGTCCCTTGGTAGTATAGCATCTTCTCCACGGGTCCCTGAGTAGTATCTCATTATTTACAGTGGTCCCTGGGAAGCATATCGTTATTTACAGTGGTCCCTGTGTAGTATATCATTATGCACAGTGGTCCCTGGGTAGAATATCATTTTGCACAGTGGTCCCTGGGTAGAATAACATTATATACAGAGGTCCCTGGATAGTAATTCATTATTTACAGTCGTCCCTGGATAGTATACCATTATTTACAGTGGCCTTGGGTAGGTATCATCATTTACAGTGGTCACTGGATAGTAATTCATTATTTACAGTGGTCCCTGGGTAGAATAACATTATATACAGAGGTCCCTGGTTAGTAAATCATTATTTACAGTCGTCCCTGGATAGTATACCATTATGTACAGTGGCCTTGGGTAGGTATCATCATTTACAGTGGTCACTGGATCGTAATTCATTATTTACAGTGGTCCCTGGGTAGAATATCATTATTTGCAGTGGTCCCTGGTTAGAATATCATTATTTACAGTGGTCCCTGAATAGTCTATCATTATTTACAGTGCTCCCTGGTTAGAATCTCATTATTTACAGTGTTCCCTGGATAGAATATCATTATATTCCGCGGTACCTGGGTGGTAAATCATTATTTACAGTGGTCCCTGCGTAGTTTATCATTATGTACAGTGGTCCCTGTGTAGTATATCATTATTTACACTGGTAACTGGGTTGTATACCATTATATATAGTGGCCTTGTGTAGGTATCATTATTTACAGTGGTGACTGGGTAGTATTTCATTAGTGACAGTGGTTCCTGGGTAACATATCCATATTTACTGTGGTTCCTGGGCAGTATATCATTATTTACTGTGGTTCCTGGGCAGTATATCATTATTTACAGTGGTCCATGGATAGTATATCATTATCGACAGTGGTTTCTGGGCAACGTATCATTATTTACAGTGGTCCCTGGTTAGTACATCATTATTTACAGTAGTCTCTGTGCAATGTATTTTATTTACAGTGGTCCCTGGGTAGAATATCATTATTTACAGTGGTCCCTGGGTAGAATATCGTAATTTACAGTGATTCCAGGGTAGTATAGCATTTTTTACAGTAGTGCCTGGGTAGACTATCATTATTTACAGTGGTCCCTGGGTAGTATCTCATTATTTGCAGTGGTCCCTGGGTAGTATAGCATTTCTAACAGTAGTCCCTGAGTAGAATATCATTATTTACAGTGGTCCCAGGGTAGTATAGCATTTTTTACAGTGGTTCCAGGGTGGCATATCATTACTTACAGGCGTCCTTGGGTAGTATTTCGGTACGCACAGTTATCCCTGTGCAGTATATAATTATTTACACTGGTCCCTGGGTAGTATCTCATTATTTACAGTTGTCCCTGGGGAGTATATCATTATTTACAGTGCACCCTGGGTAGGATATCATTATTTGCAGTGGGCCATGGGTCGTATTTCATTATTTACAGTGGTCCCTGGGGAGTATATCATTATTCACAGTGGTCCCAGTGTAGTATATCATTATTTACAAAGGTCCCTGGGCAGGATATCATAATTTACAGTGGTCTCTGGGGAGTATATCATTATATACAGTGACCCTGGGTAGTATATCATTATTTCCAGTGGTCCCTAGGTTGTATATCATTATTTACAGTGGTGCCTGGGCAGTATATCATTATTGACAGTGGTCCCTGGGCAATATATCATTATATACAGTGGTCCCTGGGCAGTATATCATTATTTACAGTAGTCCCTGGTCACTGGGTTGTATATCATTATTTACAGTGGTCTCTGCAGAATATCATTATATACAGTGGTCCCTGGGCAGTATGTCATTACTTACAGTGGTCTCTGGGGAGAATATCATTATTTACAGTGGTCCCGGTTAGTGTATCATTATCTACCGTTGTCCCTGGGTAGAATATCATTATCTTCATCGGTTCCTGGGTTGTATACCATTATTTACAGTGGCCTTGGGGAGGTAGCATCATTTACAGTGGCCACTGGATAGTATTTCATTAGTTACAGTGGTCCCTGGGCAGTATATCATTATTTACAGTGGTCCCTGGATAGTGTATCATGATTTACAGTGATCCCAGGGTAGATTATTATCATTTGCAGTAGTCCTTTGGTTGTATAGCATTTTTTACTCGGGTCCCTGCGTAGTATTTCATTATTTACAGTGGTCCCTGGGAAGCACATCGTTATTGACTGTGGTCCCTGTGTAGTATATCATTATGCACAGTGGTCCCTGGGTAGAATAACATTATATACAGTGGTCCCTGTGTAGTATATCATTATTTACACTTGTCCCTGGGTAGTATAACATTATTTACAGTGGCCTTGGGTAGGTATCATCATTCACAGTTGTCACTGGATAGTATTTCATTAGTGACAGTGGTCCTTGGGCAGTATATACAGTCGCCCGTCGTCAGTATATCATTATTTACAGTGGTCCCTGGATAATATATCATTACTTACAGTGGTCATTGGTTAGAATATCATTATTTACAGTGGTCCCTGGTTAGAATTATTTACAGTGGTCCCTGGTTAGAATATCATTATTTACAGTGTTCCCTGGGTAGAATATCATTATATTCAGCAGTACCTGGGTGGTAAATCATTATCTACAGTGGTTTCTGGGCAACGTATCATTATTTACAGTGGTCCCTGGGAAGTATATCATTATTTACAGTGGTCCCTGGGCAGTATATCATTATTTACAGGGGTCCTCGTGCAGTATATCATTATATACAGTGGTCCCTGGGCAGTATATCATTATTTACAGTGGTCTCTGTGCAGAATATCATTATATACAGTGGTTCCTGGGTAGTATGTCATTAGTTACAGTGGTCACTGGGGAGAATATCATTATTTACAGTGGTCCCGGTTAGTGTATCATTATCTACCGTTGTCCCTGAGTAGAATATCATTATCTTTAGCGGTTCCTGGGTTGTATACCATTATTTACAGTGGTTTTGGGGAGGTAGCATCATTTACAGTGGCCACTGGATAGTATTTCATTAGTTACAGTGGTCCCTGGGCAGTATATCATTATTTACAGTGGTCCCTGGATAGTGTATCATTATTTACAGTGATCCCAGGGTAGATTATTATCATTTGCAGTAGTCCTTTGGTAGTATAGCATTTTTTACTCGGGTCCCTGCGTAGTATTTCATTATTTACAGTGGTCCCTGGGAAGCACATCGTTATTTACTGTGGTCCCTGTGTAGTATATCATTATGCACAGTGGTCCCTGGGTAGAATAACATTATATACAGTGGTCCCTGTGTAGTATATCATTATTTACACTTGTCCCTGGGTAGTATAACATTATTTACAGTGGCCTTGGGTAGGTATCATCATTCACAGTTGTCACTGGATAGTATTTCATTAGTGACAGTGGTCCCTGGGCAGTATATACAGTCGCCCGTCGTCAGTATATCATTATTTACAGTGGTCCCTGGATAATATATCATTACTTACAGTGGTCCCTGGTTAGAATATCATTATTTACAGTGGTCCCTGGTTCGAATTATTTACATTGGTCCCTGTTTGGTATATCATTATTTACAGTAGTCCCTGGGCAGTGCGTCATCATTTATTCACAGATGTCACTGGATAATATATAATTATTTACAGTGGTCGCAGGGTAGTATGTCATTATTTACAGTGGTCCCTGTGCAGAATATCATTATTTTCAATGGTCCCTGGGTAAAACATCATTGTTAACATTGGTCCCTGGGTAGTATATTAATAGTTACAGTGGTCCCTGTGTGGAATATAATTATTTACTGTGGTCCCTGGTAATTTATTCTTATTTACAGTGGTCCCTGGATTGTATATCAGTATTTACAGTTGTCCCTTGGTTATATATAATTATTTGCAGTGGTCTCTGGACGGTATATCATTATTTATAGTGATCACAGGGTGGAATAGCATTGTTTGCAGTGGTCCCTGGGCAGCATATCATTTTTTTCAGTGGTCGAAGAGTAGAATATCATTATTTAAAATGGTCCCTGGGTCGTATTCATTATTTACATTGGTCCCTGTTTGGTATATCATTATTTACAGTAGTCCCTGGGCAGTGCGTCATCATTTATAGTGTGCACTGTGTAGTATATCATAATTAACAGTGGTCGCTGGTTAGTATAGCATTATTTTAAGTGGTCGCTGGGCAATATATCAATATTCACAGTGGTCCCTGGGTAGGATATTATTATTTACAGTGGTCTCTGGGTAGAATATCATTATTTACTGTGGCCACTGGGTCGTATGTCATTATTTACAGGGGTCCCTGGGTAGTATATCCATATCTACAATGGTCCCCGGGTAGTATATCGTCATTTACAGTGGTGCCTGGGTAGCATATCGTAATTTACAGTTTTGCCTGGGTAGTATATCATTATTTTGAGTGGTCCCTAGGTAGAATATCATTATTTCCAGTGGTGCCTGGGGAGAATATCATTATTTACTGTGGTCTCTGGGTAGTATCTCATTATTTACGGTGGTCTCTGGATAGTATCTCATCATTTACTGTGGTCCGTGGGGAGAATATCATTATTTACAGTAGTCTCTGGGTAGTATATCCGTATCTACAATGATCTCTGGGTAGAATATCATTATTTCCAGTGGTCCCTGTGTAGTATATCATTATTTACTGTGGTCCCTGGGTAGTATATCATTATTTACAATGGTCTCTGAGCGGTATATCAGTATCTACAATGGTCCCTGGGTATTATCTCATTATTTACTGTGGTCCCTGGGTAGAATATCATTATTTACAGTGGTCTCTGGGTAGTATATACGTATCTACAATGGTCCCTGGGTATTATCTCATTATTTACTGTGGTCCCTGGGGAGATTATCATTATTTACAGTGGTCTCTGGGTAGTATATCCGTATATACAATGGTCCCTGTGTATTATCTCATTATTTGCAGTGGTCGCTGGGTAGAATATCATTATTTCCAATGGTCCCTGAGTGGTATATCAGTATCTACAATGGTCCCTGGGTATTATCTCATTATTTACTGTGGTCCCTGCGGAGAATATCATCAGTTACAGTGGTCTGTGGGTAGTATATCCGTATCTACAATGGTCCCTTGGTTGCATGTCATTATTTACAGTGGTCCCTGAGTAGAATATCATTGTTTACATTGGTCCCTGGATAGAATATCATTATTTACAGTGGTCCCTGGGTTGTACATCATTATTTACAGTGGTCCCTGGGTGGAATATCATTACTTACAGTGGTCCCTGGGTAGTACGTCATTATTTACAGTGGTCCCTGGGTAGTATATCATTATTTACAGTGGTTCCAGGGTAGAATATCATTATTTACAGTGGTCCCTGGGTAGAATATTATTATTTACAGTAGACCCTGTGTAGTACATCATTATTTACAGTGGTCCCTGGGTAGAATATCATTATTTACTGTGGTCCCTGGATAGTATATCAGTATCTACAATGGTCCCTGGGTAGTACATCATAATTTACAGTGGTTCCTGGATAGTATATCAGTATCTACAATGGTCCCTGGGTAGCATATCATTATTTACTGTGGTCCCTGGATTGTATCTCATTATTTACAGTGGACTTTGGATGGTGTATCTTTAATTACAGTGTTCCCTCGGTAGTGTATCTTTATTTAGAGTTGTCACTGGATGGTATAACATTATTTACAGTGGTCCCAGGGTGTTCTATCATTATTTACCGTGAACCCTGGGTAGTATATCAGTAACTACAATGGTACCTGCGTAGTATATCATTATTTACACTGGTCCCTGGGTAGTATATCATTATTTAATACTGGTCACTGGGTAGTATATTATTATCTATTGAGGTCCCTGTGAAGAATATGATTATTTACAGTGATCGCTGGGTAGAATATCATTATTTGCAATGGTCCCAGGGTAGCATATCATTATTTAGCGTGATCCCTGTGTAGAATCTCATTATTTACAGTGGACTCTGGATGTTGTATCTTTAATTACAGTGGTCCCTCGGAAGTATATTTTTATTTAGATTTGTCACTGGATAGTATATCATTATTTACAGTGCTCCCAGGCTAGTATATAATAATTTATTGTGGTCCCTGTGAAGAATATGGTTATTTACAGTGGTCCCAGGGTAGTATATCATTATTTACAGTGGTCGTGGATAGTATATCATTATTTACATTGGCCTTGGGTAGGTATCATCATTTTCAGTGGTCACTGGATAGTATTTCATTATTTACAGTGGACTCTGGATGGTGTATCTTTAACTAGGGCAGCACGGTAGCATAGCGGTTAGCACGATTGCTTCACAGCTCCAGGGTCCCAGGTTCGATTCCGGCTTGGGTCACTGTCTGTACGGAGTCTGCACATCCTCCCCGTGTCTGCGTGGGTTTCCTCCGGGTGCTCCGGTTTCCTCCCACAGTCCAAAGGTGTGCAGGTTAGGTGGATTGGCCATGATAAATTGCCCTTAGTGTCCAAAATTGCCCATAGTGTTGGGTGGGGTTACTGTGTTATGTGGATAGGGTGGAGGTGTTGACCTTGGGTAGGGTGCTCTTTCCAAGAGCCGGTACAGACTCGATGGGCCGAATGGCCTCCTTCTGCACTGTAAATTCTATGTAATTTATTGGCAGTGGTCCATGGGTAGTATTTCATTAGTGACAGCTGTCCCTCGCAGTATATCATCATTTTCAGTGGTCACTGGACAGTATTTTATTAGTGACAGCTGTCCCTCGCAGTATATCATTATTTACAGTGGTCACTGGATAGTATTTCATTAGTGACAGTGGTCCCTCGGCAGTATATCATTATTTACAGTGGTCCCTATGTAGTATATCATTATTTGCAGTGGTCCCTGGGTCGAATATCAGTATCTACACTGGTCCCTGGGCCGTTTGTTATTACTTACAGTGGTCCCTGGGGTGTATATCATTATTTACATTGAACCGTGGAAAGTATATCATTATTTACAGTGGTCACTGGGTAGTATACCATTATCTACAGTAGTCCCTGGATAGTAAATCACTACGTCATCAATTATAGTGTGCACTGTGCAGTACATCTTGATTCACAGTGGTCCATGGGCAGTGTATCATTATTTACAGTGGTCCCTGGGCAATATATAATTAAGCACAGTGGTCCCTGGGCAGTATATCATTATTTACAGTTGTCCCTGGGAAGTATATCATTATTTACAGTGGTCCCTGGGTAGTATATCATCCTTTACAGTGGTACCTGGATTGTATATCTTTATTTACAGTTGGCCCTTGGTTATATATAATTATTTGCAGTGGTCTCTGGACGGTATATCATTATTTATAGTGGTCCCTGGGTAACATATCATTATTTACAGTGGACCCAGTGTAGTGTAGTATTATCTACAGTGGTCCCAGAGTGATACATCATGATTTACAATGGTCCCTGGACATTATGTCATCATTTATAGTGTGCCCGGTGTAGTACCTCTTAATTTACAGTGGACTCGGGATAGTATTTCATTATTGACAGTCGTCCCAGGGTAGTATATCATTATTTGCAGTGGTCCCTGGATACTATATCATTATTTACAGTGGTCCCTGTGTAGTATGTCATTATTTACAGTGGTCACTGGGTAGTATATCATTATTTACAGTGGTTCCTGTGTAGTATATCATTATTTACAGTGGTCCCTGTGTAGTATGTCATTATTTACCGTGGTCACTGGGTAATTAATCATTATTTCCAGTGGTTTCTGTGTAGTACATCATTATTTACAGTGGTCCCTGTGTAGTATGTCATTATTTACCGTGGTCACTGGGTAGTATATCATTATTTACAGTGGTTCCTGTGCAGTATATCATCATTTTCAGTGGTCACTGGATAGTATTTCATTAGTGACAGTGCTCCCTATGTAGTATATCATTATTTGCAGAGCTCTCTGATTAGAATATTATTATTTGCAGTGGTCCCTGGGTAGTATAACATTGTTTACAGTGGTCCCTGGGTAAACTATCATTATTTACAGTGGTCCCTGGGTAGAATATCATTATTTACACTGGTCCCTGGGTAGAATATCATTATTTACAGTGGTTCCTGTGTAGAATATCATTATTTACAGTGGTTCCCTGGGTCGAATATCATTATCTACACTGGTCCCTGGGCCGTTTGTTATTACTTACAGAGGTCCCTGGGTAGTATATGAATATTTTCAGTGGTCCCTGGGGTGTATATCATTATTTACATTGAACCGTGGAAAGTATATCATTATTTACAGTGGTCACTGAGCAGTATACCATAATATACAGTAGTCCCTGAGTAGTATATCATTATTTACAGTTATCCCTGGATAGTGTATCATTTTTTACAGTAGTCCCTGGATAGTAAATCATTATTTACAGTTGTCACTATGTAGTATATCATTATTTACACTGGTCCCTGGGTAGAATATCATTATTTACACTGGTCCCTGGGTAGAATATCATTATTTACTGTGGTCCCTGGGTAGAATATCATTATTTACAGTGGGCCCTAGGTTGTATATAATTATTTACAGTGGGCCCCGGTAGTGTTTCATTATATACAGGGATCCCTGTGCAGTACATCATTATTTGCAGTGGTCTCTGAGCAGAATATCATAATTTACAGTTGTCCCTGGGTAGTATATCATTATTTACAGTGGTCCCTGGGTAGTATATCATTATTTACAGGGATCCCTGTGCAGTACATCATTATTTGCAGTGGTCCCTGAGCAGTATATCATAATTTACAGTTGTCCCTGGGTAGTATATCATTATTTACAGTGGTCCCTGGGTAGTATATCATCATTCACAGTAGTGCCTGGGGAGTATATAATTATTTACAGTGGTCCCTGGGCAGTCTGTCATTATTTACAGTGGTCCCTGTATAGAATATCATTATTTACAGTGGTCCCTAGGTAGTATCTCATTATTTACAGTGGCCCCTGGGCAGTATATCATAATTTACTGTGGTCCCTGAGTGGTATATCATTATTTAAAGTGGGTCCTTGGTAGAATACCATTATTTACAGTGGTCCCTGGGTAGAATATCATTATTTACATTGGTCCCTGGGTAGAATATCATTATTTACAGTGGTCCCTAGATAGTATATCAGTATCTACAATGGTCCCTGGGTAGTATAATCTTATTTACAGTGGTCCCTGGATTGTATATAATTATTTACAGTTGTCTCTTGGTGATAAAAATTATTTGCAGTGGTCTCCGGACGGTATATCATTATTTTTAGTGGTCCCCTCCTCCAGCAGCGGAGTCCCCTTCCCCCTTCCCCAGCAGCCGCGGTCCCCCTCCCCCTTCCCCAGCAGCCGCGGTCCCCCTCCCCTCCCCCAGCAGCCGCAGTCCCCCTCCCCCTCCCCCAGCAGCCGCGGTCCCCCTCCCCCTCCCCCAGCAGCCGCGGTCCCCCTCCCCTCCCCCAGCAGCCGCGATCCCCCTCCCCCAGCAGCCGCGATCCCCCTCCCCAGCAGCCGCAGTCCCCCTCCCCCTCCCCCAGCAGCCACTGTCCCCCCTCCCCCCCCTCCCCCAGCAGCCGCGGTCCCCTCTCCCTACCCCAGCAGCCGCGGTCCCCTCCCCGTCCCCAGCAGCCACGGTCCCCCCTCCCCCCACACCAGCAGCCGCGGTCCCCTCCCCCTACCCCAGCAGCCGCGGTCCCCCTCCCCTCCCCCAGCAGCCGCGGTCCCCCTCCCCCAGCAGCCGCGGCCCCCCTCCCCCAGCAGCCGCGGTCCCCCTCCCCCAGCAGCCGCGGTCCCCCTCCCCCTCCCCCAGCAGCCGCGGTCCCCCTCCCCCAGCAGCTGCGGTCCCCCTCCCCCAGCAGCCGCTGTCCCCCTCCCCCAGCAGCTGCGGTCCCCCTCCCCCAGCAGCCGCGGTCCCCCTCCCCCAGCAGCCGCGGTCCCCCTCCCCCAGCAGCCGCGGTCCCCCACCCCCAGCAGCCGCGGCCCCCCTCCCCCAGCAGCCGCGGTCCCCCTCCCCCAGATTCCGCGGTCCCCCTCCCCCAGCAGCCGCTGTTCCCCTCCCCCAGCAGCCGCGGTCCACCTCCCCCAGCAGCCGCGGTCCCCCTCCCCCAGCAGCCGCGGTCCCCCTCCCCCAGGAGCCGCGGTCCCCCTCCCCCAGCAGCCGCGGTCCCCCTCCCCCAGCAGCCGCGGTCCCCCTCCCCCAGCAGCCGCGGTCCCCCTCCCCAGCAGCCGCGGTCCCCCTCCCCCAGCAGCCGCGGTCCCCCTCCCCCAGCAGCCGCGGCCCCCTCCCCCAGCAGCCGCGGTCCCCATCCTCCTCCCCCAGCAGCCGCGGTCCCCCTCCCCCTCCCCAGCAGCCGCGGTCCACCTCCCCCAGCAGCCGCGGTCCCCCTCCCCAGCAACCGCGGTCCCCCTCCCCCAGCAGCCGCGGTCCCCCTCCCCCAGCAGACGCGGTCCCCCTCCCCCAGCAGCCGCGGTCCCCCTCCCCAGCAGCCGCGGTCCCCCTCCCCAGCAGCCGCGGCCCCCCTCCCCCTCCCCCAGCAGCCGCGGTCCCCCTCCCCCAGCAGCCGCGGTCCCCCTCCCCCAGCAGCCGCGGTCCCCCTCCCCCAGCAGCCGCAGTCCCCCTCTCCCAGCAGCCGCGGTCCCCCTCCCCCAGCAGCCGCGGCCCCCCTCCCCCAGCAGCCGCGGTTCCCCTCCCCCAGCAGCCGCGGTCCCACTCCCCAGCAGCCGCGGTCCCCCTCCCCCAGCAGCCGCGGTCCCCCTCCCCCAGCAGCCGCGGTCCCCCTCCCCCAGCAGCCGCGGTCCCCCTCCCCCAGCAGCCGCGGTCTCCCTCCCCCAGCGGCCGCGGCCCCCCTCCCCCAGCAGCCGCGGTCCCCCTCCCCAGCAGCCGCGGTCCCCCTCCCCAGCAGCCGCGGTCCCCCTCCCCCAGCAGCCGCGGTCCCCCTCCCCCAGCAGCCGCGGTCCCCCTCCCCCAGCAGCCGCGGTCCCCCTCCCCCAGCAGCCGCGGTCCCCCTCCCCCAGCAGCCGCGGCCCCCCTCCCCCAGCAGCCGCGGTCCCCCTCCCCAGCAGCCGCGGTCCCCCTCCCCAGCAGCCGCGGTCCCCCTCCCCCAGCAGCCGCGGTCCCCCTCCCCAGCAGCCGCGGTCCCCCCTCCCCCAGCAGCCGCGGTCCCCCCTCCCCCAGCAGCCGCGGTCCCCCTCCCCCAGCAGCCGCGGTCCCCCTCCCCCAGAAGCCGCGGTCCCCCTCCCCCAGCAGCCGCGGTCCCCCTCCCCCAGCAGCCGCGGTCCCCCTCCCCCAGCAGCCGCGGTCCGCCTCCCCAGCAGCCGCGGTCCCCCTCCCCCAGCAGCCGCGGTCCCCCTCCACCAGCAGCCGCGGTCCCCCTCCCCCAGCAGCCGCGGTCCCCCTCCCCCAGCAGCCGCGGTCCCCCTCCCCCAGCAGCCGCGGCCCCCCTCCCCCAGCAGCCGCGGTCCCCCTCCCCCAGCAGCCGCGGTCCCCCTCCCCCAGCAGCCGCAGTCCCCCTCCCCCAGCAGCATTGTCTCGGGTCGGACAGTTTGATGGTGCTGTTTATTTGATGTGTATATAATGTTTATTTGGATCTGTTTTCCCTGAGATTGCCTGTCCTGCCCGCTCTTCCCGCGGGCAGGGTGAGGCAGCGCCCGCCGCTGGCATCGGCCTGGAGCTGGGACACAACAAAGCAAAACAGACCAGAAGTAACTGATGGACAAAACAAAATGTGGGGAGTGCCCCAAACCGCGGGTGGAGCACAGCCCCAACAGAACAGGAAAAGAGACCAAACCTCACCCAATACCCGCCCAATGAAAGTGTGAGAATGGGGTTCGGTCCGGCAACCCACCCCCTGCGGGGCCCAGCCAGCCCGGAAAGCTTCGAGTGTGCCCGTGGGCAGCGCCTGCCCCCGCTCCAGGGACCCCCGGCCGCCACCCAGCCCTTCCCCCGGCACCCACAGCCCTCCGCCACCCAGCCCTTCCCACGGCACCCACAGCCCTCCCCACCCAGCCCTTCCCACGGCACCCACAGCCCGGCCCTCTGCCACCCAGCCCTGCCCACGGCACCCACAGCCCTCCCCACCCAGCCCTTCCCACGGCACCCACAGCCCTCCGTCACCCAGCCCTTCCCACGGCACCCACAGCCCTCCGCCACCCAGCCCTGCCCACGGCACCCACAGCCCTCCGCCACCCAGCCCTGCCCACGGCACCCACAGCCCTCCCGCACCCAGCCCTTCCCACGGCACCCACAGCCCTCCCACCCAGCCCTTCCCACGGCACCCACAGCCCTCCGCCACCCAGCCCTGCCCACGGCACCCACAGCCCTCCGCCACCCAGTCCTTCCCACGGCACCCACAGCCCTCCCCCACCCAGCCCTTCCCACGGCACCCACAGCCCTCCGCCACCCAGTCCTTCCCACGGCACCCACAGCCCTCCCCCACCCAGTCCTTCCCACGGCACCCACAGCCCTCCGCCACCCAGCCCTTCCCACGGCACCCACAGCCCTCCGCCACCCAGCCCTGCCCACGGCACCCACAGCCCTCCGCCACCCAGCCCTTCCCACGGCACCCACAGCCCAGCCCTCCGCCACAGCCCTTCCCACGGCACCCACAGCCCTCCGCCACCCAGCCCTTCCCACGGCACCCACAGCCCTCCGCCACCCAGCCCTTCCCACGGCACCCACAGCCCTCCGCCACCCAGCCCTGCCCACGGCACCCACAGCCCTCCGCCACCCAGCCCTTCCCACGGCACCCACAGCCCTCCCCCACCCAGCCCTTCCCCCGGCACCCACAACCCTCCGCCACCCAGCCCTTCCCACGGCACCCACAGCCCTCCGCCACCCAGCCCTTCCCCCGGCACCCACAGCCCGGCCCTCCCCACCCAGCCCTTCCCACGGCACCCACAGCCCGGACCCCCACCACCCAGCCCTTCCCCCGGCACCCACAGCCCTCCGCCACCCAGCCCTGCCCACGGCACCCACAGCCCTCCCCCACCCAGCCCTGCCCACGGCACCCACCGCCCTCCGCCACCCAGCCCTGCCCACGGCACCCACCGTCCTCCGCTCCGCCAGCCACCCGAATGGAGATTGGCGGAGGTGCGGATTCCTGAGCAGCGCCTCCCTTACGACAGCCGCCACTCCTGACGGGGGAGAGCTGCGGCGCCTGGAGACCGTGTTCCAGACTTTGAGGAGGTCCTGGTACAAGACGGGCAGCGCCAACAGAGAGTTCCGAAGACCCTGCTGGTCCACAGACAGGAGCTGCACGTCGTAGTTCAGGCCGAGCCCCTGGGGGGAGAAATCCGTCGCCAGGGCCCCACCGTGGAGGAGGCTCAGCGTCCAGGTAACGCTGCAGAGTCTGAGGGTGGAAAGTGGCAGTCTGGGTGCGGAGGCACACCAGCGCCTGACCGCCCTCCGCCATCGGGAGACTCCAGACCTCCGCAGCGACCCCGTGCAGTCGATTGTCCCGGAGGAACCGAAGCCGGGCTCTCTGGATGGTGGGACAAAGCCAGGGGGGGGAGTCAGTGACCAGCCGGGACCACAGCATGGAGACGATCAGCTGGTTTATGACGAGAACTCGGCCCCTGTGGGACAGCACTCGGAGCCGTCCTGTCCAGCGTCCCAGGCCAGCGGTGACCTTGGTCTCCAGCTCCTGCCCGTTCGCCGGCCAGGCTCCCTCTGCCGGGCAAAGATGGACTCCCAGGTCGAGGCTGTTGGTCCGACTCCAGCTGAAGGGCCCGAGCTCCTCCGGGAGGGGGTCCATCTGCTACGGACCGACCCGGAGTCCGGAACATTTGGCCCAGTCGATCCGTGCGGAGGACGCGGCGGAGTAGACAGCTTGGCTCTCTCGCATCCTCCGGGGGTCCCCGGGGTCAGTGACCATGAGGAACACGGCATCAGCGTCCGCCGAGAGGACCACCCCCCCGTCCGGCTCGCGCAGAACCAGCCCCGTGAACCCCCTCCGCAGGAGGCACAGGAAAGGCCCCAGGCAGAGGGAATAATGTTGGCCGGACAGGGGGCAGCCCTGACGCACTCCTCTCCCAAAGCGAAGGGGCGCCGTCAGGGACCCGTTAACCTTAATCAGACTCTCCGAGGCGGCGGACAGTAACCGGATCCGGGGGACAAAATACCACCCGAACCCGACAGCTCGCAGAGTCCCGAGCAAATCCCCGGGCCCCACCCTGTCGAACGCCTTCTCCTGGTCAAGAGACAGGGAGGCGCTCGACATACCAGTCCTCTGGGTAAAGTGAATAATGTCCCGGGCCAGGTGGATATTGTCATAGATTGTGCGGTCCGGGACTGTGTAGGACTGGTCAGGGTGGATCATGTGGTCCAGCTCGGGGCCAAGGTGTAAACACAGCACCTTGGCAAAGATTTTATAGTCCGTGCTGAGGAGGGAGACCAGTCGCCAGGTCTTAAGTCGGCGGTGATCCCCCTTCTTGGGCAGCAGGGCAATGACGGCCCAGCGCCACGAAAGGGGCACCTCCCCGGTCGCGATACATTCCCCCAGGACCCCCGCATTGTCACTCCCCAGGCCGTCCCAGCACGCCCTGAAGAACTCCACGGTCAGCCCGTCCAGCCCTGGGGATTTGCCCCGTGAGAGGCTGTCCAGGGCGCCGGTCAGCTCTTGGAGGTTGATGGCATTATCGAGCTTCCCGGCGCCCTCCGGGCCCACCTGCGGCAGGTCCTCCCCCAGAACTCTGCAAGCGTCCTCGCTGGACGGATCCGGAGAGAAGAGATCGGAGTAAAAATACCTGATCAGGGTCCTGACCCCCCTCCGGATCCGAGACGAGGGACCCGTCGTCGGCCAGCAGCGTAGAAATCTGCCGACGGGCCCCGCGTCCTCTTTCCAGCGAGTAGAAGAAGCGGGAGCCGCGGTCCATGTCCGTTAGGAGACGGATCCGCGACCTCACGTCCTCGCCGCGGGACCCGGCGAGTTGCAGGCCCCGCAGTGCGCCCCTCTTCTCCCTGTACACCCGCCCCAGGGCCGGGCCTCATCGGGCTGAGCGAGACGTGACTCCAGATCGAGGAGTTGCTCAGCCAGGTTGGCGATCGTGGAGTTCCGCCCCGCCGAAGACCCCTTCGTGTACCCCTGACAGACGGCACGGTTCTGGGCCTTGCCCACATCCCACCATAGCCTCAAGGAGGGGAAGCCATCCCGCTTCCTTCTCCAGCCGGCCCAGAAACGGCAGAACCAGTCCAGGAACCGCTCGTCCTCCAGCAGCAGGTTGTTAAAGTGCCAGTACGCGGACCGTGTCTGAGGGCGGGACGGGGCGAGACCCGCCCACACCAGGTGGTGATCCGAGCTCGGCACCTGCTCCATGGAGGCCGTCGGAACGCTGGGCAAGTACGTCTTGGAAATGTAAAGACGGTCGATGCTGGACGCTCTGAACGGGGGCCGCACAGAGGTGCGCCCCCGCAATTCAGGATGGAGAGTCCACCAGACATCCACCAAATCAAAGGACCTAACCAGGTCCCTCAACTTCACCACCGCAGCCAGGCCACGCTGGACTTCACCACGGTCCTTGTCCTTGAGGGTGCAATTAAAATCCCCTCCGAGGACGATGCACTCTGTTTTTGAAAACTCACCACTATTCTTAGAATTCCCCCTCTACCAAAAAGAGCCGAGATTCTAAATGGTGATCAGGATTCTCACTCCCGACTCCGATGCAGGCTTCAGTGGGTGCTATTCAGGTCAAACTATATTTTCAAGTTATCCCCCGGTATAACCCATACCTTCACCGAAGATTTCATCTACTTCCCACTTAGTAGCATCGATCCTGGGTCCCGCATTGCTAAGTAAGTAAAGTAGACTTTGGAATAACCACTATTTCAGGTTAAATTAAGTTATTTTCTTATTATATATTTTTCTTTGAAAAGCTGCAAATACTTTCTTTACAGAAAGGAAAAAGACCTTGCTTCTGGGTCCTTCTGGTTGTTTGAAGGGACCCTCAGGCCCACCTTGACAATCAATCTTCTTTTTAAAGTCTGGTCTTCTTTAGATGTAATTGCTGATGAGCTCGGTTGCTGTGTCCTGTCTTTCCCATGTACCGAGCTGTGAGAGCTGACTCTGCTGGCTATCTCTGAGCTGACATAGAGCTGACTCTTTAAATTCTAGTCTTCCTGAGATGTATCAGCTGTTTTAGCTCGGCTGCTATGCCTTGTCTTTCCCATGGCCGAGTTGACTGTAATCTGACTCTGAGCTGCTTGTTTCTTCTCTGCTTCTCTCTCTGCCTCCCTCTGAGTTCTGGTTCTGGTTCTGGTAGTTCCTGCCCTGGTCTCTGGATTTATATATTTTTCTAACAGTTATCTAATTTTTATGACTATATCATAAAGTAACTTATTTCACTTTGATTATAAAAAGTATCTTTGATCTAAACTTTCTAATCCAACTACGTATTCATTTTGACATAACTGCATCTCAGAGATCTGATTACAGTGTTTCCTTTGTGATGATCAAAATGCTTTGGTTTCAAGAGGTGTTACTTTTAATTCCTGTCATTTCTGTAGTTTTATTTTCCAATTGTGTCCTCAGCTCGTAATTGTGACTTTGATTTTGGCTTTGAATTATGTTTCTCGTAGACTGATAGTCTCCAGTTTTCTTTAATTTACCTGTTTTAGCAAATTTTCACACCTAGAGTTATCACCAAATTCAACTAAACCTCATCCTTTTTACCAGCTGCTATCTAAGATAGTTACTTTCAATGAAGGTGTGGGCCATTGTTTTTGGCTTCATTCAAAATCCTGTTTGTCTTGCTTGCTAAGCCTGCTTGAGCAAGGCTATCTGCATTTTACAATCCTCTTCTGGCAGCTGCTGTTAACCCTTTGTGGGATCTTTCCCTGTATCCTCTCATGTTTCTCCCGGTCCAGATATTGTCAGACTTCCATGTTTCAAATGACACATCTTTCCAGATTTTCAATAACACCCCGTCTTGACATTTGAAATATAACTATATCATTTGGTCAATTATCCCCCCCCCCATCTAATTGTACTGATGAACATTTATCCCCGACCTTTCTCATTTGTATGTCCATGTTTTGTGATTTTAAATTGTGCATCGTAATCAATTTGTAAATGTATCCATATCACAGAGCAGTGTCTTTTTTCGTTCTTTCCTCAAGTCCAATTACCGTGAACCATAGCCGGAGCCGCTTAGGAAGGTACCACAATAGCTATATCCGTGTTCCACTACCTCCAAAGCATTTTACTTCCTTGGGGTAGCAGCACCGTAGAAGCTTACTCATGTCCCTTAGAAACAGCACACAACTCAGTCCATCAGTAACCAAAAAGGCCATTTGTCCATCACTGGCTGTTTCGTGTCCATTTTTCTGTCATCCAAATTGCTTACCGTTTCTCATTGGAATGGTAAATTATGACATCATGTACCACCCACTGATTCCCTCGCTTCATTAATTTAAAAGGTTCAATTGATCCTGCTTCTAACCCTGACTTCCCCACATTAATGTCTAATATTGTTCTGAACCATGTATGTCTGCCATTCCCTGGTGTACAGGAGAGAATATCTTTCCGACAAACTTCCTTCAAATCCCTTTCGTCTGTTATCATTTCCCTTACAACATTTGCAATACAATATGCCGACAGTATTCGCAAAACCACATCGAACTGTCACTTTTTCCAAATAAATTCTCCCTATTGTTAAATACACAGTAAAAAAAAATTGAGTCTTATCTTAACACATTACTCATCACCTAACCACACAAATAGACCGTGTGTTACAACTTTACATAATTGCAACTGTTATCACAATTTCAATACGAAAAATAAAGTACAACATCGACACATTCCTTCGTGGCTTTGGAACCAATAGTCACTGCATACTAAATATGGCATGTTAACAGCATCGATATTATATGTGATGTTCTATGCAGTTAAATCAAGAAAGCACACTAAACTACCACTATTCCCCCTCTATTAAAACATTCTCACAGTTTCGAAATGCTGATCAAGTTCTCTAACGGCACACATACCCCCATGATCATACATACATAACAATGCCTAACAATTGACATGACATTTCTTCCTTAATAATGTTTACAGCTCGACAATGCAATATTGTTTGCTGCATTGGTAATAATTTTCCCCCCTTGGCATCAAGCTCCAAAATGTTTTAAACTTTTGTTGTTTATCATATTGGGGTTCCTCGTCAGTCGCTGCTGTCTGCCGAGACCCTTAATAACTCCACCACATAGTACATACCCCATGGAGACCGCAGATCATCCATCAGCTGATGTCCAGTTAGAGATGTCTGACCGGAGGTTTCACTGTTCAGTAATAATTTGAGATTTTGATGCGTTTCCAACCCGTAAAGTTTTCCTACGGGCTCTATCATTTAATTCCCTCAAATATGTAGCCAATTGTATCATTAGATTTCCCCCCCCTCCCAATCCTGTCTAAAACATTCCTTTCTGGAGTGTAGTTCTCTTCCTTCTTGTGAACTGGTTTGTCTGTTATTTACTTTTTCCATCTGAAAAATCAAATGAGCAGGTCAAGGGTGGAGAGGGCCCTATTCTTTAATTTGTACTTTCTATCTTCGTTTGAACACTCCCGAAGTGCCCTCTCCAGAACTTCCGGATTTCTTTTGTTACCATTTCTTTTGTCTCTTTTCTTTTTTTTTTTAACTCGTTTATTTTCCTTATCATTGATGTACATCACACAATGAAGGGCTGTTAAGCCTCCTCCTTCTGTCATTGCACCCCTGAGTGAGATTCGAAGAATCTCAAACTCCTCCCCTTTTGCTCACTCTGATCCAATCTGTCGAAACCTTACCCTGATGCATTCCTGATATTGCTACTGCATTTACTTCACTTACTTTATTTTGATTACGGCCGGATTTCTATGAAGGTAAGTTCCAAACATGACATTTTAACTTCATGATCTGTCCAATCAATGGTGCTAACGGGTTTTAATTCACTGTCTTCCCACCAATTGGGTCATGTGTTTTAATTGTGATATAATTTCTTTTGCTTTAGACACCATGCTTCGCTAAGTCAACTGTATGATTACCCAGATTCTGAACAAACTTGTCTTCACATTTTACAGCTTCACTGATTATTTTCCCTGCAGTTTTAGTTGGTAGTTTCACCCAAACTTCCTCTGTGTTATCAATTGTTTTAATATCTTAATTTTACCTGCATCTATTTTTATCAAATCTTTTCCTGCCATCAGATTCCCTTTTCCTTATACTGCAAGTAATTCTCTTAATCTAACTTTTGATCCAAAATCTTTATTCTCTAAATCTTCCTCTTCAATGTATTTAACATTCTAAACATGATTATTTTTGCTGGTGACATTCTTGTGCTGCTCGGGCACTAGGACCCAGCGGAGCTATGCAGTGTCAATTTCAACGCTCAGTTTCAAAGCCTGCGAGCAGCTGACTGCTGCCCAGTACAAACTCTTTATCTGTTTATTCTGAGACCAATTTAACTCTGAACATACTGATTTATCACCTCATAATACTGATCACATTTCTACCTGCCATTTATAACTTTTAATTGATGTGAACTTTTAATTGATGTGAAACTCGGTTTTGCAAAACACAACATTTTTTTAAAAATACAAACACCAAAGGAAATTCACAATTCCTTCTTAGACACACACACACTCATTCATCCGCTCAGATCTTGGACCTCTACTTTGTAGGGTTTCACAAACCCTTATTGAACACACACGCACGTTTATACACTGAGATATTGGACCTCTGTTCAGTTGGGTTTTAGTTACTTTTAACAAAAATTGAGACCCCTCCATGCTGATAAAGTTTCAGTTATGCAGGAGTCTTTTGCCTCTATTAATTTCTTCCACTCTGGTTCATTGCTTCAACCGTGTTTCACAGCAAGAGGATTATTCTAATTGCCATTTTTCGGAATTCTAAGCTCTGTTCCTGGTTGTCCCTTTCAGTTGCAATCTGAAATTAAGGATAGGTGCCCTTTCTGGGCCCTACCCAAGGCTAACTAAGGCACTATCTTCCTGTTTTTAGTTAAGGGTCGATTGGTTATTGGTCTCTAAAGATTCTAGGCGTCCTCTATTTCTTTAGGATTTAACCTCACAATCTGCCTTACTCTAAGGATGATTTATTTTTTGCCTCCTTTTACCAGTAATGGATGCAAGATTTTTAGTGCTGTCACCAAGATGTCTTGCAGACTTTTCTCAGGGTCAGCATCTTCTAATTTGCTGATTTCACACCCAACCTGAGTTTTATGTCCCCTCGATCCACAGAATATCTTTGCAGAAATCAATCACATGACTTTCCAGACTAAACTCGGCAGGTAAAGTCTGACTCACAATAGACCAGAAACGTCTAATATTCCAGCCTTTGTGCCGGTTAGAAACTTCTCATATTCCAACCGTTTGTTGGGAACTAGAAACGTCTAATATTCAAGCCCCCTCTGCTGATTTAGAAACTTCTACTGTTCTAGCCTCGTTTTACCTAGAAACTTCTAATATTCTAGGTCTCCACGCTGGATGCCATGGAGAAAGCAAAACAACCGGCTGGGCGCAATTCTCACGGTGTTAACACGACGGCTGCCGTGTGGAAAATAAAGCAACACATTCGGCGTAATTGACAGGGTTTTAATTAAAACGTTGGGCGCCATGTTTTTGAAAACTCACCACTATTCTTAGAAGTCCCCCTATACCAAAAAGGGCCGACATTCTAAATGGTGATCAGGGATTCTCACTCCGCGACTCCGATGCAAGCTTCAGTGGGTGCTATTCAGGTCAAACTATGTTTTCTAGTTATCTCCCGGTATAACCCATGCCTTCGCCGAAGATTTCATCTACTTACCACTTAGTACCATCGATCCTGGGTCCCGCATTGCTAAGTAAGTAAAGTAGACTTTGGAATACCACTATTTCAGGTTAAATTAAGTTATTTTATTATTATATTTTTTCTTTTAAAAGCTGCAAATACTTTCTTTACAGAAAGGAAAAAGACCTTGCTTCTTGGTCCTTCTGGGTGGTTGAAGGGACCTTCAGGCCCACCTTCACAATCAATCTTCTTTATAAAGTCTGGTCTTCTTTCGATGTAATCGCTGATGAGCTCGGTTGCTGTGTCCTGTCTTTCCCATGTACCGAGCTGTGAGAGCTGACTCTGCTGGCTATCTCTGAGCTGACATAGAGCTGACTCTTTGAATTCTAGTCTTCCTGAGATGTATTAGCTGTTTTAGCTCGGCTGCTATGCCTTGTCTTTCCCATGGCCGAGCTGACTGTAATCTGACTCTGAGCTGCTTGTTTCTTCTCTGCTTCTCTCTCTCCCTCCCTCTGAGTTCTGGTTCTGGTAGTTCCTGCCCTGGTCTCTGGATTTATATATTTTTCTAACAGTTTTCTAGCTTTTATGATTTTATTGTAAAGTAACTAATTTCACTTTGATTGTACAAAGTACGTTTGACTAAACCTTCTAATCCAACTACGTATTCATTTTGACAGAACTGCATCTCAGAGATCTGATTACATTGTTTCCTTTGTGATGATCAAAATGCTTTGGTTTCAAGAGGTGTTACTTTTAATTCCTGTCATTTCTGTAGTTTTATTTTCCAATTGTGTCCTCAGCTCATAATTTTGACTTTGATTTTGGCTTTGAATTATGTTTCTCGGAGACTGATAGTCTCCAGTTTTCTTTAATTTACCTGGTTTAGCAAATTTTCACACCTAGAATTATCACCAAATTCAACTGAACCTCATCCTTTTTTCCAGTTGCTAACTAAGACAGTTACTTTCAATGAAGGTGTGGGCCATTGTTTTTGGCTTCATTCAAAATCCTGTTTGTCTTGTTTGCTCAGCCTGCTTGAGCAAGGCTATCTGCATTTTACAATCCTCTCCTGGCAGCTGCTGTTCACCCTTTGTGGGATCTTTCCCTGTATCCTCTCTTGTTTCTCTCAGACCAGATATTGCCAGACTTCCATGTTTCAAATGACACATCTTTCCATATTTTCAATAACAACTCTCCCACCAGGATGGTGCTAAGAAGAGTGGACACCTTTTGGAAGAAAGTTGCCTGCTGCGGTCCGGCCACGGGAGCGGATACATTTACAAAGTGAATCACCGCTGCCCCGAAACGGGCCTTTAGGTGCAGCAGACGGCCGGGCACCGGCTCCTTGACCCCCCCCCCCCCCCCCCAAGATCTCCGGCTGAAAATGTGGAGCCAACAAGATAGCCACCCCGCCCGAACGTGGGGCCAGGTGACTCATGAAGACTCCTCCTTGCCCCTCCAGGGTCCACTGAGCTTCGTCACCCGGATGGCCTGGGTTTCCTGCAGGAAGCACACCCCGTACTTTCCATCCCGGAGGATAGACAGGAACTGGAGACGGTGGTGCGCGTGGCTACTGCCGTTGATGTTGAGGCTGGCCATGGTAACCTCCATGTCAGCAGCAATAGTTATCCATCACCTTTAGTGCTCAGAGTGGGGGTACCGCTCCCTCCACTCCCTCAGGAGTCCCACAAGGAACTGAGCAGCTTGGCGCTGCTCCCCCTGGTCTTGATCGAACTCCCGGGCCTCTCTGACATAGGCCCGGGCGGGGCCAAGGAGCAGCCCCAGGTTTCCCCAGCTGCCCAGGGCCAGCCGCACACAGTCCGGGTGACCATGGTGCGTTCCCAGAAATGTCCGGAGTTCCCCAGGGGGGACGAGGGGAGACTCGGTGTCGGCTGTGAGGGTGCCCTCTGCCTCTGCAGAGAGGGTCTAAATCCTCCTCCTCACCCATCACCGAGCAGCCTTCCTCCTCCGAACGGTCACCTCCCGGGCTCGAGTCCCCCGCCACATGGAGTATGGCGGGCGGCACGGGCCCACCGGCTAACCCTTGGCCCGAGTCGACCCCACCCCCAGGGTCGTCCTCAGGCAGGTCCCTCGCAGGCTCCTCCCGCGGCTCAGGGCCCGTGGACGGTGCCTCCACCCACGCCGGCGACTCCGGGACCCCGGAGAGGCCCCCCAGAGACATGTCCGGGTTGAAAACAGGGCTCTCCGGCGTCGCCCGCCCGGGTGTAGAGGGCGGGGAGCCTTCCCCGTCCTCCCCCGTCCACGGCCCACAGCGGCACGATGAGCGGTCGCTGCTGCTGCCGGCCCCCGGCGATGGTGAAGAGGAGGCGTCCGGGGAGGAAGCTTGCACCGGGCAGGACGGGCCCCCAGGGGCTTCGACTCCGCTCGACCCCGGGTCCTCCTGCTCGGGGGGCGACAGCAGCTCGAGTGGCTCGGGGGCCTCGGAGGCCCCCCCCCGGCCTTGCTTCTCTTCATTGTGTGCCCCGGGCCAGGCGTCAGGGGGATGGGCACCAACACGGGAGACCCCCCCCCCTCCTCGCCCGGGGAGGGGGCAGCAAACCCCCCCTTGCCCGGGCAGGCGGCGCTTGCGGGGAGGGGGCGGCTCGGGATCGCCCTGCTGCACGGCCTCCATGGCGGGAGAGGCCCCGGCAGCATCCCCCTCCCCCTCCCGGCTCAGGCGGACAGGAGCCTGGCGGCGGAAGGAGTAGACGTGGCGGAGGGAGGGGTCCCGCAGGCCGAGCGTCAGCGGCGCCGCCCCGGACCTGACCTCCCCCAGTAGGTTGGGATGGGGCAGGAGGAGCTCGGTGGGGAGGGAGGGCGGGACGTTTGATAGAACAACACGTTCTGCGGTGGCCTCCAGAGTCTCCACCGCCACGTGTGTCCCGCCCACCGTGAGCCCCCTTTCCAGGGTCCGGTGGGCCGCCTGCTCGGCCCGCAGGAAGAACCCGGCCTTGCCGTACATCCGCGAGGCGGCTACGATGGCCGAGGGGCCGACAGCCCCGCCCATCGCACGGGTGCCCACCTCAATGGTCATGGTAGGGTGGGCATAGCACTTCACTCCCAGCTGCCGCGTGAGCAGGCAGGAGGGCGAGGGCAGCGCGGGGGCAGCGGAGCGACGGGAGGCTGCCGCCCCCACATAATGTCTTGTCCGCCCTGCCCCCGGCAGTGGAGGATGCCCCCGAGATGCTGGCCAGAGGGTGGGAGGGCATGAGGCCGGGCCTGCAGCCTGGATGGTCCCAGTCCCACCTCAGGCAGAGGGGTGGGAGGGCAGGAGGCCGGGCCTGCAGCCCTGGATGGTCCCGCCCCCACCTCAGGCAGAGGGGTGGGAGGACAGGAGGCCGGGCCTGCAGCCCTGGATGGTCCCAGTCCCACCTCAGGCAGAGGGGTGGGGGGACAGGAGGCCCGGCCTGCAGCCCTGGATGGTCCCAGTCCCACCTCAGGCAGAGGGGTGGGAGGGCAGGAGACTGGGCCTGCAGCCCTGGATGGTCCCAGTCCCACCTCAGGCAGAGGGGTGGGAGGGCAGGAGGCCGGGCCTGCAGCCCTGGATATACAGTGGTCCCTTGGTAGTGAATCATTATTTAAGGTGGTCTCTGGGTTGTGTATCTTATTTACAGTGTGCCCTTGGTAGTGTACCATTATTTACAGTGGTCCTTGGGTAATATATCATTATATACAGTGGTCCGTGTGTAGTGTATCGTTATTTACAGTGGTCAATGGGTAGGGTATCATTATATACAGTGGTCCCTGGGGAGAATATCATTATATACAGTGGTCCCTGGGTAGAATGTCCTTATATACAGTGGTCCCTGGGTAGTATATCATTATGTACAGTGGTCCCTAGGTAGTTTACCATAATTAACAGTGGTCCCTGGGTAGTATATCATTAGATACAGTGGTCCCTGGGTAGTGTATCATTATTTACAGTGGTCTCTGGATAGTGTATCATTATATACAGTGATCCCTGGGTAGAATATCATTATATGCAGTGGTCCCTGGGTAGTATATCAATATATATAGTGTTCCCTGGATAGAATATCATTATTTACAGTGGTCCCTGGTTAGAATATCATTATTTACAGTGGTCCCTGGTTAGAATATCATTATTTACAGTGGTCCCTGGGAAGCATATCGTTATTTTCTGTGGTCCCTGTGCAGTATATCGTTATGCACAGTGGTCCCTGGGTAGAATACCATCATATACAGTGGTCCCTGGTTAGAATATCATAATTTATAGTGTTCCCTGGGTAGAATATCATTATTTACAATGGTCTCTGTGCAGAATATAATTACTTACAGTAGTCCCTAGGCAGTCTGTCATTACTTACAGTGGTCCCTGGTTAGAATATCATTATTTACAGTGTTCCCTGGGTAGAATATCATTATTTACAGTGTTCCCTGTGTTGAATGTCATTATTTACAGCGGTCCATGGTTAGAATATCATTATTTACAGTGTTCCCTGGGTAGAATATCATTATTTACAGTGTTCCCTGGGTAGAATATCATTATTTACAGTGTTCCCTGGTTAGAATATCATTATTTACAGTGTTCCCTGAGTAGAATATTATTATTTGCAGTGGTCCCTGGTTAGAATATCATTATTTGCAGTGGTCCCTGGGCAGTATATCATTATTTGCAGTGGTCTCTGGATAGTATATCATTATTTGCAGTGGTCCTTGGGTAGAATATCATTATTTACAGTGGTCCCTGGATAGTAAATCATTATTTTCAGTGGTCCCTGGTTAGAATATCATTATTTACAGTGTTCTCTGGGTAGAATATCATTATTTACAGTGTTCCCTGGTTAGAATATCATTATTTACTGTGTTCCCTGGGTAATATATCATTATTTAAAGTGGTCCCTGGGTAGTATCATTATATACAGTGGTCCCTGGGTAGAATATAATTAGATACAGTGGTCCCTGGGTAGTATATCATTATGTACAGTGGTCCCTGGGTCGTTTACCATTATTTACAGCGATCCCTGGGTAGTATATCATTAGATACAGTGGTCCCTGGGTAGAATATCATGATATACAGTGGTTCCTGGATAGTGTATCATTATATACAGTGGTCCCTGGGTAGAATATCATTATATACAGTGGTCCCTGTGTCGTATATCATTATGTACAGTGATCCGTGGGTAGAATATCATTATATACAGTGGTTCCTGGGTAGTGTATCATTATATACAGTGGTCCCTGGGTAGCTTACCATTATTTACAGTGGTCCCTGGGCAGTATATCATTATATACAGTGGTCCCTTGGTAGTGTATCATTATTTACACTGGTCTCTGGGTTGTGTATCTTATTTACAGTGTGCCCTGGGTAGTTTACCATTATTTACAGTGGTCCCTGGGTAGTAAATCATTATATACAGTGGTCCGTGTGTAGTGTATCGTTATTTACAGTAGTCTCTGCGTAGTTTATCATTATATACAGTGGTCCCTGGGAAGAATATCATTATATACAGTGGTCCCTGAGTAGAATAGCCTTATGTACAGTGGTCCCTGGGTAATATATCATTATGTACAGTGGTCCCTGGGTAGTTTACCATTATTTGCAGTGGTCTCTGGATAGTATATCATTTCATACAGTGGTCCCTGGGTAGAATATCATTATATGCAGTGGTCCCTGGGTAGTGTATCATTATATACCGTGGTCCCTGGGTAGTTTACCATTATTTACATGGGTCCCTGGGCAGTATATCATTATATACAGTGGTCCCTGGGTAGAATATCATTATATACAGTGGTCCCTTGGTAGTGTATCATTATTTACAGTGGTCTCTGGGTTGTGTATCTTATTTACAGTGTGCCCTGGGTAGTTTACCATTATTTACAGTGGTCCCTGGGTAGTATATCATTATATACAGTGGTCCCTGGGTAGTGTATCATTATTTACAGTGGTCTCTGGGTAGTGTATCATTATATGCAGTGGTCCCTGGGTAGTGTATCATTATTTAAAGTGTTCCCTGGGTAGTATATCATTATTTACATTGGTCCCAGGGTAGAATATCATTATTTACAGTGAGCCCTGGGTAGTACATCATTATATACAGTGGTCCCTGGGTAGTGTATCATTATATACAGTGGTCCCTGGGTAGTGTATCATTATTTACAGTGGTCCCTGGGTAGTATATCATTATTTACAGTGGTCCCAGGGTAGCATATCATTATTTACAGTGAGCCCTGGGTAGTACATCATTATATACAGTGGTCCCTGGGTTGTATATCATTATGTACAGTGGGCCCTGGGCAGTTTCCCATAATTTACAGTGGTCCCTGAGTAATATATCATTATACACAGTGGTCCCTGGGTAGTATAGCATTATTTACAGTGGTCTCTGGGAAGTGTATCATTATATACAGTGGTCCCTGGGTAGAATATCATTATATACAGTTGTTCCTGGGTAGTGTATCATTATATACAGTGGTCCCTGGGTAGTTTACCATTATTTACAGTTGTTCCTTGTGTAGAATAACACTTTTTACTGTGGTCCTTTGGTAGTGATTCATTATTTACAGTGGTCTCTGGGTAGTGTATCATTATATACAGTGGTCCCTGTGTAGTATATAATTATTTACAGTGGTCCCTGGGTAGTAAATCATTATATACAGTGGTCCGTGTGTAGTGTATCGTTATTTACAGTGGTCTCTGGGTAGTTTATCATTATATACAGTGGTCCCTGGGTAGAATAGCCTTATATACAGTGGTCCCTGGGTAGTATATCATTATGTACAGTGGTCCCTGGGTAGTTTACCATTATTTACAGTGGTCTCTGGATAGTATATCATTTCATACAGTGGTCCCTGGGTAGAATATCATTATATGCAGTGGTCCCTGGGTAGTGTATCATTATATACCGTGGTCCCTGGGTAGTTTACCATTATTTACATGGGTCCCTGGGCAGTATATCATTATATACAGTGGCCCCTGGGTCGAATATCATTATATACAATGGTCCCTTGGTAGTGTATCATTATTTACAGTGGTCTCTGGGTTGTGTATCTTATTTACAGTGTGCCCTGGGTAGTTTACCATTATTTACAGTGGTCCCTGGGTAGTTTATCATTATATACAGTGGTCCCTGGGTAGTGTATCATTATTTACAGTGGTCTCTTGGTAGTGTATCATTATATGCAGTGGTCCATGGGTAGAATATCATTAAATACAGTGGTCCCTGGGTAGTGTATCATTATATACAGTGGTCCCTGGGTAGTGTATCATTATTTACAGTGGTCCCTGGGTAGTATATCATTATTTACAGTGGTCCCAGGGTAGAATATCATTATTTACAGCGAGCCCTGTGTAGTACATCATTATATACAGTGGTCCATGGGTAGTATATCATTATGTACAGTGGTCCCTGGACAATTTACCATAATTTACAGTGGTCCCGGGGTAGTATATCATTATACACAGTGGTCCCTGGGTAGTATAGCATTATTTACAGTGGTCTCTGGGAAGTGTATCATTATATACAGTGGTCCCTGGGTAGATTATTATCATTTGCAGCGGTCCTTTGTTGTATTGCATTTTTGACACGGGTCCCTGAGTAGTATCTCATTATTTACAGTGGTCCCTGGGAAGCATATCGTTATTTACTGTGGTCCCTGTGCAGTATATCATTATGCACAGTGGTCCCTGGGTAGAATAACATTATATACAGTGGTCCCTGGTTAGAATATCATTATTTACAGTGTTCGCCGGGTAGTATATTATTATGCACAGCGGTCCCTGGGTAGAATAACATTATATACAGTGGTCCCTGGGTAGAATAACATTATATACAGTGGTCCCTGGTTAGAATATCATTATTTACAATGTTCGCCGGGTAGTAGATCATTATGTACAGTGGTCCCTGGGTAGTTTACCATTATTTACAGTGGTCCCTCGGTAGTATATCAATAGATACAGTAGTCCCTGGGTAGTGTATCATTATTTACAGTGGTCCCTGTGAAGAAAACGATTATTTACAGTTGTCCCTGGGTAGAATATCAATATTTAAGTGGTCCCTTTGAAGAACATAATTGTTTACAGTGGTCGCTGAGTAGTATATCATTATTTACAGTGGTCCCTGAGAAGAATATGATTATTTACAGTGGGCCTGGGTAATATATCATTATTTACAGTGGTGCCTGTGAAGAATATGATTATTTCCAATGGTCCCTGGGCGGTATCTCATTATTTACAGTGGTCCCTGTGAAGAATATGATTATTTTCAGTGGTCGCTGGGTAGGATGTAATTATTTGCAGTGGTCCCTGGGTAGTATATCGTAATTTACAGTGGTCCCTGGGTAGAATACCATTATTTACATTGGTCCCTGGGTAGTATATCATTATTTACAGTGGTCACAGGGTAGTATAGCATTTTTTACAGTGGTCCCTGCGTAGTATATCGTAATTTACAGTGGTCCCCGGGGAGTATGTCATTATTTACAGTGGTCCCTGGGTTGTATACCATTATTTACATTGCCCCCAGGTAGTGTTTCATTATTTACAGGGATCCCTCTGCAGTACATCATTATTTGCAGTGGTCCCTGAGCAGTATATCATTATTTATAGTGGTCCTTGGGTAGATTATCATCATTTACAGTGGTCCCTGGGTAGTATATCATTATTTACAGTGGTCCTTGGGTAGAATATCATTATTTATAGTGGTCCCTGCGTATTATATCATTCTTTACAGTGGTCCCTTTGTAGAATATCATTCATTACAGTGGTCACTGGGTAGAATATCATTATTTACAGTGGTCCCTTAGTAGAATATCATTATTTAAAGTGGTCCCTAGTGGTATATCATTATCTACAGTGGTCCCTGGGTAGAACAACTTTATTTCTAGTGGTCCCTTGGTAGTATACCATTATTTACTGTTGTCCCTGGGCAGTATATCATTATTTACAGTGGTCCCTGGGTAGCATATCATTATTTACAGTGGTCCCTGGGTAGTATATCATTATTTACAGTGGTCTCTGTGTAGCAACTCATTATTTACGGTGGTCCCTGTGTAGAATATCATTACTTACAGTGGTCCCTGGGCAGTATATCATTATTTATTATGGTCCCTGGGTAGAGTATCATTATTTACAGTGGTCCCTGGGTAGAATATCACTATTTATAGTGGTCCCTGCGGATTATATTATTCTTTACAGTGGTCCCTGGGCAGAATATAATTATTTCAAGTGGCCCCTAGTAGTATATCGTTAACTACAGTGGTCCCCGAGTAGAACATCATTATTTCTAGTGGTCCCTTGGTAGTATATCATTATTTACTGTGGTCCCTGGGCAGTATATCATTATTTACACTGGTCACTGGGTAGAATATCATCATTTACAGTGGTCACTGGGTAGAATATCATTATTTACAGTGGTCCCTGGGTAGTATATCATTATGTACAGTGATCCGTGGGTAGAATATCATTATATACATTGGTTCCTGGGTAGTGTATCATTATATACAGTGGTCCATGGGTAGCTTACCATTATTTACAGTGGTCCCTGGGCAGTATATCATTATTTACAGTGGTCCATTGGTAGTGTATCATTATTTACACTGGTCTCTGGGTTGTGTATCTTATTTACAGTGTGCCCTGGGTAGTTTACCATTATTTACAGTGGTCCCTGGGTAGTAAATCATTATATACAGTGGTCCGTGTGTAGTGTATCGTTATTTACAGTAGTCTCTGCGTAGTTTATCATTATATACAGTGGTCCCTGGGAAGAATATCATTATATACAGTGGTCCCTGAGTAGAATAGCCTTATGTACAGTGGTCCCTGGGTAGTATATCATTATGTACAGTGGTCCCTGGGTAGTTTACCATGATTTACAGTGGTCTCTGGATAGTATATCATTTCATACAGTGGTCCCTGGGGAGAATATCATTATATGCAGTGGTCCCTGGGTAGTGTATCATTATATACCGTGGTCCCTGGGTAGTTTACCATTATTTACATGGGTCCCTGGGCAGTATATCATTATATACAGTGGTCCCTGGGTAGAATATCATTATATACAGTGGTCCCTTGGTAGTGTATCATTATTTACAGTGGTCTCTGGGTTGTGTATCTTATTTACAGTGTGCCCTGGGTAGTTTACCATTATTTACAGTAGTCCCTGGGTAGTATATCATTATATACAGTGGTCCCTGGGTAGTGTATCATTATTTACAGTGGTCTCTGGGTAGTGTATCATTATATGCAGTGGTCCCTGGTTAGTGTATCATTATTTACAGTGGTCCCTGGGTAGTATATCATTATTTACAGTGGTCCCAGGGTAGAATATCATTATTTACAGTGAGCCCTGGGTAGTACATCATTATATACAGTGGTCCCTGGGTAGTGTATCATTATATACAGTGGTCCCTGGGTAGTGTATCATTATTTACAGTGGTCCCTGGGTAGTATATCATTATTTACAGTGGTCCCAGGGTAGAATATCATTATTTACAGTGAGTCCTGGGTAGTACATCATTATATACAGTGGATAGTCAGAGGCTTTTCCCCAGGGTAGAGGGGTCAATTACTAGGGGGCATAGGTTTAAGGTGAGAGGGGCAAGGTTTAGAGTAGATGTACGAGGCAAGTTTTTTACGCAGAGGGTAGTGGGTGCCTGGAACTCGCTACCGGAGGAGGTAGTGGAAGCAGGGACGATAGGGACATTTAAGGGGCATCTTGACAAATATATGAATAGGATGGGAATAGAAGGATACGGACCCAGGAAGTGTAGAAGATTGTAGTTTAGTCGGGCAGTATGGTCGGCGCGGGCTTGGAGGGCCGAAGGGCCTGTTCCTGTGCTGTACATTTCTTTGTTCTTTGTTCTTTGTCCCTGGGTAGTATATCATTATGTACAGTGGGCCCTGGGCAGTTTCCCATAATTTACAGTGGTCCCTGGGTAGTATATCATTATACACAGTGGTCCCTGGGTAGTATAGCATTATTTACAGTGGTAAATCGGGAAGTGTATGATTATATACAGTGGTCCCTGGGTAGAATATCATTATATACAGTTGTTCCTGGGTAGTGTATTATTATATACAGTGGTCCCTGGGTAGTTTACCATTATTTACAGTTGTTCCTTGTGTAGAATATCACTTTTTACTGTGGTCCCTTGGTAGTGATTCATTATTTACAGTGGTCTCTGGGTAGTGTATCATTATATACAGTGGTCCCTGGGTAGTATATAATTATTTACAGTGGTCCCTGGGTAGTAAATCATTATATACAGTGGTCCATGTGTAGTGTATCGTTATTTACAGTGGTCTCTGGGTAGTTTATCATTATATACAGTGGTCCCTGGGTAGAATATCCTTATATACAGTGGTCCCTGGGTAGTATATCATGATGTACAGTGGTCCCTGGGTAGTTTACCATTATTTACAGTGGTCTCTGGATAGTATATCATTTCATACAGTGGTCCCTGGGTAGAATATCATTATATGCAGTGGTCCCTGGGTAGTGTATCATTATATACCGTGGTCCCTGGGTAGTTTACCATTATTTACATGGGTCCCTGGGCAGTATATCATTATATACAGTGGCCCCTGGGTAGAATATCATTATATACAATGGTCCCTTGGTAGTGTATCATTATTTACAGTGGTCTCTGGGTTGTGTATCTTATTTACAGTGTGCCCTGGGTAGTTTACCATTATTTACAGTGGTCCCTGGGTAGATTATCATTATATACAGTGGTCCCTGGGTAGTGTATCATTATTTACAGTGGTCTCTGGGTAGTGTATCATTATATGCAGTGGTCCATGGGTCACATATCATTAAATACAGTGGTCCCTGGGTAGTGTATCATTATATACAGTGGTCCCTGGGTAGTGTATCATTATTTACAGTGGTCCCTGGGTAGTATATCATTATTTACAGTGGTCCTAGGGTAGAATATCATTATTTACAGCGAGCCCTGTGTAGTACATCATTATATACAGTGGTCCCTGGGTAGTATGTCATTATGTACAGTGGTCCCTGGACAGTTTACCATAATTTACAGTGGTCCCTGGGTAGTATATCATTATACACAGTGGTCCCTGGGTAGTATAGCATTATTTACAGTGGTCTCTGGGAAGTGTATCATTATATACAGTGGTCCCTGGGTAGATTATTATCATTTGCAGCGGTCCTTTGTTGTATTGCATTTTGGACACGGGTCCCTGAGTAGTATCTCATTATTTACAGTGGTCCCTGGGAAGCATATCGTTATTTACTGTGGTCCCTGTGCAGTATATCATTATGCACAGTGGTCCCTGGGTAGAAGAACATTATATACAGTGGTCCCTGGTTAGAATATCATTATTTACAGTGTTCGCCGGGTAGTATATTATTATGCACAGCGGTCCCTGGGTAGAATAACATTACATACAGTGGTCCCTTGGTAGAATAACATTATATACAGTGGTCCCTGGTTAGAATATCATTATTTACAGTGTTCGCCGGGTAGCATATCATTATGTACAGTGGTCCCTGGGTAGTTTACCATTATTTACAGTGGTCCCTCGGTAGTATATCAATAGATACAGTAGTCCCTGGGTAGTGTATCATTATTTACAGTGGTCCCTGTGAAGAAAACGATTATTTACAGTTGTCCCTGGGTAGAATATCAATATTTACAGTGGTCCCTTTGAAGAACATAATTGTTTACATTGGTCGCTGAGTAGTATATCATTATTTACAGTGGTCCCTGAGAAGAATATGATTATTTACAGTGGGCCTGGGTAATATATCATTATTTACAGTGGTGCCTGTGAAGAATATGATTATTTCCAATGGTCCCTGGGCGGTATCTCATTATTTACAGTGGTCCCTGTGAAGAATATCATTATTTACAGTGGTCCCTGTGAAGAATATGATTATTTTCAGTGGTCGCTGGGTAGGATGTAATTATTTGCAGTGGTCCCTGGGTAGTATATCGTAATTTACAGTGGTCCCTGGGTAGAATATCATTATTTACATTGGTCCCTGGGTAGTATATCATTATTTACAGTGGTCACAGGGTAGTATAGCATTTTTTACAGTGGTCCCTGCGTAGTATATCGTAATTTACAGTGGTCCCCGGGGAGTATGTCATTATTTACAGTGGTCCCTGGGTTGTATACCATTATTTACATTGCCCCCAGGTAGTGTTTCATTATTTACAGGGATCCCTCTGCAGTACATCATTATTTGCAGTGGTCCCTGAGCAGTATATCATTATTTACAGTTGTCCTTGGGTAGGATATCATTATTTACAGTGTTCCCTGGATAGTATATCTTTATTTACTGTTGTTCCTGGGCAACGTATCATTATTTAAAGTGTTCCCTGGGTAGTATATTATTAATTACAGTGGTCCCAGTGTGGTATATCATTATTGACAGTGTTCACAGTGTGGTATATCATGATTTACAGTTGTCCCTAGACAGTATGTCCTCAATTATAGTGTGCCCCGTGTAATACATCTTTATTTACAGTGGCTCCTGGATAGTATTTCATTATTTACAGTGTCCCTGGGCAATATATCAGGATTCATAGTGGTCCCTGGGTAATATATCATTATTTACAGTGGTCCATGGTGCAGTATACCATTATTTGCAGTGGTCCCTGGTAAATTTATCATTAATCACAGTCGTCCCTGGGTAGTTTTTAATTATTTACAGTTGTCCCTGGGCAGGATATAATTATTTACAGTATTCACTGGGTAGTATGTCATTATGTACAGTGGTCCCTGGGTAGTATAACATTATTTACAGTGGTCCCTGGTTCGAATGTCATTATTTACAGTGGTCCCTGTGTGGAATATCATTATTTACAGTGGTCCCTGGGTATTATATTCTTATTTACAGTTGTCCCTGGGTTGTATATCATTATTTACAGTTGTCCCTTGGTTATATATAATTATTTGCGGTGGTCTCTGGACGGTATATCATTATTTATAGTGGTCCCAGGGTGGCATATCATTGTTTGCAGTTGTCCCTGGGCAGCATATCATTTTTTTTCAGTTGTCGCAGAGTAGAATATCATTATTTACAATTGTGCGCTGAGTAGTATGTCATCATTTATAGTGGTCCCTGCATTGTATAGCATTATTTACAGTAGTCGCTGGGCAATGTATCAATATTCACAGTGGTCCCTGGGTAGGATATCATTATTTACAGTGGTCTCTGGGTAGTATATCATTATTTACAGTGGTCAATGGATAGTATATAATTTTTATAGTGGTCTGCGGGTTGAATATCATAATTTACAGGGGTCCCTGAGCAGTATATCATTATTTCCAGTGGTCCCAGGGTAGAATATCATTATTTACGGTGGTTCCTGCGCAGAATAACATTATTTACAGGGGTCCCTGGGTAGTATAACCATATCTACAATGGTCCCCGTGTAGTATGTCATCATTTACAGCGGTGCCTGGGTAGAATATCTTTATTTTCAATGGTCCCTGAGTGGTATATCAGTATCTCCAATGTCCCTGGGTGTTATCTCATTATTTACAGTGGTCCCTGTGTAGAATATCATTATATAAAGTGGACCCTGGGCAGTATATCATTATTTACAGTGGTCCCTGGGTAGAATATCATTATTTACAGTGGCCCCAGGGGTCGTATATCATTATTTGCAGTGGTCCCTCTCTAGAACATCAATATTTACAGTGGTCCCTGGGTATTATATCATTATTTACACTGGTTCCTGTGTATAATATCATTATTGATTATGGTCCCTGGGTAGAGTATCATTATTTACAGTGGTCCCTGGGTAGTATATCATTATTTATAGTGGTCCTTGGGTAGATTATCATCATTTACAGTGGTCCCTGGGTAGTATATTATTATTTACAGTGGTCCTTGGGTAGAATATCATTATTTATAGTGGTCCCTGCGTATTATATCATTCTTTACAGTGGTCCCTTTGTAGAATATCATTCATTACAGTGGTCACTGGGTAGAATATCATTATTTACAGTGCTCCCTGGGTAGTATATCATTATTTACAGTGGTCCCTGGGCAGAATACCATTATTTATAGTGGTCCCTGCGTATTATATCATTCTTTACAGTGGTCCCTTAGTAGAATATCATTATTTAAAGTGGTCCCTAGTGGTATATCATTATCTACAGTGGTCCCTGGGTAGAACAACTTTATTTCTAGTGGTCCCTTGGTAGTATATCATTATTTACTGTTGTCCCTGGGCAGTATATCATTATTTACAGTGGTCCCTGGGTAGTATATCATTATTTACAGTGCTCCCTGGGTAGTATATCATTATTGACAGTGTTATCTGGGTAGAATATCATTATTTACAGTGGTCTCTGTGTAGCATCTCATTATTTACGGTGGTCCCTGTGTAGAATATCATTACTTACAGTGGTCCCTGGGCAGTATATCATTATTTATTATGGTCCCTGGGTGGAGTATCATTATTTACAGTGGTCCCTGGGTAGAATATCACTATTTATAGTGGTCCCTGCGGATTATATTATTCTTTACAGTGGTCCCTGGGTAGAATATAATTATTTCAAGTGGTCCCTAGTAGTATATCGTTATCTACAGTGGTCCCCGAGTAGAACATCATTATTTCTAGTGGTCCCTTGGTAGCATATCATTATTTACTGTGGTCCCTGGGCAGTATATCATTATTTACACTGGTCCCTGGGTAGAATATCATCATTTACAGTGGTCCCTGGGTAGAATATCATTATTTACAGTGGTCCCTGGGTAGTATATCATTATTTACAGTGGTCCCTGGGTAGAATATCATTATTGACAGTGGTCCCAGGGTAATATATCACTATTTACATTGGTCCCTGGGTAGAATATCATTATTTACAGTGGTCCCTGGGTAATATATCATTATTTACATTGGTCCCTGGGTAATGTCTCATTACATACTGTGGTCCCTGGGTAGTATATCATTATTTACAGTGGACTCTGGATGGTGGATCTTTAATTACATTGGTCCGTCGGGAGTATATCTTTATTTACAGTGGTCCCTGGGTACTATATCATTATTTACCGTGATCCCTGGGTAGTATATCATTATTTACCGTGATCCCTGGATTGTATCTCATTATTTACGGTGGACTCTGGATGGTGTATCTTTAATTACAGTGGTCCATCGGTAGTGTATCTTTATTTAGAGTTGTCACTGGATAGTATATCATTATTTACTGTGGTCCATGGGTAGAATATCATTATTTTCAGTGGTCCCTGTGCAGCATATCTTTATCTACCGCGATCCCATGGCAAAATATCATTATTTACAGTGGTCCCATGGTAAAATATCATTATTTACAATGGTCCCTGGGTAGAATATCATTATTTACAGTGGTCCCTGGGTAGTGCAACATTATCTACAGTGGTCTCTGGGTTGTATCTCATTACTTCCAGCGTTCCCTGGGTAGAATATCGTTATAAACAGTGGTTCCAGGGTGGCATATCATTATTTACAATGGCCCCTGGGTAGTATAGCATTATTTACAGTGGGCCCCGGGTAGTATTTAATTATTTACAGGGTTCCATGTTCAGTACATCATTATTTGCAGTGGTCCCTGGATCGTATATCATTATTTACAGTGGCCCCTGGATAGGATATCATTATTTACAGTTGTCCCTGGATAGTATATCATTATTTACAGTTGTCCCTGGGTAGAATATCATTTTCCACAGTGGTCCCTGGGCAGTATATCGTTATTTACAGTGGTCCCAAGGTGGTATATCATGATTTACAGGAGCCTGGATTGTCTATCATTCTTTACAATGGACTCTGGATGGTGTATCTTTAACTACAGTGGTCCTTCGGTAGTATATCTTTATATCATTCACCTGAGGAAGGAGCAGCGCTCCGAAAGCTAGTGACATCGAAACAAACCTGTTGGACTTTAACCTGGTGTTGTAAGACTTCGTACTATCTTTATTTAGAGTTGTCACTGGATAGTATAGCATTATTTACTGTTGTCCATGGGTAGAATATCATTATTTACAGTGGTCCCTGTGCAGCATATCTTTATCTACCGCGATCCCATGGCACAATATCATTATTTACAGTGGCCCCATGGTAAAATATCATTATTTACAGTGGTCCCTGGATAGAATATCAATATTTACAGTGGTCCCTGGGTAGTGTGACATTATCTACAGTGGTCCCTGGGTTGTATCTCATTACTTCCAGCGTTCCCTGGGTAGAATATCGTTATAAACAGTGGTTCCAGGGTGGCATATCATTTTTTACAATGGCCTCTGGGTAGTATAGCATTATTTACAGTCGGCCCCGGGTAGTATTTCATTATTGACAGGGTTCCCTGTTCAGTACATCATTATTTGCAGTGGTCCTTGGATAGTATATCATTATTTACAGTGGTCCCTGGATAGTATATCATTATTTACAGTTGTCCCTGGGTAGTATATCATTATTTACAGTGGTCCCTGGATAGTATATCATTATTTACAGTTGTCCCTGGGTAGTATATCATTTTCCACAGTGGTCCCTGGGCAGTATATCGTTATTTACAGTGGTCCTAGGGTGTTATGTCATGATTTACCATGGTACCTGGACAGTATGTCATCAATTATAGTGTGCACTATGTAGTACATCTTTATTCACAGTGGACCATGGGCAGTATGTCATTATTTGCAGTGGCCCCTGGGTAGTATATCATTATTTACAGGGGTCTGGATTGTCTATCATTATTTACAGTTGTCGCTTGGTGATATATAATTATTTGCAGTGGTCTCTGGGCGGTATATCATTATTTATAGTGGTCCCTGGGTAACATATCATTATTTACAGTGGTCCCAGGGTAGTGTAGTATTATTTACAGTGGTCCCAGAGTGAAACAGCATGATTTACAGTGGTCTCTGGAAATTATGTCATCATTTATAGTGTGCCCTGTGTAGTACCTCTTAATTTACAGTGGAGTCTGGAAAGTATTTCATTATTAACAGTCGTCCCAGGGTAGAATATCAGTATTTACACTGGTCTCTGCGAGATATATCATTCTTCACAGAGTGGTCCCTGGGCAGTATATCATTATTTACAGTGGTCCCTGTTTAGAATATCATGAAATACAGTGGCCTCTGAGCAGTATATCATTATTTACAGTGGTCCCTGAGTAGAATATAATTATTTGCAGTGGTCCCTGGGTAGAATATCATTATTTACAATGGTCCCTGGATAGTACATCATTATTTACAGTGGTCCCTGGGGAGAATATCATTATTTACAATGGTCCCTGGGCAGTATATCATTAGTTACAGTGTTCCCTGTTTAGAATATCATGAAATACAGTTATCTCTGAGCAGTATATCATTATTTACAGTGGTCCCTGAGTAGAATATCATTATTTACAGTGGTCCCTGGGTAGAATATCATTATTTCAAGTGGTCCCTTGGTAGTATATAATTATTTACTGTGGTCCCTGTGCAATATGTCATTATTTACAGTGGTCCCTGGGTAGAATATCATTATTTACAGTGGTCCCAGGGTATTATACCATTCTTTGCAGTGGTCCCTGGATGGAATATCATTATTAACTGTGGTCCCTGGGTAGTATGTCATTATTTACTGTACGAAGTCTTACAACACCAGGTTAAAGTCCAACAGGTTTGTTTCGATGTCACTAGCTTTCGGAGCGCTGCTCCTTCCTCAGGTGAATGAAGGGCCTCTTCATTCACCTGAGGAAGGAGCAGCGCTCCGAAAGCTAGTGACATCGAAACAAACCTGTTGGACTTTAACCTGGTGTTGTAAGACTTCGTACTGTGCTCACCCCAGTCCAACGCCGGCATCTCCACATCATTATTTACTGTGGTGCCTGAATAGAATATAATTAATTACAGTGGTCGCTGGGTCTTATATCATTATTTACAGTTGTCTCTGGGTTGTATATCCTAATCTTCAATGGTCCCTGGGTATTATATCATTATTTACAGTGGTCCCTGGGTAGAATATCATTTTTACAGGGGTCCCTGGGGAGTATATCATTATTTACAGTGGTCCCTGGGTAGAATATCATTATTATCAGTGGTCCCTGGGTAGTATATCATTATTTACGGTGGTCTCTGTGTAGTATCTCATTATTTACAGTGGTCCCTGGGGAGAATATCATTATTTACAGTGGTCCCTGGGTAGAATATCATTATTTACAGTGTTCCCTGGGGAGTATATCATTATTTACAGTGGTCCCTGGGTAGAATATCATTATTTACAGTGGTCACTGGGTAGAATATCATTATTTACAGTGGTGCCAGGGTATTATATCATTCGTTGCAGTGGTCCCTGGGTAGAATATTATTATTTACAGTGGTCCCTGGGTATTATATCATTATTTACAGTGGTCCCTGGATGGAATATTATTATTTACTGTGGTCCCTGGGCAGTATGTCATTATTTACTGTGGTGCCTGAGTAGAATATGATTAATTACAGTGGTCGCTGGGTCTTATATCATTATTTACAGTTGTCTCTGGGTTGTATATCCTTATCTTCAATGGTCCCTGGGTATTATATCATTATTTACAGTGGTCCCTGGGTAGAATATCATTATTTACAGTGTTCTCTGGGGAGTATATCATTATTTACAGTGGTCCCTGGGTAGAATATCATTATTTACAGTGTTCATTGGGGAGTATATCATTATTTACAGTAGTCATGGGTAGAATATCATTATTGTCAGTGGTCCCTCGGTATTATATCATTATTTACGGTCGTCTCTGTGTAGAATATCATTATTTACAGTGGGCTCTGGGTAGTACATCATTACTTACAGTGGTTCCTGGATAGTATATCTGTATCTACAATGGTCCCTGGGTAGCATATCATTATTTACCGTGATCCCTGGTAGTACCTCGTTATTTGCAGTGGACTCTGAATGGTCTATCTTTAATTACATTGGTCCGTCGGTAGTATATCTTTATTTACAGTGGTCCCTGGGTAGAATATCATTATTTACAGTGGTCCCTGGGCAGTATATCATTATTTACAGTGGTCCCTGTGTAGAATATCACGAAATACAGTGGTCTCTGAGCAGTGTATCATTATTTACAGTGGTCCCTGGATATTATATCATTATTTACAGTGTTCCCTGTGTAGTATATCATTATTTACAGTGTTCCCTGGATATGATACCATTATTTACAGTCGTTCCTCGGTAGAATATCATTATTTACAGTGCTCCCTAGGTAGTATATCATTATTTATAGTGGTCCCTGGGTAGAATACCATAATTTTCAGTGGTCCCTGGCTATTATATCATTATCTACAGTGGTCCCTGGGTAGAACATCATTATTTCAAGTGGTCCCTTGGTAGTATATCATTATTTATTGTGGTCCCTGGGTAGAATTTCATTATTTACAGTGGTCTCTGGGTTTTATATCATTATTTACAGTGGTCCCTGGATGGAATATCATTATTTACTGTGGTCCCTGTGCAGTATGTCATTATTTACTGTGGTGCCTGATTAGAATATCATTAATTACAGTCGTCCCTGGGTCTTATATCATTATTTACAGTTGTCTCTGGGTTGTATATCCTTATCTTCAATGGTCCCTGGGTATTATATCATTATTTACAGTGGTCCCTGGGTAGAATATCATTATTTACAGTGGTCCCTAGGGAGAATATAATAATTTAATGTTGTCTCTGGGTAGGATATCCTGATCTTCAATGGTCCCTGTGTATTATCTCATTATTTACTGTGGTCGCTGGGTCGAATACCGTTATTTACAGTGGTCTCTGGGTTGTATATCCGTATCTACAATGGCCCCTGGGTATTATATCATTATTTACAGTGGTCCCTGGGCATCCACAGCCCGGCCCTCCGCCACCCAGCCCTGCCCACGGCACCCACAGCCCTCCGCCACCCAGCCATTCCCCCGGCACCCACAGCCCGGCCCTCCGCCACCCAGCCCTTCCCACGGCACCCACAGCCCGGCCCTCCGCCACCCAGCCCTTCCCACGGCACCCACAGCCCGGCCCTCCGACACCCAGCCCTTCCCACTGCACCCACAGCCCGGCCCTCCGCCACCCAGCCCTTCCCACGGCACCCACAACCCTCCGCCACCCAGCCCTTCCCACGGCACCCACAGCCCTCCGCCACCCAGCCCTTCCCACGGCACCCACAGCCCTCCGCCACCCAGCCCTTCCCCCGGCACCCACAGCCCGGCCCTCCGCCACCCAGCCCTTCCCACGGCACCCACAGCCCGGCCCTCCGCCACCCATCCCTTTCCACGGCACCCACAGCCCTCCGCCACCCAGCCCTTCCCACGGCACCCACAGCCCTCCGCCACCCAGCCCTTCCCCCGGCACCCACAGCCCGGCCCTCCGCCACCCAGCCCTTCCTACGGCACCCACAGCCCGGCCCTCCGCCACCCATCCCTTTCCACGGCACCCACAGCCCTCCGCCACCCAGCCCTTCCCACGGCACCCACAGCCCTCCGCCACCCAGCCCTTCCCACGGCACCCACAGCCCTCCGCCACCCAGCCCTGCCCACGGCACCCACAGCCCGGCCCTCCGCCACCCAGCCCTTCCCACGGCACCCACAGCCCTCCCCACCCAGCCCTTCCCACGGCACCCACCGCCCTCCGCTCCGCCACCCAGCCCTGCCCACGACACCCACCGCCCTCCGCCACCCTGCCCTTCCCACGGCACCCACAGCCCTCCGCCACCCAGCCCTTCCCACGGCACCCACAGCCCTCCGCCACCCAGCCCTGCCCACGGCACCCACAGCCCGGCCCTCCGCCACCCAGCCCTTCCCACGGCACCCACAGCCCTCCCCACCCAGCCCTTCCCACGGCACCCACAGCCCTCCGCCACCCAGCCCTGCCCACGGCACCCACAGCCCGGCCCTCCGCCACCCAGCCCTGCCCACGGCACCCACAGCCCTCCGCCACCCAGCCCTTCCCACGGCACCCACAGCCCGGCCCTCCGCCGCCCAGCCCTTCCCACGGCACCCACACCCCGGCCCTCCGCCACCCAGCTCTGCCCACGGCACCCACAGCCATCCGCCACCCAGCCCTTCCCACGGCACCCACCGCCCTCCGCTCCGCCACCCAGCCCTTCCCCCGGCACCCACAGCCCTCCCCACCCAGCCCTGCCCACGGCACCCACAGCCCGGCCCTCCGCCACCCAGCCCTGCCCACGGCACCCACCGCCCTCCGCCACCCAGCCCTTCCCACGGCACCCACCGCCCTCCGCTCCGCCAGCCACCCGAATGGAGATTGGCGGAGGTGCGGATTCCTGAGCAGCGCCTCCCTTACGACAGCCGCCACTCCTGACGGGGGAGAGCTGCGGCGCCTGGAGACCGTGTTTCAGACTTTGAGGAGGTCCTGGTACAAGACGGGCAGCGCCAACAGAGAGTTACGAAGACCCTGCTGGTCCACAGACAGGAGCCGCACTTCGTAGTTCAGGCCGAGCCCCTGGGGGGAGAAATCCGTCGCCAGGGCCCCACCGTGGAGGAGGCTCAGCGTCCAGGTAACGCTGCAGAGTCTGAGGGTGGAAAGTGGCAGTCTGGGTGCGGAGGCACACCAGCGCCTGACCGCCCTCCGCCATCGGGAGACTCCAGACCTCCGCAGCGACCCCGTGCAGTCGATTGTCCCAGAGGAACCGAAGCCGGGCTCTCTGGATGGTGGGACAAAGCCAGGGGGGGGAGTCAGTGACCAGCCGGGACCACAGCATGGAGGCGATCAGCTGGTTTATGACGAGAACTCGGCCCCTGGGGGACAGCACTCGGAGCCGTCCTGTCCAGCGTCCCAGGCCAGCGGTGACCTTGGTCTCCAGCTCCTGCCCGTTCGCCGGCCAGGCTCCCTCTGCCGGGCAAAGATGGACTCCCAGGTAGAGGCTGTTGGTCCGACTCCAGCTGAAGGGCCCGAGCTCCTCCGGGAGGGGGTCCACCTGCCACGGACCGACCAGGAGTCCGGAACATTTGGCCCAGTTGATCCGTGCGGAGGACGCGGCGGAGTAGACAGCTTGGCTCTCTCGCATCCTCCGGGGGTCCCCGGGGTCAGTGACCATGAGGAACACGGCATCAGCGTCCGCCGAGAGGACCACCCCCCCGTCCGGCTCGCGCAGGACCAGCCCCGTGAACCCTCTCCGCAGGAGGCACAGGAAAGGCCCCACGCAGAGGGAATAATGTTGGCCGGACAGGGGGCAGCCCTGACGCCCTCCTCTCCCAAAGCGAAGGGGCGCCGTCAGGGACCCGTTAACCTTAATCAGACTCTCCGAGGCGGCGGACAGTAACCGGATCCGGGCCACAAAATACCACCCGAACCCGACAGCTCGCAGAGTCCCGAGCAAATCCCCGGGCCCCACCCTGTCGAACGCCTTCTCCTGGTCAAGAGACAGGGAGGCGCTCGACATACCAGTCCTCTGGGTAAAGTGAATAATGTCCCGGGCCAGGTGGATATTGTCATAGATTGTGCGGTCCGGGACTGTGTAGGACTGGTCAGGGTGGATCATGTGGTCCAGCTCGGGGCCAAGGCGTAAACACAGCACCTTGGCTAAGATTTTATAGTCCGTGCTGAGGATGGAGACCGGTCGCCAGTTCTTAAGTCGGCGGAGATCCCCCTTCTTGGGCAGCAGGGCAATGACGGCCCTGCGCCACGAAAGGGGCATCTCCCCTGTCGCGATACATTCCCCCAGGACCCCCGCATAGTCGCTCCCCAGGACGTCCCAGCACGCCCTGAAGAACTCCACGGTCAGCCCGTCCAGCCCTGGGGATTTGCCCCGTGAGAGGCTGTCCAGGGGGCCGGTCAACTCTTGGAGGTTGATGGCATTATCGAGCTTCCCGGCGCCCTCCGGGCCCACCTGCGGCAGGTCCTCCCACAGAACTCTGCAAGCGTCCTCGCTGGACGGACCCGGAGAGAAGAGGTCGGAGTAAAAATCCCTGATCAGGGTCCTGACCCCCTCCGGATCCGAGACGGGGGCCGGTCGTCGGCCAGCAGCGTAGAAACCTGCCGACGGGCCCCGCGTCCTCTTTCCAGCGAGTAGAAGAAGCGGGAGCCGCGGTCCATGTCCGTTAGGAGACGGATCCGCGACCTCACGTTCGCGCCGAGGGACCCAGCAAGTTGCAGGTCCCGCAGTGCGCCCCTCTTCTCCCTGTTCACCAGCCCCAGGGCCGGGCCTCATCGGGCAGAGCGAGACGTGACTCCAGATCGAGGAGTTCCTCAGCCAGGTTGGCGATCGTGGAGTTCCGCCCCGCCGAAGACCCCTTCGTGTACCCCTGACAGAAGGCACGGTCCTGGGCCTTGCCCACATCCCACCGTAGCCTCAAGGAGGAGAAGCCACCCCGCTCCCTTCTCCAGCCGGCCCAGAAACGGCAGAACGAGTCCAGGAACCGCTCGTCCTCCAGCAGCAGGTTGTTAAAGTGCCAGTACGCGGACCGTGTCTGAGCGCGGGACGGGGCGAGACCCGCCCACACCAGGTGGTGATCCGAGCTCGGCACCTGCTCCATGGAGGCCGTCGGAACGCTGGGCAAGTACGTCTTGGAAATGTAAAGACGGTCGATGCTGGACGCTCTGAACGGGGGCCGCACAGAGGTGCACCCCCGCAATTCAGGATGGAGAGTCCACCAGACATTCACCAAGTCAAAGGACCTAACCAGGTCCCTCAACTTCACCACCGCCGCCGAGCTGTGCTGGACTTCACCACGGTCCTTGTCCTTGAGGGTGCAATTAAAATCCCCTCCGAGGACGATGCACTCTGTTTTTGAAAACTCACCACTATTCTTAGAATTCCCCCTCTAGCAAAAAGGGCCGAGATTCTAAATGGTGATCAGGATTCTCACTCCCGACTCCGATGCAGGCTTCAGTGGGTGCTATTCAGGTCAAACTATATTGTCAAGTTATCCCCCGGTATAACCCATACCTTCACCGAAGATTTAATCTACTTCCCACTTAGTAGCATCGATCCTGGGTCCCGCATTGCTAAGTAAGTAAAGTAGACTTTGGAATAACCACTATTTCAGGTTAAATTAAGTTATTTTCTTTTAAAAGCTGCAAATACTTTCTTTACAGAAAGGAAAAAGACCTTGCTTCTGGATCCTTCTGGGTGGTTGAAGGGACCTTCAGGCCCACCTTGACAATCAATCTTCTTTTTAAAGTCTGGTCTTCTTTAGATGTAATCGCTGATGAGCTCGGTTGCTGTTTCCTGTCTTTCCCATGTACCGAGCTGTGAGAGCTGACTCTGCTGGCTATCTCTGAGCTGACATAGAGCTGACTCTTTAAATTCTAGTCTACCTGAGATGTATTAGCTGTTTTAGCTGGGCTGCTATGCCTTGTCTTTCCCATGGCCGAGCTGATTGTAATCTGACTCTGAGCTGCTTGTTTCTTCTCTGCTTCTCTCTCTCCCTCCCTCTGAGTTCTGGTTCTGGTTCTGGTAGTTCCTGCCCTGGTCTCTGGGTTTACATATTCTTCTAACAGTTATCTAGTTTTTATGACTATATCGTAAAGTAACTTATCTCACTTTGATTGTAAAAAGTATCTTTGATCTAAACTTTCTAATCCAACTAAGTATTCATTTTGACATAACTGCATCTCAGAGATCGGATTACACTGTTTCCTGTGTGATGATCAAAATGCTTTGGTTTCAAGAGGTGTTACTTTTAATTCCTGTCATTTCTGTAGTTTTATTTTCCAATTGTGTCCTCAGCTCGTAATTTTGACTTTGATTTTGGCTTTGAATTATGTTTCTCGTAGACTGATAGTCTCCAGTTTTCTTTAATTTACCTGGTTTAGCAAATTTTCACACATAGAATTATCACCAAATTCAACTGAACCTCATCCTTTTTTCCAGCTGCTAACTAAGACAGTTACTTTCAATGAAGGTGTGGGCCATTATTTTTGGCTTCATTCAAAATCCTGTTTGCCTTGTTTGCTAAGCCTGCTTGACCAAGGCTATCTGCATTTTGCAATCCTCTCCTGGCAGCTGCTGTTCACCCTTTGTGGGATCTTTCCCTGTATCCTCTCATGTTTCTCCCAGACCAGATATTGCCAGACTCCAATGTTTCAAATGACACATCTTTCCACATTTTCAATGACTCCCCGTCTTGACATTTGAAACAAACTACATCATTTGGTCAATTATCCCCCCCCCCATCTTATTGTACTGATGAACATTTATACCCAACCTTTCTCATTTGTCTGTACATGTTTTGTGATTTTAAATTGTGCATCGAGATCAATTTGTAAATGTTTCCATATCACAGACCAGTGTCTTTTTCGTTCTTTCCTCAAGTCCAATTACGGTGAACCATAGCCGTAGCCGCTCAGGAAGGTTACACAATAGCTATATCCGGGTTCCACTACCTCCAAAGCAGTTTAATTCCTTGGGGTAGCAGCACCGTAGAAGCTTCCTCATGTCCCTTAGAAACAGCACACAACTCAGTCCATCAGTAACCAAAAAGGCCATTTGTCCATCACTGGCTGTTTCGTGTCCATTTTTCCGTCATCCAAATTGCTTACCGTTTTTCATCGGAATGGTAAATTATGACATCATGTACCACCCACTGATTCCCTCGCTTCATTAATTTAAAAGATTCAATTGATCCTGCTTCTAACCCTGACTTCCCCACTTGAATGTCTTATACTGTTCTGAACCATGTATGTCTGCCAGCCCCTGGTGTACAGGAGAGAATATCATTCTGACAAACTTCCTTCAAATCCTTTTCGTCTGTTATCATTTCCCTTACAACATTTGTAATACAATATGCCGACAGTATTCGCAAAACCGCATCGAACTGTCACTTTTTCCAAATAAATTATCCCTATTGTTAAATACACAGTAAAAAAAAAATGAAGTCTTATCTTAACACATTACCCATCACCTAACTACACAAATAGACCGTGTGTTACAACTTTACATAATTGCAACTGTTATCACAATTTCAATACGAAAAATAAAGTACAATATCGACACATCCCTTCGTGGCTTTGGAACCAATGGTCACTACATACTAAATATGGCGTGTTAACAACATCAATATTATTTGTGATGTTCTATGCAGTTAAATCAAGAAAGCACACTAAACTACCAATATTCCCCCTCTATTAAAACATTCACACAGTTTCGAAATGCTGATCAAGTTCTCTAACGGCACACATACCCCCATTATCATACATACATAACAGTGCTAACAATTGACATGACATTTCTTCCTTAATAATGTTTACAGCTCGACAATGCAATATTGTTTGCTGCATTGGTAATAATTTTCCCCCCTTGGCATCAAGCTCCAAAAATTCTTAAACTATTGTCGTTTATCATATTGGGGTTCCTCGTCAGTCGCTGCTGTCTGCCGAGACCCTTAATAACTCCACCACATAGTACATACCCCATGGAGACCGCAGATCATCCATCAGCTGATGTCCAGTTAGAGATGTCTGACCGGAGGGTTCACTGTTCAGTAATAATTTGAGATTTTGATGTGTTTCCAACCCGTAAAGTTTTCCTTCGGGCTCTGTCATTTAATTCCCTCAAATATGTAGGCGATTGTATCATTAGTTTCCCCCCCCCAATCCTGTCTAAAACATTCCTTTCTGGAGTGCAGTTCTCTTCCTTCTTGTGAACTGGTTTGTCTGTTATTTTTTTTCCTCCTGAAAAATCAAATGAGCAGGTCAAGGGTGGAGAGGGCCCTATTCTTTAATTTGTACTTTCTATCTTCGTTTGAACACTCCCGAAGTGCCCTCTCCAGGACTTCCGGATTTCTTTTGCTGCCATTTCTTTTATCTCTTTTCTTTTTTTTTTGAACTTGTTTATTTTCCTTATCATTGATGTACATCACACAATGAAGGGCTGTTAAGCCTCCTCCTTCTGTCATTGCACCCCTGAGTGAGATTCGAAGAATCTCAAACTCCTCCCCTTTTGCTCACTCTGATCCAATCTGTCGAAACCTTACCCTGATACATTCCTGATATTGCTACTGCATTTACTTCACTTACTTTATTTTGATTACACCGGATTTTTATGAAGGTAAGTTCCAAACATAACATTTTAACTTGATGATCTGTCCAATCAATGGTGCTAACGGGTTTTAATTCACGGTCTTCCCACCAATTGGGTCATGTGTTTTAATTGTGATACAATTTCTTTTGCTCCAGACACCATGCTTCTCTAAGTCAACTGTATGTTTACCCAGATTCTGAACAAACTTGTCTTCACATTTTACAGCTTCACTGATTATTTTCCCTGCAGTTTTAGTTGGGAGTTTCACCCAAAATTCCTCTGTGTTATCAATTGTTTTAATATCTTAATTTTACCTGCATCTATTTTTATCAAATCTTTTCCTGCCATCAGATTCTCTTTTCCTTATACTGCAAGTAATTCTCTTAATCTAACTTTTGATCCAAAATCTTTATTCTCTAAAGCTCCTTCTTCAATGTATTTAACATTCTAAACATGATTATTTTTGCTGGTGATATTCATGAGCTCATCGGGCACTAGGACCCTGCGGAGCTATGCAGTGTCAATTTCAACGCTCAGTTTCAAAGCCTGCGAGCAGCTGACTGCTGCCCAGTACAAACTCTTTCTCTGTTTATTCTGAGACCAATTTAACTCTGAACATACTGATTTATCACCTCATAATACTGATCACATTTCTACCTGCCATTTATAACTTTTAATTGATGTGAAACTCGGTTTTGCAAAATACAACATTTTTTTAAAAATACAAACACCAAAGGAAATTCACAATTCCTTCTTAGACACACACACACTCATTCATCTGCTCAGATCTTGGACCTCTACTTTGTAGGGTTTCACAAACCCTTATTGAACACGCACGCACGTTTGTACACTGAGATCTTGGACCTCTGTTCAGTGGGGTTTTAGTTACTTTTAACAAAAATTGAGACCCCTCCATGCTGATAAAGTTTCACTTATGCAGGAGTTTTTTGCCTCTATTAATTTCTTCCACTCTGGTTCATTGCTTCAACCGTGTTTCACAGCAAGAGGATTATTCTAATTGCCATTTTTCGGAATTCAAAGTTCTGTTCCTGGTTGTCCCTTTCAGTTGCAATCTGAAATTAAGGATAAGTACCCATTCTGGGCCCTATCCAAGGCTAACTAAGGCACAATCATCCTGTTCTAGCAAAGGGTCGATTGGCTATTGGTCTCTAAAGATTATAGGCATCCCCTATTTCTCTAGGATTTAACCTCACAATCTGCCTTACTCTAAGGATGATTTATTTTTTGCCTCCTTTTACCAGTAATGGATGCAAGATTTTTAGTGCTGTCACCAAGATGTCTTGCAGATTTTTTCTCAGGGTCAGCATCTTCTAATTTGCTGATTTCACACCCAACCTGAGTTTTATGTCCCCTCGATCCACAGAATATCCTTACAGAAATCAATCACATGACTTTCCAGACTAAACTCGGCAGGTAAAGTCTGACTCACAAATAGACCAGAAACTTCTAATATTCTCGCCTTTGTGCCGGTTAGGAACTTAAAATATTCCAGCCTTTGTGCCGGTTAGAAACTTCTAATATTCTCGCCTTTGTGCCGGTTAGGAACTTCTAATATTCCAGCCTTTGTGCCGGTTAGAAACTTCTAATATTCTAGCCTTTGTGCCGGTTAGGAACTTCTAATATTCTAACCGTTTGTTGGGAACTAGAAATTAGATTTATAAAGATCGCGGCCTAGTTTCAGGAGCCGTTCGGAGGAGGAGGAGCAGTCAGGGAGAGAAACTGAGAACATCTAAGACTCTCAAAAGGTAAGAAGGTAAGTAAGTGATTTTTACTCATTTTTACTTTTATTCCTTTTTCAAATTGTGTGTGTGGGGGGGAAACTGAAGTGACATCACAGAAACGCTGTGGCCTGAGTGGCTGGTTGGGAATCTACACTAAATTTAAAAAATTAAGCATTGGTAACTAATTAAACATAATTACTTAATTATAATTTAGAGGGGTATCTAAGCCAGAGATCTGAGAGTACTATATTTAGCTTTCGCATTTATATTAGAAATCTAGTGCTAGGAAACAGATAGTTAACAGTAACTTTAAAAACATTTTAAAAAATATATTTACATTTTTTAAAAAACTTTTAATTTTAATTAATTGACGCAATGTCAGTTAGAGGGGTACAGTGCTCTGACTGAGATGTGGCAGGACCGGGAGGCTTCGAGCATCCCTGGTGGCTTCATCTGCAGAAAGTGCACCCAACTTGAGCTCCTCACACACCGCATGGTTCGGTTGGAGTAGCAATTGGATGCACTTAGGAGCATGCAGGTGGCGGAAAGCGTCATAGATCGCAGTTATATAAATGTGGTAACACCCAAGGTGCAGGCAGAGAAATGGGTGACCTCTAGAAAGGGCAGGTAGTCAGTGCAGGAATCCCCTGTGGTTGTCCCGCTCTCAAACAGGTATACCCCTTTGGATACTGTCGGTGGGGGAATAGCCTATCAGGGGAAAACAGCAGCAGCCAGAGCAGTGGCACCACGGCTGGCTCTGGTGTTCAGAAGGGAGGATCAAAGCGCAGAAGAGTAATAGTAATAGGGGACTCTACAGTCAGGGGCACAGATAGGTGCTTCTGTGGACGTGAAAGAGACTCCAGGATTGTATGTTGCCTCCCTGGTGCCAGGGTCCAGGATGTCTCCGAACGGGTAGAGGGCATCCTGAAGGGGGAGGGCAAACAGGCAGAGGTTGTTGTACATATTGGTACTAACGACATAGGCAGGAAGGGGCATGAGGTCCTGCAGCAGGAGTTCAGGGAGCTAGGCAGAAAGTTAAAAGACAGGACCTCTAGGGTTGTAATCTTGGGATTACGCCCTGTGCCACGTGCCAGTGAGGCTAGAAATAGGAAGATAGAGCAGCTAAACACATGGCTAAGCAGCTGGTGTAGGAGGGAGGATTTCCGTTATCTGGACCACTGGGAGCTCTTCCGGGGCAGGTGTGACCTATTTAAGAAGGACGGGTTGCATCTAAACTGGCGAGTCATAAATACCCTGGCCGCGAGGTTCGCTAGTGTCACACGGGATGGTTTAAACTAGTATGGCAGGGGGGTGGGCAAGGGAGCAATAGGTCAGAAAGTGAGATCATTGAGGGAGAACTGGGGAATAGGGACAGTGGGGCTCTGAGACAGAGCAGACAGGAAGAAGTTGCTGAACACAGCGGGTCTGGTGGCTTGAAGTGCATATGTTTTAATGCAAGAAGTATTACGGGTAAGGCAGATAAACTTAGAGCTTGGATTAGTACTTGGAACTATGGTGTTGTTGCCATTACAGAGACCTGGTTGAGAGAAGGGCAGGATTGGCAGCTAAACGTTCCAGGATTTAGATGTTTCAGGTGGGATAGAGCGGGATGTAAAAGGAGTGGAGGAGATGCGCTACTGGTTGGGGAGAATATCACAGCTGTACTGCGGGAGGACACCTCAGAGGGCAGTGAGGCTATATGGGTAGAGGTTAGGAATAAGAAGGGTGCAGTCACAATGTTGGGGGTTTACTACAGGCCTCCCAACAGCCAGCGGGAGATAGAGGAGCAGATAGGTAGACAGATTTTGGAAAAGAGTAAAAACAACAGGGTAATGGTGATGGGAGACTTCAACTTCCCCAATATTGACTGGGACTCACTTAGTGCCAGGGGCTTAGACGGGGCGGAGTTTGTAAGGAGCATCCAGGAGGGCTTCTTAAAACAATATGTAGGCAGTCCAACTAGGGATGGGGCGGTACTGGACCTGGTATTGGGGAATGAGCCCGGCCAGGTGGTAGATGTTTCAGTAGGGGAGCATTTCGGGAACAGTGACCACAATTCAGTAAGTTTTAAAGTGCTGGTGGACAAAGGTAAGAGTGGTCCTAGGATGAATGTGCTAAATTGGGGGAAGGCTAATTATAACAATATTAGGCGGGAACTGAAGAACATAGATTGGGGGCGGATGTTTGAGGGAAAATCAACATCTGACTTGTGGAAGGCTTTCAAGTGTCAGTTGAAAGGAATTCAGGACCGGCATGTTCCCGTGAGGAAGAAGGATAAATACGGCAATTTTCGGGAACCTTGGATAACGAGAGATATTGTAGGCCTCGTCAAAAATAAAAAGGAGGCATTTGTCAGGGCTAAAAGGCTGGGAACAGACGAAGCCTGTGTGGAATATAAGGAAAGTAGGAAGGGCCTTAAGCAAGGAGTCAGGAGGGCTAGAAGGGGTCACGAAAAGTCATTGGCAAATAGGGTTAAGGAAAATCCCAAGGCCTTTTACACGTACATAAAAAAGCAAGAGGGTAGCCAGGGAAAGGGTTGGCCCACTGAAGGATAGGCAAGGGAATCTATGTGTGGAGCCAGAGGAAATGGGCGAGGTACTAAATGAATACTTTGCATCAGTATTCAGCAAAGAGAAGGAATTGGTAGATGTTCAGTCTGGAGAAGGGTAGCCTGGGTCACATTGTGATCCAAAAAGACGAGGTGTTGGGTGCCTTAAAAAATATTAAGGTAGATAAGACCCCAGGGCCTGATGGGATCTACCCCAGAATACTGAAGGAGGCTGGAGAGGAAATTGCTGAGGCCTTGACAGAAATCTTTGGATCCTCACTGTCTTCAGGTGATGTCCCGGAGGACTGGAGAATAGCCAATGTTGTTCCTCTGTTTAAGAAGGGTAGCAAGGATAATCCAGGGAACTACAGGCCGGTGAGCCTTACTTCCGTGGTAGGGAAATTACTGGAGAGAATTCTTCGAGACAGGATCTACTCCCATTTGGAAGCAAATGGACGTATTAGTGAGAGGCAGCATGGTTTTGTGAAAGGCATGTCGTGTCTCACTAACTTGATAGAGTTTTTCGAGGAGGTCACTAAGATGATTGATGCAGGTAGGGCAGTGGATGTTGTCAATATGGAATTCAGTAAGGCCTTTGACAAGGTCCCTCATGATAGACTAGTACAAAAGGTGAAGTCACATTGGATCAGGGGTGAGCTGGCAAGGTGGATACAGAACTGGCTAGGTCATAGAAGGCAGAGAGTAGCAATCGAAGGATGCTTTTCGAATTGAAGGGCTGTGACCAGTGGTGTTCCACAGGGATCAGTGCTGGGACCTTTGCTGTTTGTAGTATATATAAATGATTTGGAGGAAAATGTAAGTTGTCTGATTAGTAAGTTTGCAGATGACACAAAGGTTGGTGGAATTGCGGATAGCGATGAGGACTGTCAGAGGATACAGCAGGATTTAGATTGTTTGGAGACTTGGGCGGAGAGATGGCAGACGGAGTTTAATCCCGACAAATGTGAGGTAATGCATTTTGGAAGGTCTAATGCAGGTAGGGAATATACAGTGAATGGTAGAACCCTCAAGAGTATTGAATGTCAAAGAGATCTAGGAGTACAGGTCCACAGGTCACTGAAAGGGGCAACACAGGTGGAGAAGGTAGTCAAGAAGGCATGCTTGCCTTCATTGGCCGGGGCATTGAGTATACGAATTGGCAAGTCATGTAGCAGCTGTATAGAACCTTAGTTAGGCCACACTTGGAGTATAGTGTTCAATTCTGATCGCCACACTACCTGAAGGATGTGGAGGCTTTAGAGAGGGTGCAGAAGAGATTCACCAGATTGTTGCCTGGTATGGAGGGTGTTAGCTATGAGGAGCGGTTGAATAAACTCGGTTTGTTCTCACTGGAACGAAGGAGGTTGAGGGGCGACCTGATAGAGGTCTACAAAATTATGAGGGGTATAGACAGAGTGGATAGTCAGAGGCTTTTCCCCAGTGTAGAGGAGTCAATTACTGGGGGGGTATAGGTTTAAGGTGAGAGGGGCAAGGTTTAGAGTAGATGTACGAGGCAAGTTTTTTACGCAGAGGGTAGTGGGTGCCTGGAACTCGCTACCGGAGGAGGTGGTGGAAGCAGGGACGATGGTGACATTTAAGGGGCATCTTGACAAATACATGAATAGGATGGGAATGGAGGGATACGGACCCAGGAAGTGTAGAAGATTGTAGTTTAGTCGGTCAGCATGGTCGGCACGGGCTTGGAGGGCCAAAGGGCCTGTTCCTGTGCTGTACATTTCTTTGTTCTTTGTTCTTTGTTCTAATATTCTAGCCTCCATTCTGCTGATTTAGATACTTCTAATATTCTAGGTCACGGTGCTGGATGCCATGGAGAAAGCAAAACAACCCGCTTGGCGTAATTAACACGGCTTTAATTGAACGTTGGGCGCCATGTTTTTGAAAACTCACCACTATTCTTAGACATCCCCCTATACCAAAAATGGCCGAGATTCTAAATGGTGATCAGCATTCTCACTCCCGACTCCGATGCAAGCTTCAGTGGGTGCTATTCAGGTCAGATTATAATTTCAAGTTATCCCCCGGTATAACCCATACCTTCACCGAAGATTTCATCTACTTCCCACTTATTAGCATCGATCCTGGATCCCGCATTGCTAAGTAAGTAAAGTAGACTTTGGAATAACCACTATTTCAGGTTAAATTAAGTTATTTTATTATATTTTTTCTTTTAAAAGCTGCAAATACTTTCTTTACAGAAAGGAAAAAGACCTTGCTTCTGGATCCTTCTGGGTGGTTGAAGGGACCCTCAGGCCCACCTTGACAATCAATCTTCTTTATAAAGTCTGGTCTTCTTTAGATGGATTCGCTGATGAGCTCGGTTGCTGTGTCCTGTCTTTCCCATGTACCGAGCTGTGAGAGCTAACTCTGCTGGCTGTCTCTGAGCTGACTCTGAGCTGGCTCTTTGAATTATAGTCTTCCTGAGATGTATTAGCTGTTTCAGCTCGGCTGCTATGCCTTGTCTTTCCCATGGCCGAGCTGACTGTAATCTGACTCTGAGCTGCTTGTTTCTTTTCTGCTTCTCTCTCTCCCTCCCTCTGAGTTCTGGTTCTGGTTCTTGTAGTTCCTGCCCTGGTCTCTGGGTTTATATATTTTTCTAACAGTTATCTATTTTTTATGACTATATCGTAAAGTAACTTATTTCACTTTGATTGTAAAAGGTATCTTTGATCTAAACCTTCTAATCCAACTACGTATACATTTTGACATAACTGCATCTCAGAGATCTGATTACATTGTTTCCTTTGTGATGGTCAAAATGCTTTGGTTTCAAAAGGTGTTACTTTTAATTCCTGTCATTTCTGTAGTTTTATTTTCCAATTGTGTCCTCAGCTCATAATTTTGACTTTGATTTTGGCTTTGAATTATGTTTCTCGTAGACTGATAGTCTCCAGCTTTCTTTAATTTACCTGGTTTCGCAAATTTTCACACCTAGAATTATCACCAAATTCAACTGAACCTCATCCTTTTTTCCAGCTGCTAACTAAGATAGTTACTTTCAATGAAGGTGTGGGCCATTGTTTTTGGCTTCATTCAAAACCCTGTTTGTCTTGTTTGCTGAGCCTGCTTGAGCAAGGCTATCTGCATTTTACAATCCTCTCCTGGCAGCTGCTGTTAACCCTTTGTTGGATCTTTCCCTGTATCCTCTCATGTTTCTCCCAGACCAGATATTGCCAGACTTCCATGATTCAAATGACACATCTTTCCATATTTTCAATAACACCCCGTCTTGACATTTGAAACAAACTACATCATTTGATCAATTATCCCCCCATCTAATTGTACTGATGAACATTTATACCCGACCTTTCTCATTTGTATGTCCATGTTTTGTGATTTTAAATTGTGCATCGAAATCAATTTGTAAATGTATCCATATCACAGACCAGTGTCTTTTTTCGTTCTTTCCTCAAGTCCAATTACGGTGAACCATAGCCGTAGCCGCTCAGGAAGGTAGCACAATAGCTATATCCGGGTTCCACTACCTCCAAAGCAGTTTACTTCCTTGGGGTAGCAGCACCGTAGAAACCTCCTCATGTCCCTTAGAAACAGCACACAACTCAGTCCATCCGTCACCAAAAAGGCCATTTGTCCATCACTGGCTGTTTCGTGTCCATTTTTCTGTCATCCAAATTGCTTACCGTTTCTCATTGGAATGGTAAATTATGACATCATGTACACCCACTGGTTCCCACGCTTCATTAATTTAAAAGGTTCAATTGATCCTGCTTCTAACCCTGACTTCCCCACATTAATGTCTAATATTGTTCTGAACCATGTATGTCTGCCATCCCCTGGTGTACAGGAGAGAATATTATTCTGACAAACTTCCTTCACATCCCTTTCGTCTGTTATCATTTCCCTGACAACATTTGCAATACAATATTCCGACAGTATTCGCAAAACCACATCGAACTGTCACTTTTTCCAAATAAATTCTCCCTATTGTTAAATACACAGTAAAAAAAAATTAAGTCTTATCTTAACACATTACCCATCACCTAACTACACAAATAGACCGTGTGTTACAACTTTACATAATTGCAGCTGTTATCACAATTTCAATACGAAAAATAAAGCACAATAGCGACACATCCCTTTGTGGCTTTGGAACCAATGGTCACTACATATTAAATATGGCGTGTTAACAGCTTCAATATTATATGTGATGTTCTATGCAGTTAAATCAAGAAAGCACACTAAACTACCACTATTCCCCCTCTATTAAAACATTCAGATAGTTTCGAAATGCTGATCAAGTTCTCTAACGGCACACATACCCCCATTATCATACATACATAACAGTGCCTAACAATTGACATGACATTTCTTCCTTAATAATGTTTACAGCTCGACAATGCAATATTGTTTGCTTCATTGGTAATAATTTTCCCCCCTTGGCATCAAGCTCCAAAAATTCTTAAACTATTGTCGTTTATCATATTGGGGTTCCTCGTCAGTCGCTGCTGTCTGCCGAGTCCCTTAATAACTCCACCACATAGTACATACCCCATGGAGACCGTAGATCATCCATCAGCTGATGTCCAGTTAGAGATGTCTGACCAGAGGTTTCACTGTTCAGTCATAATTTGATATTTTGATTTGTTTCCAACCCGTAAAGTTTTCGCTCGGGCTCTATCATTTAATTCCCTCAAATATGTACGCGATTGTATCATTAGTTTCCCCCCCCCCCCCCCCAATCCTGTCTAAAACATGCCTTTCTGGAGTGCAGTTCTCTTCCTTCTTGTGAACTGGTTTGTCTGTTATTTACTTTTTCCATCTGAAAAATCAAATGAGCAGGTCAAGGGTGGAGAGGGCCCTATTCTTTACTGTGTACTTTCTATCTTCGTTTGAACACTCCCGAAGTGCCCTCTCCAGGACTTCCGGATTTCTTTTGTTACCATTTCGTTCCTTTTTTTTCTTTTCTTTTTTAACTCGTTTTTTTTCCTTATCATTGATGTACATCACACAATGAAGGCCTGTTAAGCCTCCTCCTTCTGTCATTGCACCCCTGAGTGAGATTCGAAGAATCTCAAACTCCTCCCCTTTTACTCATTCTGATCCAATCTGTCGAAACCTTACCCTGATACATTCCTGATATTGCTACTGCGTTTACTTCACTTACTTTATTTTGATTACGGCCGGATTTTTATGAAGGTAAGTTCCAAACATAACATTTTAACTTCATGATCTGTCCAATCAATGCTGCTAACAGGTTTTAATTCACTGTCTTCCCACCAATTGGGTCATGTGTTTTAATTGTGACATAATTTCTTTTGCTCCAGACACCATGCTTCGCTAAGTCAACTGTATGTTTACCCAGATTCTGAACAAACTTGTCTTCACATTTTAAAGCTTCACTGATTATTTTCCCTGCAGTCTTAGTTGGTAGCTTCGCCCAAACTTCCTCTGTTATCAATTGTTTTAATATCTTAATTTTACCTGCATCTCTTTTTATCAAATCTTTTCCTGCCATCAGATTCCCTTTTCCTTATACTGCAAGTAATTCTCTTAATCTAACTTTTGGTCCAAAATCTTTATTCTCTAAAGCTCCTTTTTCAATGTATTTATCATTCTAAACATGATTATTTTTGCTGGTGACATTCTTGTGCTGCTCGGGCACTAGGACCCTGTGGAGCTATGCAGTGTCAATTTCAACGCTCAGTTTCAAAGCCTTCAAGCAGCTGACTGCTGCCCAGTACAAACTCTTTATAAGACCATAAGACCGTAAGACATAGGAGCGGAAGTAAGGCCATTCGGCCCATCGAGTCCACTCCGCCATTCAATCATGGCTGATTTCAACTCCATTTACCCGCTCTCTCTCCATAGCCCTTAATTCCTCGAGAAATCAAGAATTTATCAACTTCCGTCTAAAAGACACTCTTCGTCCCGGCATCCACCGCCCTCTGTGGCAATGAATTCCACAGACCCACCACTCTCAGGCTGAAGAAATTTCTCCTCATCTCTGTTCTAAAGTGAATCCCTTTTATTCTATGGCTGTGCCCCCGGGTCCTAATCTCCCCTGCTAATGGAAAGAACTTCCCTACATCCACCCTATCTAAGCCATTCATTATCTTGTAAGTTTCTTTTAGATCTCCCCTCAACCTCCTAAACTCCAATGAATATAATCCCAGGATCCTCAGACGTTCATCGTATGTTAGGCCTACCATCTGTTTATTCTGAGACCAATTTAACTCTGAACATACTGATGCCTTGTCTTTCCCATGGCCGAGCTGACTGTAATCTGACTCTGAGCTGCTTGTTTCTTCTCTGCTTCTCTCTCTCTCCCTCTGAGTTCTGGTTCTGGTTCTGGTAGTTCCTGCCCTGGTCTCTGGGTTTACATATTTTTCTAACAGTTATCTAGCTTTAATGATTTTATTGTAAAGTAACTTATTCCACTTTGATTGTACAAAGTACATTTGACTAAACCTTCTAATCCAACTAAGTATTCATTTTGACATAACTGCATCTCATAGATCTGATTACAGTGTTTCCTGTGTGATGATCAAAATGCTTTGGTTTCAAGAGGTGTTACTTTTAATTCCTGTCATTTCTGTAGTTTTATTTTCCAATTGTGTCTTCAGCTCATAATTTTGACTTTGATTTTGGCTTTGAATTATGTTTCTCGTAGACATAGTCTCCAGCTTTCTTTAATTTACCTTGTTTAGCAAATTTTCACACCTCGAATTATCACCAAATTCAACTGAACCTCATCCTTTTTTCCAGCTGCTAACTAAGATAGTTACTTTCAATGAAGGTGTGGGCCATTGTTTTTGGCTTCATTCAAAATCCTGTTTGTCTTGTTTGCTGAGCCTGCTTGAGCAAGGCTATCTGCATTTTACAATCCTCTCCTGGCAGCTGCTGTTCACCCTTTGTGGGATCTTTCCCTGTACCCTCTCTTGTTTCTCTCAGACCAGATATTGCCAGACTTCCATGTTTCAAATGACACATCTTTCCATATTTTCAATAACAACTCTCCCACCGGGATGGTGCCTGGAAGAGTGGACACCTTTTGGACCGCCTGCTGCAGTCCGGCCACGGGAGCGGATACATTTACAAAGTGAATCACCGCTGCCCCGAAACGGGCCTTTAGGTTCAGCAGACGGCCTGGTACCGGCTCCTTGACCCCCCCCCCCCCAAGATCTCCGGCTGAAAATGTGGAGCCAACAAGATAGCCACCCCGCCCGAACGTGGGGCCAGGTGACTCATGAAGACTCCTCCTTGCCCCTCCAGGGTCTACTGAGCTTCGTCACCCAGATGGCCTGGGTTTCCTGCAGGAAGCACACCCCGTACTTTCCCTACCGGAGGATAGACAAGAACTGGAACCGGTGGTGCGCGTGGCTGCTGCCGTTGATGTTGAGGCTGGCCATGGTTACCTCCATGTCAGCAGCAATAGTTATCCATCACCTTCAGTGCTCAGAGTGGGGGTACCGCCCCCTCCACTCCCTCAGGAGTCCCACAAGGAACTGAGCAGCTTGGCGCTGCTCCTCCTGGTCTTGATCGAACTCCCGGGCCTCTCTGACATAGGCCCGGGCGGAGCCAAGGAGCAGCCCCAGGTTTCCCCAGCTGCCCAGGGCCAGCCGCACACAGTCCGGGTGACCATGGAGCGTTCCCAGAAATGTTGGGAGTTCCCCAGGGAGGACGAGGGGAGACTCGGTGCCGGGTGAGAGGGTGCCCTCTGCGTCGCTGCAGAGCGCGTCTAAATCCTCCTCCTCACCCGCCACCGAGCAGCCTTCCTCCTCCGAACGGTCACCTCCCGGGCTCGAGTCCCCCGCCACATGGAGAGTGGGCGGTACGGGCCCACCGGCTAACCCTTGGCCCGAGTCGACCCCACCCCCCAGGGTCGTCCTCAGGCAGGTCTCTCGCAGGCTCCTCCCGCGGCTCAGGGCCCGTGGACGGCGCCTCCACCCACGCCGGCGACTCCGGGACCTCCGAGACGTGCGCGAGGCCCCCCAGAGACATGTCCGGGTTGAAAACAGGGCTCTCCGGCGTCGCCCACCCGGGTGTAGAGGGCGGGGAGCCTTCCCCGTCCTCCCCCATCCACGGCTCACAGTGGCACGATGAGCGGTCGCTGCTGCTGCCGGCCCCCGGCGATGGTGAAGAGGAGGCGTCCGGGGAGGAAACTTGCACCAGGCGGGACGGGCCCCCAGGGGCTTCGACTCCGCTCGACCCCGGGTCCTCCTGCTCGGGGGGCGACAGCAGCTCGAGTGGCTCGGGGGCCTCGGAGGCCCCCCCCCGGCCTTGCTTCTCTTCATTGTGTGCCCCGGGCCAGGCGTCAGGGGGATGGGCACCAACACGAGAGACCCCCCCCCTCCTCGCCCGGGCAGGCGGCGCTTGCGGGGAGGGGGCGGCTCGGGATCGCCCTGCTGCACGGTCTCCATGGCGGGAGAGGCCCCGGCAGCATCCCCCTCCCCCTCCCGGCTCAGGCGGACAGGAGCCTGGCGGCGGAAGGAGTAGACATGGCGGAGGGAGGGGTCCCGCAGGCCGAGCGTCAGCGGCGCCGCCCCGGACCTGACCTCCCCCAGTAGGTTGGGATGGGGCAGGAGGAGCTCGGTGGGGAGGGAGGGCGGGACGATTGATAGAACAACACGTTCTGCGATGGCCTCCAGCGTCTCCACCGCCACGTGTGTCCCGCCCACCGTGAGCCCCCTTTCCAGGGCCCGGTGGGCCGCCTGCTCGGCCCGCAGGAAGAACCCGGCCTTGCCGTACATCCGCGAGGCGGCCACGATGGCCGAGGGGCCGACAGCCCCACCCATCGCACGGGTGCCCGCCTCAATGGTCATGGTAGGGTGGGCATAGCACTTCACACCCAGCTGCTGTGTGAGCAGGCAGGAGGGCGAGGGCACCGCGGGGGCAGCGGAGCGACGGGAGGCTGCCGCCCCCACATAATGTCTTGTCCGCCCTGCCCCCGGCAGTGGAGGATGCCCCCGAGGTGCTGGCCAGAGGGTGGGAGGGCAGGAGGCCGGGCCTGCAGCCCTGGATGGTCCCAGTCCCACCTCAGGCAGAGGGGTGGGAGGACAGGAGGCCGGGCCTGCAGCCCTGGATGGTCCCACTCCCACCTCAGGCAGAGGGGTGGGAGGACTGGAGGCCGGGCCTGCAGCCCTGGATGGTCCCAGTCCCACCTCAGGCAGAGGGGTGGGAGGACAGGAGGCCGGGCCTGCAGCCCTGGATGCTCCCAGTCCCACCTCAGGCAGAGGGGTGGGAGGACGAGGCTGGGCCTGCAGCCTGGAAGGTCCCAGTCCCACCTCAGGCAGAGGGGTGGGAGGACAGGAGGCTGGGCCTGCAGCCCTGGATGGTCCCAGTCCCACCTCAGGCAGAGGGGTGTGGGACAGGAGGCTGGGCCTGCAGCCCTGGATGGTCACAGTCCCACCTCAGGCAGAGGGGTGGGAGGACAGGAGGCCGGGCCTGCAGCCCTGGATGGTCCCAGCCCCACCTCAGGCAGAGGGGTGGGAGGACAGGAGGCCGGGCCTGCAGCCCTGGATGGTCCCAGTCCCACCTCAGGCAGAGGGGTGGGAGGACAGGAGGCTGGGCCTGCAGCCCTGGATGCTCCCACTCCCACCTCAGGCAGAGGGGTGATCAAACCGTGATCTTTATCAATGATCAGAAGGCGGAGACAGTGGAAGTTTAAACTGGACAGATATTTCACAGCTGGATTCACACAATACAGACAGCAATGTATCGGAGATTGTGGAAGTGCCACAAATGTTGTCAAATGCAGGACGTGGGGTCCCTCAATGTTTCAATCTTGCTGAGAGACTGTCAGCCCACAGGGACAACATTTCTGTTTAATAGGATTGATGGACAAGTTAAAATAGTTCCATTTCAAAGTTTAAAATAACCAGTCATTTTTCTGTGCAGCTTTCGGAATCTGTCAGTGGAATTTACTTCACACAGGCAAGTTTAACAAGTGTATGGGGAACTGATTAGAAGTTTTGATGGAGATATTCCTGCATTATGGAAATGTGTGCGATCTATTTAGGGTTGGGTAATGGATTGAGGATCAAAGGAAGCAGTTGTTTTTTAACTACATTAGTCTGAGATCCTTGAAGATTCACAACTTCCATGTGCTGTGAGAAAGGATTGATTAACCAAGGCCTATTATTCAAATACTTCAGACAAGTGAATAAGCTACAGGAACATTGAATACACAGAGAGAGACAAGCAGACACCTGTAATCGGAGCTTAAACTTCACGTTTGAATGTGAAGGGCTGAAATAAACAAGAGTCCACCCTGGGATTCGGTGCAATTTGAGTTCTGCTTTTCCATAAAATAAAAATAACTATCTGCAATGAAAAATTTCTTGGACACGACAGAGGGATTTTGACTCTGTATTTAACCCCAGACAGTATTTGTGTTGTGAGTGTTTGATGGGCAGTGTAGATGAAGCTTTACTCTGAAACACTGGAATTCAGTCTCAGGGCTGATTTAATCAAAATGCTTCAGAATAATAATTGATATTGTACATCTCGTGTGTGTCTCAGTGTCAGCTGTGAAACATGTACAACACAATCTCATCCTGTTTCTGTGTCTGTCTCTGAAATTAGCTGGTCCATTTCCTAAATTACTCCTGACTAGATTTCAAAAGGGCTCCATTGCCTGTGAAGCAGTTTGTGATACCCAAAGGTTATGAAAAGTGCTTTAGAAATACCTGTCCCCAAGCTGCTGTGAGGATGTTCAGAGTCAGTGTGTGACTTGGGTCACACACAGGCCAGATACACCTCTCCAAGTTAAAGATTTCTCTCCATTTGAAAGATGTATTGACCAAGTCTGTCTGAGTTTGAGTATGTGTTTCTCTGTACACGTGTGTGTGTATTGGGGATTGGGGGGGCGTTTATGTGTGGCATTCTTTACGTGGCACTGGAAGTTACACGGTACCACAGTGGTTAGCACTGCGGCCTCACAGCTCCAGGGTCCCAGGTTCGAATCCCGGCTTGGGTCGCAGTCTGTGCGGAGTCTGCACGTTCTCCCCTTGTCCGCGTGTGTTTCTCCCGGGTGCCCCGGTTTCCCCCCTAACGTCCCGAAGGACGTGCTGTTTGGTGAATTGGACATTATGTATTCTCCCTCAGTGTACCCGAACAGGCGCCAGAGTTTGGAGACTAGGGACTTTTCTCAGTAACTTCATTGCAGTCTGTGACTGCGTGTGTGTCTGTGTGTGCCTGTGTGTGTGTGCCTGTGTGTGTGTGCCTGTGTGTGTGTGTGTGTGTGCCTGTGTGTGTGTGTCTGTGTGTGTGTGTGTGTGCCTGTGTGTGTGTCTGTGTGTGTGTGTATCTGTGTGTGTGTGTATCTGTGTGTGTGTGTGTGTCTGTGTGTCTGTGTGTGTGTGTGTGTGTGTCTGTGTGTGTGTGTGTGTGTGTGTGTGTGTCTGTGTGTGTGTGTTTGTGTGTGTCTCAGTTTGACTTTGTTGAGTACTGATTGAAGATAATGAGATAGAAAGTTTGATAGAAAGTTTGGCAGCATTGTCGGTGTAAACAATAATGACAGAGACAGTGTGAACCCTGAAGAGAGCGCCATACCTGGGCCCACTCCCCTATCCCGTCGCTGTCACCCCACCTAACCTGAACATCTTTAGATACTGTGGGCAATTTGGATTGATCACGGCCAACCCACCTAACCTGCACGTCTTTGGGCGGTGGGAGGAAACCGGACCACCCGGAGGAAGCCCACGCAGACACGGGGAGAACGTCCAGACTCCGCACAGACAGTGACCTAAGCCGGGAATCGAACCTGGGACCCTGTAGCTGTGAGGCAGCAGTGCTAACCACTGTTCAGTCCCGGCTCTGGGTCACTGTCCGTGTGGAGTTTGCACATTCTCCCCGTGTTAGCCTGGGTCTCACCCCCACAACCCAAAGATGTGCAGGGCAGGTGGATTGGCCGCGCTAAATTGCCCCTGAATTGGAAAAACTGAACTGGGCTCTGGATTTATTGTAAAAATCTTTTTATTGCCGTTTCCACAATTCTGTGCATTGCGGCTTGTTTACATTTCTCAGAGAGTGAAAAGGCTTTCTCTTACGTTTCTATAGTTACAAACTGTTGCCGTTCAGTTCGGCGTGTCTGCCCCACCCCCCACCCCCCCAACCCCCCTTTCCCTAACCCTTCCCCTCTCTCCCCCGCAGACCCTCCGTGATGCCCTTCCGGGCCGCCCTGGTGTGTGACCCCCTGCTCCTTGTTTACCCCCTTACCCCCCCTTTCTTTTCTCCCTCCATCGGTTTCAGCCGTGTTCTTTCAGTGGATTGGGGGGTCTCCCCTCTCCATCTCTCTCGGTGGGGGGGGGTTCACCCCTCTCCATCTCTCTCGGTGGGGGGTCCCCCTTCTCCATCTCTCTCGGTGGGGGGTCCCCCCTCTCCATCCCTCTCGATGGGGTCCCCCCTCCCCGTCTCTCTCGGTGGGGGGTCCCCCCTCTCCATCACTCTCGGTGGGGGATCCCCCCTCTCCATCTCTCTCGGTGGGGGGGGTTCCCCCCTCTCCATCTCTCTCGGTGGGGGGTCCCCCTCTCCATCTCTCTCGGTGGGGGGTCCCCCCTCTCCATCACTCTCGGTGGGGGGTCCCCCCTCTCCATCTCTCTCGTTGGGGGGTTTCCCCCCTCTCCATCTCTCTCGGTGGGGGGGTTCCCCCCTCTCCATCTCGCTCGGTGGGGGTTCCCCCCTCTCCATCCCTCGGTGGGGGGGGGTTCCCCCCTCTCCATCTCTCTCGGTGGGGGGGTTCCCCCCTCTCCATCTCTCTCGGTGGGGGGGGTTCCCCCCTCTCCATCACTCTCGGTGGGGGGTCCCCCCTCTCCATCTCTCTCGTTGGGGGGTTTCCCCCCTCTCCATCTCTCTCGGTGGGGGGGTTCCCCCCTCTTCATCTCTCTCGGTGGGGGGGTCCCTCCTCTCCATCCCTCTCGGTGGGGGGTCCCCCCTCTTCATCTCTCTCGGTGGGGGGTGTTCCCCCTCTCCATCTCTCTCGATGGGGGTGGGGGTTCCCCCCTCTCCATCCCTCTCGGTGGGGGGGGGGGGTTCCCCCCTCTCCATCTCTCTCGGTGGGGGAGGCTTCCCCCTCTCCATCCCTCTCGGTGGAGGGGGGGGTCCCCCTCTTAATCTCTCTCGGTGGAGGGGGGGTCCCGCCTCTCCATCCCTCTCGGTGGGGAGGCGTCCCCCTCTCCATCCCTCTCGGTGGAGGGGGGGGTCCCCCTCTTAATCTCTCTCGGTGGAGGGGGGGTCCCGCCTCTCCATCCCTCTCGGTGGGGGGTTGGTTCCCCCCTCTCCACAACTCTCGGTGGGGGGGGGGGAATTCCCCCCCTCCATCTCTCTTGGTGTGGGGGGATTCCCCCTCTCCATCTCTCTCGGTGGGGGGGGGGTTCCCCCCTCTCCATATCTCTCGGTGGGGGGGGGAATTCCCCCCTCCATCTCTCTCGGTGGGGGGGGGGATTCCCCCTCTCCATCTCTCTCGGTGGGGGGGGTTCCCCCTCTCCATATCTCTCGGTGGGGTGGGGGTTCCCCCCTCTCCATCCCGTTCGGTGGGGGGGTCCCCCCTCTCCATCCCTCTCGGTGGGGGGGGGGTCCCCCCTCTCCGTCTCTCTCGGTGGGGGGTCCGCCCTCTCCATCACTCTCGGTGGGGGGGGGGTGTTACCCCCTCTCCATCTCTCTCATAGAACATTACAGCGCATTACAGGCCCTTCGGCCCTCGGTGTCGCGCCGACCTGTGAAACCACTCTAAAGCCCATCTACACTATTCCCTTATCGCCCATATGTCTATCCAATGACCATTTGAATGTCCTTAGTGTTGGCGAGTCCACTACTGTTGCAGCAGGGCATTCCACGCCCTTACTACTCTCTGAGTAAAGAACGTACCTCTGACATCTGTCCTATATCTATCTCCCCTCAATTTAAAGCTATGTCCCCTCGTGCTAGACATCACCATCCGAGGAAAAAGGCTCTCACTGTCCACCCTATCCAATCCTCTGATCATCTTGTATGCCTCAATTAAGTCACCTCTTAACTTTCTTCTCTCTAACGAAAACAGCCTCAAGTCCCTCTGCCTTTCCTCATAAGATCTTCCCTCCATAACCAGGCAACATTCTGGTAAATCTCCTCTGCACCCTTTCCAATGCTGCCACATCCTTCCTATAATGCGGCGACCAGAACTGTACGCAATTCTCCAAAAGCGGCCGCACCAGAGTTTTGTACAGCTGCAACATGACTTCATGGCTCCGAAACTCAGACACTCTACCAATAAAAGCTAACACACCGTACGCCTTCTTAACAACCCTCTCAACCTGAGTGGCAACTTTCAGGGATCAATGTATATGGACACCGAGATCTCTCTGCTCATCCACACTGCCAAGAATCTTACCATTAGCCCAGTACTCTGTCTTCCTGTTATTCCTTCCTAAATGAATCACCTCACACTTTTCTGCATTAAACTCCATTTGCCACCTCTCAGACCAGCGCTGCAGCTTATCTATGTCCCTCTGTAACTTGTAACATCCTTCCGCACTGTCCACAACTCCACCGACTTTAGTGTCATCTGCAAATTTACTCACCCATCCTTCTATGCCCTCCTCCAGGTCATTTAGAAAAATGACAAATAGCAGTGGACCCAAACCAGATCCTTGTGGTACACCACTAGTAACTGGACTCCAGTCTGAACACTTCCCATCAACCACCACCCTTTGTCTTCTTCCAGGTAGCCAATTTCTGATCCAAACTGCTAAATCTCCCTGAATCCCATGCTTCCGTATTTTCTGCAGCAGCCTACCGTGGGGAACCTTGTCAAATGCTTTACTGAAATCCATATACACCACATCAACTGCTTTACCCTCATCCACCTGTTTCTCACCTTCTCAAAGAACCCTATATGGTTTGTGAGGCACAACCGACCCTTCACGAAACCGTTTTGACTATGTCTAATCAAATTATTCCTTTCCAGATGATTATACACCCTATCTCTTATAAACCTTTCCAAGATTTTGCCCACAACAGAAGTTAGACTCACTGGTCTATCGGGGTTATCTCTACTCTCCTTCTTGAACAAGGGGACAACATTTGCTATCCTCCAGTCTTCTGGCACTATTCCTGTTGACAAAGATGACTTAAAGATCAAAGCCAAAGGCTCTGTAATCTCCTCCCTAGCTTCCCAGAGAATCCTAGGATAAATCGTATCCGGCCCAGGGGACTTATCAATTTTCACCCTTTCCAGAATAGTTAACACCTCCTCCTTATGAACCTCAAGCCCTTCTAGTATAGTAGCCTGAATCTCAGTATTCTCCTCGTCAACATTGTCTTTTTGCTGTGTGAATAGTGATGAAAAATATTCATATAGCACCTCGCCTATCTCCTCGGACTCCAAGCACAACTTCCCACTACTGTCCTTGACTGGCCCTACTCTTACCCTAGTCATTCGTTTATTCCTGACATATCTATAGAAAGCTTTAGGGTTATCCTTGATCCTACCTTCCAAAGACTTCTCATGTCCCCTCCTGGCTCTTCTTAGCTCTCTCTTTAGGTCCTTCCTAGCTAACTTGTAACTTTCGTGCGACCTTACTGAACCTTCATGTCTCATCTTTACATACGCCTCCTTCCTTCTTCCTCTAGACAAGTGTTTCAACTGCCTTAGTAAATCACGGTTCCCTTGCTCGACCACTTCCTCCCTGCCTGACAGGTACATACTTATCAAGGACACGCAGTAGCTGTTCCTTGAACAAGCTCCACATTTCCATTGTGCCCATCCCCTGCAGTTTTCCTCTCCGTCTCGGTGGGGGTGGCGGGAAGGGTCCCCCTTCTCCATCTCTCTCGGTGGGGGAGGCCCCCTCTCCATCTCTCTCGGTGGGTGGGGGGTTCCCGCCTCTCCATCTCTCTCGGTGGGGGGATGCCCCTCTCCATCTCTCTCGGTGGGGGGGTCCCCCTCTCCATCTCTCTCGGTGGGGGGGGTCCCCCTCTCCATCTCTCTCAGTGGGGGGGTCCCCCCTCTCCATCTCTCTCGTTGGGGTGGGTCCCCCCTCTCCATCTCTCTCGGTGGGGGCGGGAGTCCCCCCTCTCCATCTCTCTCGGCGGGGGGGACACCCCCCTCCATCTCTCTCGGCGGGGGGGGGGGAGGGGGTCCACCCTCTCCATCTCTCTCGGTGGGGGCGGGGATCCCCCCTCTCCATCTCTCTCGGTGGGGGGAGTTCTCCCCTCTCCATCTCTCTCGGTGGGGGCGGGAGTCCCCCCTCTCCATCTCTCTCGGCGGGGGGGGGGGGGTCCACCCTCTCCATCTCTCTCGGTGGGGGTGGGGGGGGGGGTTCCCTCCTCTCTATCTCTCTCGGTGGGGGGGTCCCCTCTCTCCATCTCTCTCGGTGGGTGGGGGGTTCCCGCCTCTCTATCTCTCTCGGTGGGGGGGACCCCGTCTTCATCTCTCTCGGTGGAGGGGGAGTCCCCCCTCTCCATCTCTCTCGGTGGGGAGTCCCCCCTCTCCATCTCGCTCGGTGGGGGGGACCCCGTCTCCATCTCTCTCGGTGGAGGGGGAGTCCCCCCTCTACATCTCTCTCGGTGGGGAGTCCGCCCTCTCCATCTCTCTCGGTGGGGGGTCCCCTCTCTCCATCTCTCTCGGTGGGGGGGACCCCGTCTCCATCTCTCTCGGTGGAGGGGGGGTCCCCCCTCTCCATCTCTCTCGGTGGAGGGGAGTTCCACCCTCTCCATCTCTCTCGGTGGAGGGGGGTCCCCTCTCTCCATCTCTCTCGGTGGGGGGTCCCCCCTCTCCATCTCTCTCGGTGGGGGGTCCCCCCTCTCCATCTCTCTCGGTGGGGGGAACCCTCTCCATCTCTCTCGGCGGGGGGGGGGGGGGGGTTCCACCCTCTCCATCTCTCTCGGTGGAGGGGGAGTTCCCCCCTCTCCATCTCTCCCGTTGGGGGGGGGGGGGTGGTTCCACCCTCTCCATCTCTCTCTCGGTGGAGGGGGGGTTACCCCTTCTCCATCACGCGTTGTGGGGGATCTCCTTCTCCATCTCTCTCGGTGGGGGGAGGGGGGTTCCACCCACTCCATCTCTCTCTGTGGGGGGGGTCCCCCTTCTCCATCTTGCTCGGTGGGGGGGTGTTCCCCTTCTCCATCTCTCTCGGTATGGGGGGGTCCCCCTTCTCCATCTCTCTCGGTGGGGGGGGTTCCCCTTCTCCATCTCTCTCGGCAAGGGGAGGGGGGGGGAGGGTGTTCTCCCCTCTCCATCTCTCTCGGTCTCTGCGTCTCTCCGTCTCTCTCTGGGACTCTGCCAAAACGAAATCCACAATCAGCAGTCGGCCATTTTATGTCAATTCACGGTGGCCATTTTATGTCAGTTCACGGTGGCCATTTTACATCAGTTCACGATAGCCATTAGTATGTCAGTTCACAATGGCCATTTTATGTCATTTCACGGTGGCCATTTTATGTCGGTTCACGGGAGCCATTTTATGTCAGTTCACAATAGCAATTTTATGTCAGTTAACAATGGACAGTTCATGTCAGTTCACGGGGGCCTTTTTAGGTCAGGTCGCAATGGCCATTTTATATCAGTTCACGGTGGCCATTGTATATCAGTTCACAATGGCCATTTTATGTCGGTTCACAATGGCCATTTTATGTCAGTTCACAATGGCCATTTTATGTCAGTTCACAATAGCCATTTTATGTCAATTTGCAATGGCCATTTTATGTCAGTTCACGGTGGCCATTGTATGCCAGTTCAGAATGGCCATTTTATGTCAATTTGCAATGGACAGTTGATGTCGGTTCACGGGGGCCATTTTATCTCAATTCACGGTGGCCATTTTATGTCAGCTCACGGTGGCCATTTTATGTCAGTTCACAGTGGCCATTTTACGTCAGTTCACAATGGCCATTTTATGTCAGATCACGGTGGCCATTTTATGTCAGGTCGCAATGGCCATTTTATGTCAGTTCACAATGGACAGTTTATGTCAGTTCACGGGGGCCATTTTATGTCAGGTCGCAATGGCCATTTTATGTCAGTTCAGAATGGACAGTTTATGTCAGTTCATGGGGGCCTTTTTATGTCAGGTCGCAAAGGCCATTGTATGTCAGTTCACAATGGACAGTTCATGTCAGTTCACGGATGCCTTTTTATGTCAGGTCGCAATGGCCATTTTATGTCAGTTCACGGTAGCCATTTTATGTCAGGTCGCAATGGCCATTTTATGTCAGTTCACGGGGGCCATTTTATGTCAGTTCACATTGGCCATTTTATGTCAGTTCACGGGGGCCATTGTATGTCAGTTCACATTGGCCATTTTATGTCAGTTTGCAATGGCCATTTTTTCTCAGTTGACGGTGGCCATTTTGTGTCAGTTCACGGTGGCCATTGTATGTCAGTTCACAATGGCCATTTTATGTCAGTTTGCAATGGCCATTTTATCTCAGTTGCGGTGGCCAGTTCATGTTTGGTTCACGGGGGCCATGTTATGTCAGTTCACAATGGCCATTGTATGTCAGTTCACAATGGCCATTTTATGTCAGTTTGTAATGGCCATTTTTTCTCAGTTGACGGTGGCCGTTTTGTGTCAGTTCACGGTGGCCATTGTATGTCAGTTCACAATGGCCATTTTATGTCAGTTTGTAATGGCCATTTTTTCTCAGTTGACGGTGGCCATTTTGTGTCAGTTCACGGTGGCCATTGTATGTCAGTTCACAATGGCCATTTTATGTCAGTTTGCAATGGCCATTTTATCTCAGTTGTGGTGGCCAGTTCATGTTGGTTCACGGGGGCCATGTTATGTAAGTTCACGGTGGCCATTTTATGTCCGTTCACGGGGGCCATTTTATGTCAGTTCATGGTGGCTATTGTATGTCAGTACACAATTGTCATTTTATGTCAGTTCACGGTGGCCATTTTATGTCAGTTCACGCGGGCCATTTTATTCAGTCAATGGGGGGCATTTTATGTCAGTACATGGTGGCCATTTTATGTCAGTTCACGGTGGTCATTTTATGTCGGTTGACGGGGGCCATTTTATGTCAGCTCGCAATGGCCATTTTATGTCATTTCACGGTGGCCATTTTATGTCCGTTCACGGGGGCCATTTTATGTCAGTTCATGGTGGCTATTGTATGTCAGTACACAATTGTCATTTTATGTCAGTTCACGGTGGCCATTTTATGTCAGGTCACGGGGGCCATTGTATGTCAGTTCACAATGGCCATTTTATGTCAGCTCACAGTGGCCATTTTATGTCAATTCACGGTAGCCATTGTATATCAGTTCACAGTGGCCATTTTATGTCAATCCACGGTAGCCATTGTATATCAGTTCACAATGGCCATTTTATGTCAGTTCATGGTGGCCATTGTATGTCAGTTCACAATGGCCATTGTATGTCAGTTCACAATGGCCATTTTATGTCAGTTCACGGTGGCCATTTTATGACAGTTCACAATGGCCATTTTATGTAAGTTCACGGTGGCCATTGTATGTCAGTTCACAATAGTCATTTTATGTCTGTTCACAATGGCCATTTTATGTCAGTTCACCATGGCCATTTTATGTCAGTTCACAATGGCCATTTAACGTCAGGTTGCAATGTCCATTTTATCTCAGTTGACGGTGGTCTTTTTATGTCAGTTCACGGTGGCCATTGTATGTCAGATCACAATGGCCATTTTATGTCAGTTTGCAATGGCCATTTAATCTCAGTTGCGGTGGCCAGTTCATGTTGGTTCACGGGGGCCATTTTATGTCAGATCACGGTGGCCATTTTATGTCAGGTCACGGGGGCCATTTTATGTCAGTTCATGGTGGCCATTTTATCTCAGTTCACGGTGGCCATTTTATGTCAGTTCACGGGGGGCCATTTTATTCAGTCAAAGGGGCCATTTAATGTCAGTACACGGTGGCCATTTTATGTCAGTTCACGGTGGTCATTTTATGTCGTTTGAAGGTGGCCATTTTATTTCAGCTCGCAATGGCCATTTTATGTCAGTTCACAGTGGCCATTGTATGTCAGTTCACGGCGGCCATTTTATGTCAGGTCTCGGTGGCTATTTTATGTTAGCTCACGGCAGCCATTTTATGTTCATTCACGGTGGCCATTTTATGTCAGTTCACGGCAGCCATTTTATGTCAGTTCACGGTGGTCATTTTATGTCGGTTGAAGGGGCCAGTTTACGTCAGTTCACAGCAGCCATTTTATGTCAGTTCATGGTGGCCATTATATGTCAGTTCACGGTGGCCATTTTATGTCAGTTCCCGGTGGCCATTTTATGTCAGTTCACGGCAGCCTTTTTATGACAGTACACGGCAACCATTTCTGGCAATTTTCAGCCATTCCACAGCCAGCACTGCCAGTGCTCCCCCACACAGCAAGTACTGAAAGTGCTCCCCCACACAGCCAGCACTGTCAGTGTTCCCCCCACACAGCCAGCACTGCCAGTGCTCCACCCTCACAGCCAGCACTGTCAGTGCTCCCACCACACAGCCAGCACTGTCAGTGCTCCCCCACACAGCCAGCACTGTCAGTGCTCCCCACACAGCCAGCACTGTCAGTGCTCCCACCACACAGCCAGCACTGTCAGTGCTCCCACCACACAGCCAGCAGTGTCAGTGCTACCGCACACAGCCAGCGCTATCAGTGCTCCCCTCACACAGCCAGCACTGTCAGTGCTCCCACCACACAGCCAGCACTGTCAGTGCTCCCACCACACAGCCAGCTCTGTCAGTGCTCCCCCACACAGCCAGCACTGTCAGTGCTCCCCTACACAGCCAACACTGTCAGTGCTCCCACCACACAGCCAGCACTGTCAGTGCTCCCCCACACAGCCAGCACCGTCTGTGCTCCCCCACACAACCAGCACTGTCAGTGCTCCCCCACGCAGCCAGCACTGTCAGTGCTCCCCCCCCCCCCACAGCCAGCACTGTCAGTGCTCCCACCACACAGCCAGCACTGTCAGTGCTCCCACCACACAGCCAGCACTGTCAGTGCTCACACCACATAGCCAGCACTGTCAGTGCTCCCACCACACAGCCAGCACTGTCAGTGCTCCCACCCCACAGCCAGCACTGTCAGTGCTCCCCCACACAGCCAGCACTGTCAGTGCTCCCACCACACAGCCAGCACTGTCAGAGCTCCCCCGACACAGCCAGCACTGTCAGAGCTCCCCCGACACAGCCAGCACTGTCAGTGCTCCCCACTCAGCCAGCACTGTCTGTGCACCCCCCACACAGCCAGCACTGTCACTGCTCCCCCACACAGTCAGCACTATCAGTGCTCCCACCAGACAGCCAGCACTGTCAGTGCTCCTACCCACACAGCCAGCACTGTCAGTGCTCCTACCCACACAGCCAGCTCTGTCAGTGCTCCTACCCACGCAGCCAGCACTGTTAGTGCTCCCACCACAGAGCTAGCACTGTCAGTGCTCCCCCACACAGCCAGCACTGCCAGCGCTCCCCCACACAGCCAGCACTGTCAGTTCTCCCACCGCACAGCCAGCACTGTCAGTGCTCCCCCACACGGCCAGCACTGTCAGTGCTCCCACCACACAGCCAGCACTGTCAGTGCTCCCCCACACAGCCAGCACTGTCAGAGCTCCCCACACACATCCAGCACTGTCAGTACTCCCACCACACAGCCAGCACTGTCAGTGCTCCCACCACACAGCCAGCACTGTCAGTGCTCCCACAACACAGCCAGCATTGTCAGTGCTTCACACACAGACAGCACTGTCAGTGCTCCCCCACACAGCCAGCACTGTCAGTGCTCCCCCACACAGTCAGCACGATCAGTGATCCCCCACAAAGCCAGCACTGTCAGTGTCCCACCACACAGCCAGCACTGTCAGTGCTCCCCCCCCCACACAGCCAGCACTGTCAGTGCTCCCACCACACAGCCAGCACTGTCAGTTCTCTCACTACACGGCCAGCACTGTCAGTGATCCCCCCACGCAGACAGCACTGTCAGTGCTCCCCCACACAGACAGCACTGTCTGTGCTCCCCCCACACAGCCAGCACTGCCTGTGCTCCCCCCACACAGCCAGCACTGTCAGTGCTCTCACCACGCAGCCAGCACTGTCAGTGCTCCCCCACACAGCCAGCACTGTCAGAGCTCACCCACACACACAGCCAGCAGTGTCAGTGCTCCCCCACACAGCCAGCACTGTCAGTGCTCTCACCACACAACCAGCACTGTCCGTGCTCCCCAAAGAGGCAGCTCTGTCTGTGCTCCTCCCACACACAGCCAGCACTGTCAGTGCTCTCAGCACACAGCCAGCACGGTCACTGCTCCCCACACAGCCAGCACTGTCAGTGCTCTCACCACACAGCCAACACTGCCAGTGCTCACACCACACAGCCAGCACTGTCAGTGCTCCCCCCACACAGCCAGCACTGTCAGTGCTCCCACCACACAGCCAGCACTGTCAGTGCTCCCACCACACAGCCAGCACTGTCAGTGCACCCACCACACAGCCAACACTGTCAGTGCTCCCACAACTCAGCCAGCACTGTCAGTGCTCCCCCCACACAGCCAGCACTGTGAGTTCTCAGCCCACACAGCCAGCACTGTCAGTTCTCCCACCACACAGCCAGCACTGTCAGTGCTCCCACCACACAGCCAGCACTGTCAGTCCTCCCCTCACACAGCCAGGACTGTCAGTGCTCCCCCACAAAGCCAGCACTGTCAGTGCTTCCCCCCACACAGCCAACACTGTCAGTGCTCCCCCCACGCAGACAGCACTGTCAGTGCTCCCCCCACACAGCCAGCACTGTCTGTGCTCCCCCCACACAGCCAGCACTGTCAGGGATGCAACCACACAGCCAGCACTGCCAGTGCTCCCACCACACAGCCAGCACTGTCAGAGCTCCCACCACACAGCCAGCACTGTCAGTGCTCCCGCACAGAGCCAACACTGTCAGTGCTCCCAACACACAGCCAGCACTGTCAGTGCTCCCCCACAGAGCCAGCACTGTCAGTGCTCCCACCACACAGCCAGCACTGTCAGTGCTACCCCCACACAGCCAGCACTGTCAGTGCTCCCCCTCACACAGCCAGCAGTGTCAGTGCTTCCCCCACACAGCCAGCACTGTCAGTGCTCCCCACACAGCCAGCACTTTCAGTGCTCCCCCACACAGACAGCACTGTCAGTGCTCCCCACACAGACAGCACTGTCAGTGCTACCCCCACTCAGCCAGCACTGTCAGTGCTCCCACCACACTGCCAGCACTGTCAATGCTCCCCCCACACAGCCAGCAGTGTCAGTGCACCCCCACACAGCCAGCACTGTCAGTGCTCCCACCACACAGCCAGCACTGTCCGTGCTCCCACCACACAGCCAGCACTGTCCGTGCTCCCCCACAGCCAGCACTGTCAGTGCTCCCCCCACACAGCCAGCAGTGTCAGTGCACCCCCACACAGCCAGCACTGTCAGTGCTCCCACCACACAGCCAGCACTGTCCGTGCTCCCACCACACAGCCAGCACTGTCCGTGCTCCCACCACATCGCCAGAACTGTCAGTGCTCCCACCATACAGCCAGCACTGTCAGTGCTCCCCACACAGCCAGCACTGTCAGTGCTCCTCCACACAGCCAGCACTGTCAGTGCTCCGACCACACAGCCAGCATTGTCAGTGCTCCCACCACACAGCCAGCACTGTCAGTGCCGCCACCCCACACAGCCAGCACTATCAGTGCTCCCGCACAGCCAGCATTGTCAGTGCTCCCACCACACAGCCAGCACTGTCAGTGCTCCCACCACACAGCCAGCACTGTCAGTGCTCCCACCACACAGCCAGCACTGCCAGTGCTCCCCAACACAGCCAGCACAGTCAGTGCTCCCACCACACAGACAGCACTGTCAGTGCTCCCACCACACAGCCAGAACTGTCAGTGCTCCCACCACACAGCCAGCACTGTCAGTGCTCCCCCACACAGCCAGCACTGCCAGTGCTCCCACCACACAGCCAGCACTGTCAGTGCTCCCACCACACAGCCAGCACTGTCAGTGCTCCCACCACACAGCCAGCACAGTCAGTGCTCCCATACACCAGCATTGTCAGTGCTATCAACACACAGCCAGCACTGTCAGTGCTCCCACCACACAGCCAGCACTGTCAGTGCTCCCACAACACAGCCAGCACTGTCAGTGCTCCCCCACACAGCCAGCTCTGTCAGTGCTCCCCCCACACAGCCAGCACTGTCAGTGCTCCCCACACACAGCCAGCACTGTCAGTGCTCCCCCACACAGCCAGAACTGTCAGTGCTCCCCACACAGCCAGCCCTTTCAGTGCTCCCCCACACAGCCAGCACTGCCAGTGCTCCCCCACACAGCCAGCACTGACAGTGCTCACCCACAGAGCCAGCACTGTCAGTGCTCCCACCACACAGCCAGCACTGACAGTGCTCCCCCACACAGCCAGCACTGTCAGTGCTCCCCCATACAGCCAGCACTGTCAATGCTCCCCCACACAGCCAGCACTGCCAGTGCTCCCACCACACAGCCAGCACTGTCATCCTGCCCCACACAGCCATCACTGTCAGTGCTCCCCCACACAGCCAGCGCTGTCAGTGCTCCCCACACAGACAGCACTGTCAGTGCTCCCCCCACACAGCTAGCACTGTCAGTGCTTCCCACACAGCCAGCACTGTCAGTGATCCCCACACAGCCAGCACTGTCAGTGACCCCCCACACACCTAGCACTGTCAGTGCTCCCCACACACCCAGCACTGTCAGTGACCCCCACACAGCCAGCACTATCAGTGCTCCCCACACAGCCAGCACTGACAGTGCACCCCCACACAGCCAGCACTGTCAGTGCTCCACCCTCACAGACAGCATTGTCTGGGCTCCCACCACACAGCCAGCACTGTCAGTGCTCCCACAACACAGCCAGCACTGTCAGTGCTCCCCACACACAGGCAGCACTGTCAGTGCTCTCACCTCACAGCCAGCACAGTCAGTGCTCCCCCACACAGCCAGCACTGTCAGTGCCTTCCCACACAGCCAGCACTGTCAGTGCTCCCCCACACAGCCAGCACTGTCACTACTCCCACCACACAACCAGCACTGTCAGTGCTCCCCCACACAGCCAGCACTGTCAGTGCTCCCTCCACACAGCCAGCACTGTCAGTGCTCCCACCACACAGCCAGCACTGTCAGTGCCCCCACCACACAGCCAGCACTGTAAGTGCTCCCCCCACACAGCCAGCACTGTCAGTGCTCCCACCACACAGCCAGCACTGTCAGTGCTCCCACCACACAGCCAGCACAGTCAGTGCTCCCATACACCAGCATTGTCAGTGCTATCAACACACAGCCAGCACTGTCAGTGCTCCCACCACACAGCCAGCACTGTCAGTGCTCCCACAACACAGCCAGCACTGTCAGTGCTCCCCCACACAGCCAGCTCTGTCAGTGCTCCCCCCACACAGCCAGCACTGTCAGTGCTCCCCACACACAGCCAGCACTGTCAGTGCTCCCCCACACAGCCAGAACTGTCAGTGCTCCCCACACAGCCAGCCCTTTCAGTGCTCCCCCACACAGCCAGCACTGCCAGTGCTCCCCCACACAGCCAGCACTGACAGTGCTCACCCACAGAGCCAGCACTGTCAGTGCTCCCACCACACAGCCAGCACTGACAGTGCTCCCCCACACAGCCAGCACTGTCAGTGCTCCCCCATACAGCCAGCACTGTCAATGCTCCCCCACACAGCCAGCACTGCCAGTGCTCCCACCACACAGCCAGCACTGTCATCCTGCCCCACACAGCCATCACTGTCAGTGCTCCCCCACACAGCCAGCGCTGTCAGTGCTCCCCACACAGACAGCACTGTCAGTGCTCCCCCCACACAGCTAGCACTGTCAGTGCTTCCCACACAGCCAGCACTGTCAGTGATCCCCACACAGCCAGCACTGTCAGTGACCCCCCACACACCTAGCACTGTCAGTGCTCCCCACACACCCAGCACTGTCAGTGACCCCCACACAGCCAGCACTATCAGTGCTCCCCACACAGCCAGCACTGACAGTGCACCACCACACAGCCAGCACTGTCAGTGCTCCACCCTCACAGACAGCATTGTCTGGGCTCCCACCACACAGCCAGCACTGTCAGTGCTCCCACAACACAGCCAGCACTGTCAGTGCTCCCCACACACAGGCAGCACTGTCAGTGCTCTCACCTCACAGCCAGCACAGTCAGTGCTCCCCCACACAGCCAGCACTGTCAGTGCCTTCCCACACAGCCAGCACTGTCAGTGCTCCCCCACACAGCCAGCACTGTCACTACTCCCACCACACAACCAGCACTGTCAGTGCTCCCCCACACAGCCAGCACTGTCAGTGCTCCCTCCACACAGCCAGCACTGTCAGTGCTCCCACCACACAGCCAGCACTGTCAGTGCCCCCACCACACAGCCAGCACTGTAAGTGCTCCCCCCACACAGCCAGCACTGTCAGTGCTCCCCACACACAGGCAGCACTGTCAGTGCTCTCACCTCACAGCCAGCACAGTCAGTGCTCCCCCACACAGCCAGCACTGTCAGTGCCTTCCCACACAGCCAGCACTGTCAGTGACCCCCCACACAGCCAGCACTGTCAGTACTCCCCCCACACAGCCAGCACTGTCAGTGCTCCCCCACACAGCCAGCACTGTCCATGCTCCCACCACACAGCCAGCACTGTCAGAGCTCCCACCACACAGCCAGCACTGTCAGTGCTCCCCCCACACAGCCAGCACTGTCAGTGCTCCCCCCACACAGCCAGCACTGTCAGTGCTCCCCCACACAGCCAGCACTGTCAGTGCTTCCCCCACATAGCCAGCACTGTCAGTACTCCCACCACACAACCAGCACTGTCAGTGCTCCCACCACAGAGCCAGCCCTGTCAGTGCTCCCCACACAGCCAGCACTGTCAGTGCTCCCCCACACAGCCAGCACTGTCAATGCACCAACCACACAGCCAGCACTGCTAGTGCTCCCCCACACAGCCAGCACTGTCAGTGCTCCCACACACAGCCAGCACTGTCAGTGCTCCCCCACACAGCCAGCACTGTCAGTGCTCCCACCACACAGCCAGCACTGTCAGTGCTCCCACCACACAACCAGCACTGTCAGTGCTCCCACCACACAGCCAGCACTGTCAATGCTCCCACCACACAGCCAGCACTGTCAGTGCTCCGCCCACACAACCAGCACTGTCAGTGCTCCCCCCACACAGCCAGCACTGTCAATGCTCCCACCACACAGCCAGCACTGCCAGTGCTCCCCCTCACAGACAGCACAATCACTGCTCCCCCAAACAGCCAGCACTGTCAGTGCTCCCCCCACACAGCCAGCACTGTCAGTGCTCCCCCCACACAGCCAGCACTGTCAGTGCTCCCCCCACACAGCCAGCACTGTCAGTGCTCCCCCCACACAGCCAGCACTGTCAGTGCTCCCACCACACTGCCAGCACTGTCAGTGCTCCCCCACACAGCCAGCACTGTCAGTGTTCCCCCCACACAGCCAGCACTGTCAGTGCGCCCTCCACACAGCCAGCACTGTCAGTGCTCCCACCACACAGTCAGCACTGTCAGTGCTCCCTCCACACTGCCAGCACTGTCAGTGCTCCCACCACACAGCCAGCACTGTCAGTGCTCCCTCCACACTGCCAGCACTGTCAGTGCTCCCACCACACAGTCAGCACTGTCAGTGCTCCCCCCACACAGCCAGCACTGTCAGTGCTCGTGCACACAGCCAGCACTGTCAGTGCTCCCACCACACAGCCAGCACTGTCAGTGCTCCCACCACACAGCCAGCACTGTCAGTGCCCCCCCCCCCCACACACAGCCAGCACTGTCAGTGCTCCCACCGCACAGCCAGCACTGTCAGAGCTCCCACCACACAGTCAGCACTGTCAGTGATCCCCCCACACAGCCAGCACTGTCAGTGCTTCCCCCACACAGCCAGCACTGTCGGTGCTCCCACCACACAACCAGCACTGTCAATACACCCACCACAGAGCCAGCCCTGTCAGTGCTCCCCACACAGCCAGAACTGTCAGTGCTCCCCCACACAGCCAGCACTGTCAATGCACCCACCACACAGCCAGCACTGTCAGTGCTCCCACCACACTGCCAGCACTGTCAGTGCTCCCCTACACAGCCAGCACTGTCAGTGTTCCCCCCACACATCCAGCACTGTCAGTGCTCCCTCCACACAGCCAGCACTGTCAGTGCTCCCACCACACAGTCAGCACTGTCAGTGCTCCCTCCACACAGCCAGCACTGTCAGTGCTCCCACCACACAGCCAGCACTGTCAGTGCTCCCTCCACACTGCCAGCACTGTCAGTGCTCCCACCACACAGTCAGCACTGTCAGTGCTCCCCCCACACAGCCAGCACTGTCAGTGCTCGTGAACAAAGCCAGCACTGTCAGTGCTCCCACCACAAAGCCAGCACTGTCAGTGCTCCCACCACACAGCCAGCACTGTCAGTGCCCCCCCCCACACACAGCCAGCCCTGTCAGTGCTCCCACCGCACAGCCAGCACTGTCAGAGCTCCCACCACACAGCCAGCACTGTCAGTGCTCCCCCCACACAGCCAGCACTGTCAGTGCTCCCCCACACAGCCAGCACTGTCAGAGCTCCCCCCACACAGCCAGCACTGTCAGTGCTCCCCCGCACAGCCAGCACTGTCAGTGCTCCCCCACACAGCCAGCACTGTCAGTGCTCCCCCACACAGCCAGCACTGTCAGTGCTCCCCCACACAGCCAGCACTTTCAGTGCTCCCCCCACACAGCCAGCACTGTCAGTGCTCCCCCCACACAGCCAGCACTGTCAGTGCTCCCCCCGCACAGCCGGCACTGTCTGTGCTCCCCCCACACAGCCAGCACTGTCAGTGCTCCCCCACACAGCCAGCACTCTCAGTGCTCCCACCACACAGCCAGGACTGTCAGTGCTCCACCACACATCCAGCACTGTAAGTGCTCCCCACACAGCCAGCACTGTCAGTGCTCCCCCCACACAGCCAGCACTGTCAGTGCTCCCCCCACACAGCCAGCACTGTCAGTGCATCCACCACACAGACAGCACTGTCAGTGCTCCCCACACAGCCAGAACTGTCAGTGCTCCCACCACACAGCCAGCACTGTCAGTGCTCCACCACACATCCAGCACTGTCAGTGCTCCCCCTCACAGCCAGCACTGTCAGTGCTCCCCCCACACAGCCAGCACTGTCAGTGCTCCCCCCCACACAGCCAGCACTGTCAGTGCTCCCACCACACAGACAGCACTGTCAGTGCTCCCACAAGACAGCCAGCACTGTCAGTGCTCCCCCACACAGCCAGCACTGTCAGTGCTCCCACCACACAGCTAGCACTGTCAGTGCTTCCACCACACACAGCCAGCACTGTCAATGCTCGCCCCACACAGCCAGCCCTGTCAGTACTCCCCCACACAGCCAGCACTCTCAGTGCTCCCACCACACAGCCAGGACTGTCAGTGCTCCACCACACATCCAGCACTGTCAGTGCTCCCCACACAGCCAGCACTGTCAGTGCTCCCCCCACACAGCCAGCACTGTTAGTGCTCCCCCCCCCCCACACAGCCAGCACTGTCAGTGCACCCACCACACAGACAGCACTGTCAGTGCTCCCCACACAGCCAGCACTGTCAATGCTCCCACCACACAGCCAGCACTGTCAGTGCTCCACCACACATCCAGCACTGTCAGTGCTCCCCCTCACAGCCAGCACTGTCAGTGCTCCCCCACACAGCCAGCACTGTCAGTGCTCCCCCCCAGACAGCACTGTCAGTGCTCCACAACACACAGCCAGCACTGTCAGTGCTCCCACCACACAGCCAGCACTGTCAGTGCTTCCCACACACAACCAGCACTGTCAGTGCTCCCCCACACAGCCAGCACTGTCAGTGCTCCCCCACACAGCCAGCACTGTGAATGCTCGCCCCACACAGCCAGCCCTGTCAGTGCTCCCCACACAGCCAGCACTGTCAGTGCTCCCACCACACAGCCAGCACTGTCAGTGCTCCCCCGCACACAGCCAGCACTGTCAGTGCTCCCCCACACAACCAGCACTGTCAGTGCTCCCCCACACAGCCAGCACTGTCAGTGCTCCCCCACACAGCCAGCACTCTCAGTGCTCCCACCACACAGACAGCACTGTCAGTGCTCCCCACACAGACAGCACTGACAGTGCTCCCCACACAGCCAGCATTGTCAGTGCTCCCACCACACAGCCAGCACTGTCAGTGCTCCCCCCACACAGCCAGCACTGTCAGTGCTCCACCCACACAGCCAGCACTGTCAGTGCTCCCACCGCACAGCCAGCACTGTCAGAGCTCCCACCACACAGCCAACACTGTCATGCTCCCCCAACACAGCCAGCACTGTCAGTGCTCCCCCACATAGCCAGCACTGTCAGTGCTCCCCACACACAGGCAGCACTGTCAGTGCTCCCACCACACAGCCAGCACTGTCAGTGCTCCCCCACACAGCCAGCACTGTCAGTGCTCCCACCACACAGCCAGCACTGTCAGTGCTCCCACCACACAGCCAGCACTGTCAGTGCTTCCCCCACACAACCAGCACTGTCAGTGCTCCCACCACACAGCCAGCACTGTCAGTGCTTCCCCCACACAGCCAGCACTGTCAGTGCTCCCACCACACAGCCAGCACTGTCAGTGCTTCCCCCACACAACCAGCACTGTCAGTGCTCCCCCACACAACCAGCACTGTCAGTGCTCCCCCACACAGCCAGCACTGTCAGTGCTCCCCCCACACAGCCAGCACTGTCAGTGCTCCCCCCCCCCCACACAGCCAGCACTGTCAGTGCACCCACCACACAGACAGCACTGTCAGTGCTCCCCACACAGCCAGCACTGTCAATGCTCCCACCACACAGCCAGCACTGTCAGTGCTCCACCACACATCCAGCACTGTCAGTGCTCCCCCTCACAGCCAGCACTGTCAGTGCTCCCCCCACACAGCCAGCACTGTCAGTGCTCCCCCTCACAGCCAGCACTGTCAGTGCTCCCCCCCAGACAGCACTGTCAGTGCTCCCACCACACAGCCAGCACTGTCAGTGCTCCCACCACACAGCCAGCACTGTCAGGGCTTCCCCCACACAACCAGCACTGTCAGTGCTCCCCCACACAGCCAGCACTGTCAGTGCTCCCCCTCACAGCCAGCACTGTGAATGCTTGCCCCACACAGCCAGCCCTGTCAGTGCTCCCCACACAGCCAGCACTGTCAGTGCTCCCACCACACAGCCAGCACTGTCAGTGCTCCCCCGCACACAGCCAGCACTGTCAGTGCTCCCCCACACAGCCAGCACTGTCAGTGCTCCCCCACACAGCCAGCACTGTCAGTGCTCCCCCACACAGCCAGCACTCTCAGTGCTCCCACCACACAGCCAGCACTGTCAGTGCTCCCCACACAGACAGCACTGACAGTGCTCCCCACACAGCCAGCATTGTCAGTGCTCCCACCACACAGCCAGCACTGTCAGTGCTCCCCCCACACAGCCAGCACTGTCAGTGCTCCACCACACAGCCAGCACTGTCAGTGCTCCCACCACACAGCCAGCACTGTCAGTGCTCCACCCACACAGCCAGCACTGTCAGTGCTCCCACCGCACAGCCAGCACTGTCAGAGCTCCCACCACACAGCCAGCACTGTCAGTGCTCCCCAACACAGCCAGCACTGTCAGTGCTCCCCCACATAGCCAGCACTGTCAGTGCTCCCCCCACAAAGCCAGCACTGTCAGTGCTCCCCCCACACAGCCAGCACTGTCAGTGCTCCCCCACACAGCCAGCACTGTCAATGCTCCCCCCACACAGCCAGCACTGTCAGTGCTCCCCCACACATTTAGCACTGTCAGTGCTCCCCACACAGCCAGCACTGTCAGTGCTCCCACCACACTGTCAGCACTGTCAGTGCTCCCTCCACACAGCCAGCACTGTCAGTGCTCCCACCACACAGCCAGCACTGTCAGTGCTCCCTCCACACTGCCAGCACTGTCAGTGCTCCCACCACACAGTCAGCACTGTCAGTGCTCCCCCCACACAGCCAGCACTGTCAGTGCTCGTGAACAAAGCCAGCACTGTCAGTGCTCCCACCACACAGCCAGCACTGTCAGTGCTCCCACCACACAGCCAGCACTGTCAATGCTCCCACCACACAGCCAGCACTGCCAGTGCTCCCCCTCACAGACAGCACAATCACTGCTCCCCCAAACAGCCAGCACTGTCAGTGCTCCCCCCACACAGCCAGCACTGTCAGTGCTCCCCCCACACAGCCAGCACTGTCAGTGCTCCCACCACACTGCCAGCACTGTCAGTGCTCCCCCACACAGCCAGCACTGTCAGTGTTCCCCCCACACAGCCAGCACTGTCAGTGCGCCCTCCACACAGCCAGCACTGTCAGTGCTCCCACCACACAGTCAGCACTGTCAGTGCTCCCTCCACACTGCCAGCACTGTCAGTGCTCCCACCATACAGCCAGCACTGTCAGTGCTCCCTCCACACTGCCAGCACTGTCAGTGCTCCCACCACACAGTCAGCACTGTCAGTGCTCCCCCCACACAGCCAGCACTGTCAGTGCTCGTGCACACAGCCAGCACTGTCAGTGCTCCCACCACACAGCCAGCACTGTCAGTGCTCCCACCACACAGCCAGCACTGTCAGTGCCCCCCCCACACACACAGCCAGCACTGTCAGTGCTCCCACCGCACAGCCAGCACTGTCAGAGCTCCCACCACACAGTCAGCACTGTCAGTGATCCCCCCACACAGCCAGCACTGTCAGTGCTTCCCCCACACAGCCAGCACTGTCGGTGCTCCCACCACACAACCAGCACTGTCAATACACCCACCACAGAGCCAGCCCTGTCAGTGCTCCCCACACAGCCAGAACTGTCAGTGCTCCCCCACACAGCCAGCACTGTCAATGCACCCACCACACAGCCAGCACTGTCAGTGCTCCCACCACACTGCCAGCACTGTCAGTGCTCCCCTACACAGCCAGCACTGTCAGTGTTCCCCCCACACATCCAGCACTGTCAGTGCTCCCTCCACACAGCCAGCACTGTCAGTGCTCCCACAAGACAGCCAGCACTGTCAGTGCTCCCCCACACAGCCAGCACTGTCAGTGCTCCCACCACACAGCTAGCACTGTCAGTGCTTCCACCACACACAGCCAGCACTGTCAATGCTCGCCCCACACAGCCAGCCCTGTCAGTGCTCCCCCACACAGCCAGCACTCTCAGTGCTCCCACCGCACAGCCAGGACTGTCAGTGCTCCACCACACATCCAGCACTGTCAGTGCTCCCCACACAGCCAGCACTGTCAGTGCTCCCCCCACACAGCCAGCACTGTTAGTGCTCCCCCCCCCCCACACAGCCAGCACTGTCAGTGCACCCACCACACAGACAGCACTGTCAGTGCTCCCCACACAGCCAGCACTGTCAATGCTCCCACCACACAGCCAGCACTGTCAGTGCTCCACCACACATCCAGCACTGTCAGTGCTCCCCCTCACAGCCAGCACTGTCAGTGCTCCCCCACACAGCCAGCACTGTCAGTGCTCCCCCCCAGACAGCACTGTCAGTGCTCCCACCACACAGCCAGCACTGTCAGTGCTTCCACCACACAGCCAGCACTGTCAGTGCTTCCCACACACAACCAGCACTGTCAGTGCTCCCCCACACAGCCAGCACTGTCAGTGCTCCCCCACACAGCCAGCACTGTGAATGCTCGCCCCACACAGCCAGCCCTGTCAGTGCTCCCCACACAGCCAGCACTGTCAGTGCTCCCACCACACAGCCAGCACTGTCAGTGCTCCCCCGCACACAGCCAGCACTGTCAGTGCTCCCCCACACAGCCAGCACTGTCAGTGCTCCCCCACACAGCCAGCACTGTCAGTGCTCCCCCACACAGCCAGCACTCTCAGTGCTCCCACCACACAGCCAGCACTGTCAGTGCTCCCCACACAGACAGCACTGACAGTGCTCCCCACACAGCCAGCATTGTCAGTGCTCCCACCACACAGCCAGCACTGTCAGTGCTCCCCCCACACAGCCAGCACTGTCAGTGCTCCACCCACACAGCCAGCACTGTCAGTGCTCCCACCGCACAGCCAGCACTGTCAGAGCTCCCACCACACAGCCAACACTGTCATGCTCCCCCAACACAGCCAGCACTGTCAGTGCTCCCCCACATAGCCAGCACTGTCAGTGCTCCCCACACACAGGCAGCACTGTCAGTGCTCCCACCACACAGCCAGCACTGTCAGTGCTCCCCCACACAGCCAGCACTGTCAGTGCTCCCACCACACAGCCAGCACTGTCAGTGCTCCCACCACACAGCCAGCACTGTCAGTGCTTCCCCCACACAACCAGCACTGTCAGTGCTCCCACCACACAGCCAGCACTGTCAGTGCTTCCCCCACACAGCCAGCACTGTCAGTGCTCCCACCACACAGCCAGCACTGTCAGTGCTTCCCCCACACAACCAGCACTGTCAGTGCTCCCCCACACAACCAGCACTGTCAGTGCTCCCCCACACAGCCAGCACTGTCAGTGCTCCCCCCACACAGCCAGCACTGTCAGTGCTCCCCACCCCCCCACACAGCCAGCACTGTCAGTGCACCCACCACACAGACAGCACTGTCAGTGCGCCCCACACAGCCAGCACTGTCAATGCTCCCACCACACAGCCAGCTCTGTCAGTGCTCCACCACACATCCAGCACTGTCAGTGCTCCCCCTCACAGCCAGCACTGTCAGTGCTCCCCCCACACAGCCAGCACTGTCAGTGCTCCCCCTCACAGCCAGCACTGTCAGTGCTCCCCCCCAGACAGCACTGTCAGTGCTCCCACCACACAGCCAGCACTGTCAGTGCTCCCACCACACAGCCAGCACTGTCAGTGCTTCCCCCACACAACCAGCACTGTCAGTGCTCCCCCACACAGCCAGCACTGTCAGTGCTCCCCCTCACAGCCAGCACTGTGAATGCTTGCCCCACACAGCCAGCCCTGTCAGTGCTCCCCACACAGCCAGCACTGTCAGTGCTCCCACCACACAGCCAGCACTGTCAGTGCTCCCCCGCACACAGCCAGCACTGTCAGTGCTCCCCCACACAGCCAGCACTGTCAGTGCTCCCCCACACAGCCAGCACTGTCAGTGCTCCCCCACACAGCCAGCACTCTCAGTGCTCCCACCACACAGCCAGCACTGTCAGTGCTCCCCACACAGACAGCACTGACAGTGCTCCCCACACAGCCAGCATTGTCAGTGCTCCCACCACACAGCCAGCACTGTCAGTGCTCCCCCCACACAGCCAGCACTGTCAGTGCTCCACCACACAGCCAGCACTGTCAGTGCTCCCACCACACAGCCAGCACTGTCAGTGCACCACCCACACAGCCAGCACTGTCAGTGCTCCCACCGCACAGCCAGCACTGTCAGAGCTCCCACCACACAGCCAGCACTGTCAGTGCTCCCCCAACACAGCCAGCACTGTCAGTGCTCCCCCACATAGCCAGCACTGTCAGTGCTCCCCCCACAAAGCCAGCACTGTCAGTGCTCCCCCCACAGAGCCAGCACTGTCAGTGCTCCCCCACACAGCCAGCACTGTCAATGCTCCCCCCACACAGCCAGCACTGTCAGTGCTCCCCCACACATTTAGCACTGTCAGTGCTCCCCACACAGCCAGCACTGTCAGTGCTCCCACCACACTGTCAGCACTGTCAGTGCTCCCTCCACACAGCCAGCACTGTCAGTGCTCCCACCACACAGCCAGCACTGTCAGTGCTCCCTCCACACTGCCAGCACTGTCAGTGCTCCCACCACACAGTCAGCACTGTCAGTGCTCCCCCCACACAGCCAGCACTGTCAGTGCTCGTGAACAAAGAAAGCACTGTCAGTGCTCCCACCACACAGCCAGCACTGTCAGTGCTCCCACCACACAGCCAGCACTGTCAATGCTCCCACCACACAGCCAGCACTGCCAGTGCTCCCCCTCACAGACAGCACAATCACTGCTCCCCCAAACAGCCAGCACTGTCAGTGCTCCCCCCACACAGCCAGCACTGTCAGTGCTCCCCCCACACAGCCAGCACTGTCAGTGCTCCCACCACACTGCCAGCACTGTCAGTGCTCCCCCACACAGCCAGCACTGTCAGTGTTCCCCCCACACAGCCAGCACTGTCAGTGCGCCCTCCACACAGCCAGCACTGTCAGTGCTCCCACCACACAGTCAGCACTGTCAGTGCTCCCTCCACACTGCCAGCACTGTCAGTGCTCCCACCACACAGCCAGCACTGTCAGTGCTCCCTCCACACTGCCAGCACTGTCAGTGCTCCCACCACACAGTCAGCACTGTCAGTGCTCCCCCCACACAGCCAGCACTGTCAGTGCTCGTGCACACAGCCAGCACTGTCAGTGCTCCCACCACACAGCCAGCACTGTCAGTGCTCCCACCACACAGCCAGCACTGTCAGTGCCCCCCCCCCCCACACACAGCCAGCACTGTCAGTGCTCCCACCGCACAGCCAGCACTGTCAGAGCTCCCACCACACAGTCAGCACTGTCAGTGATCCCCCCACACAGCGAGCACTGTCAGTGCTTCCCCCACACAGCCAGCACTGTCGGTGCTCCCACCACACAACCAGCACTGTCAATACACCCACCACAGAGCCAGCCCTGTCAGTGCTCCCCACACAGCCAGAACTGTCAGTGCTCCCCCACACAGCCAGCACTGTCAATGCACCCACCACACAGCCAGCACTGTCAGTGCTCCCACCACACTGCCAGCACTGTCAGTGCTCCCCTACACAGCCAGCACTGTCAGTGTTCCCCCCACACATGCAGCACTGTCAGTGCTCCCTCCACACAGCCAGCACTGTCAGTGCTCCCACCACACAGTCAGCACTGTCAGTGCTCCCTCCACACAGCCAGCACTGTCAGTGCTCCCACCACACATCCAGCACTGTCAGTGCTCCCTCCACACTGCCAGCACTGTCAGTGCTCCCACCACACAGTCAGCACTGTCAGTGCTCCCCCCACACAGCCAGCACTGTCAGTGCTCGTGAACAAAGCCAGCACTGTCAGTGCTCCCACCACACAGCCAGCACTGTCAGTGCTCCCACCACACAGCCAGCACTGTCAGTGCCCCCCCCCCCCACACACAGCCAGCCCTGTCAGTGCTCCCACCGCACAGCCAGCACTGTCAGAGCTCCCACCACACAGCCAGCACTGTCAGTGCTCCCCCCACACAGCCAGCACTGTCAGTGCTCCCTCACACAGCCAGCACTGTCAGAGCTCCCCCCACACAGCCAGCACTGTCAGTGCTCCCCCGCACAGCCAGCACTGTCAGTGCTCCCCCACACAGCCAGCACTGTCAGTGCTCCCCCACACAGCCAGCACTGTCAGTGCTCCCCCACACAGCCAGCACTTTCAGTGCTCCCCCCACACAGCCAGCACTGTCAGTGCTCCCCCCCCCACAGCCAGCACTGTCAGTGCTCCCCCCGCACAGCCGGCACTGTCTGTGCTCCCCCCACACAGCCAGCACTGTCACTGCTCCCCCACACAGCCAGCACTCTCAGTGCTCCCACCACACAGCCAGGACTGTCAGTGCTCCACCACACATCCAGCACTGTAAGTGCTCCCCACACAGCCAGCACTGTCAGTGCTCCCCCCACACAGCCAGCACTGTCAGTGCTCCCCCCACACAGCCAGCACTGTCAGTGCATCCACCACACAGACAGCACTGTCAGTGCTCCCCACACAGCCAGAACTGTCAGTGCTCCCACCACACAGCCAGCACTGTCAGTGCTCCACCACACATCCAGCACTGTCAGTGCTCCCCCTCACAGCCAGCACTGTCAGTGCTCCCCCCACACAGCCAGCACTGTCAGTGCTCCCCCCCACACAGCCAGCACTGTCAGTGCTCCCACCACACAGACAGCACTGTCAGTGCTCCCACAAGACAGCCAGCACTGTCAGTGCTCCCCCACACAGCCAGCACTGTCAGTGCTCCCACCACACAGCTAGCACTGTCAGTGCTTCCACCACACACAGCCAGCACTGTCAATGCTCGCCCCACACAGCCAGCCCTGTCAGTGCTCCCCCACACAGCCAGCACTCTCAGTGCTCCCACCACACAGCCAGGACTGTCAGTGCTCCACCACACATCCAGCACTGTCAGTGCTCCCCACACAGCCAGCACTGTCAGTGCTCCCCCCACACAGCCAGCACTGTTAGTGCTCCCCCCCCCACACAGCCAGCACTGTCAGTGCACCCACCACACAGACAGCACTGTCAGTGCTCCCCACACAGCCAGCACTGTCAATGCTCCCACCACACAGCCAGCACTGTCAGTGCTCCACCACACATCCAGCACTGTCAGTGCTCCCCCTCACAGCCAGCACTGTCAGTGCTCCCCCACACAGCCAGCACTGTCAGTGCTCCCCCCAGACAGCACTGTCAGTGCTCCCACCACACAGCCAGCACTGTCAGTGCTCCCACCACACAGCCAGCACTGTCAGTGCTTCCCACACACAACCAGCACTGTCAGTGCTCCCCCACACAGCCAGCACTGTCAGTGCTCCCCCACACAGCCAGCACTGTGAATGCTCGCCCCACACAGCCAGCCCTGTCAGTGCTCCCCACACAGCCAGAACTGTCAGTGCTCCCACCACACAGCCAGCACTGTCAGTGCTCCCCCGAACACAGCCAGCACTGTCAGTGCTCCCCCACACAGCCAGCACTGTCAGTGCTCCCCCACAAAGCCAGCACTGTCAGTGCTCCCCCACACAGCCAGCACTCTCAGTGCTCCCACCACACAGCCAGCACTGTCAGTGCTCCCCACACAGACAGCACTGACAGTGCTCCCCACACAGCCAGCATTGTCAGTGCTCCCACCACACAGCCAGCACTGTCAGTGCTCCCCCCACACAGCCAGCACTGTCAGTGCTCCACCCACACAGCCAGCACTGTCAGTGCTCCCACCGCACAGCCAGCACTGTCAGAGCTCCCACCACACAGCCAACACTGTCATGCTCCCCCAACACAGCCAGCACTGTCAGTGCTCCCCCACATAGCCAGCACTGTCAGTGCTCCCCACACACAGGCAGCACTGTCAGTGCTCCCACCACACAGCCAGCACTGTCAGTGCTCCCCCACACAGCCAGCACTGTCAGTGCTCCCACCACACAGCCAGCACTGTCAGTGCTCCCACCACACAGCCAGCACTGTCAGTGCTTCCCCCACACAACCAGCACTGTCAGTGCTCCCACCACACAGCCAGCACTGTCAGTGCTTCCCCCACACAGCCAGCACTGTCAGTGCTCCCACCACACAGCCAGCACTGTCAGTGCTTCCCCCACACAACCAGCACTGTCAGTGCTCCCCCACACAACCAGCACTGTCAGTGCTCCCCCACACAGCCAGCACTGTCAGTGCTCCCCCCACACAGCCAGCACTGTCAGTGCTCCCCCCCCCCCACACAGCCAGCACTGTCAGTGCACCCACCACACAGACAGCACTGTCAGTGCTCCCCACACAGCCAGCACTGTCAATGCTCCCACCACACAGCCAGCACTGTCAGTGCTCCACCACACATCCAGCACTGTCAGTGCTCCCCCTCACAGCCAGCACTGTCAGTGCTCCCCCCACACAGCCAGCACTGTTAGTGCTCCCCCTCACAGCCAGCACTGTCAGTGCTCCCCCCCAGACAGCACTGTCAGTGCTCCCACCACACAGCCAGCACTGTCAGTGCTTCCCCCACACAACCAGCACTGTCAGTGCTCCCCCACACAGCCAGCACTGTCAGTGCTCCCCCTCACAGCCAGCACTGTGAATGCTTGCCCCACACAGCCAGCCCTGTCAGTGCTCCCCACACAGCCAGCACTGTCAGTGCTCCCACCACACAGCCAGCACTGTCAGTGCTCCCCCGCACACAGCCAGCACTGTCAGTGCTCCCCCACACAGCCAGCACTGTCAGTGCTCCCCCACACAGCCAGCACTGTCAGTGCTCCCCCACACAGCCAGCACTCTCAGTGCTCCCACCACACAGCCAGCACTGTCAGTGCTCCCCACACAGACAGCACTGACAGTGCTCCCCACACAACCAGCATTGTCAGTGCTCCCACCACACAGCCAGCACTGTCAGTGCTCCCCCCACACAGCCAGCACTGTCAGTGCTCCACCACACAGCCAGCACTGTCAGTGCTCCCACCACACAGCCAGCACTGTCAGTGCTCCACCCACACAGCCAGCACTGTCAGTGCTCCCACCGCACAGCCAGCACTGTCAGAGCTCCCACCACACAGCCAGCACTGTCAGTGCTCCCCCAACACAGCCAGCACTGTCAGTGCTCCCCCACATAGCCAGCACTGTCAGTGCTCCCCCCACAAAGCCAGCACTGTCAGTGCTCCCCCCACACAGCCAGCACTGTCAGTGCTCCCCCACACAGCCAGCACTGTCAATGCTCCCCCCACACAGCCAGCACTGTCAGTGCTCCCCCACACATTTAGCACTGTCAGTGCTCCCCACACAGCCAGCACTGTCAGTGCTCCCACCACACTGTCAGCACTGTCAGTGCTCCCTCCACACAGCCAGCACTGTCAGTGCTCCCACCACACAGCCAGCACTCTCAGTGCTCCCTCCACACTGCCAGCACTGTCAGTGCTCCCACCACACAGTCAGCACTGTCAGTGCTCCCCCCACACAGCCAGCACTGTCAGTGCTCGTGAACAAAGCCAGCACTGTCAGTGCTCCCACCACACAGCCAGCACTGTCAGTGCTCCCACCACACAGCCAGCACTGTCAGTGCCCCCCCCCCCCCACACACAGCCAGCACTGTCTGTGCTCCCACCGCACAGCCAGCACTGTCAGAGCTCCCACCACACAGCCAGCACTGTCAGTGCTCCCCCCACACAGCCAGCACTGTCAGTGCTCCCCCACACAGCCAGCACTGTCAGAGCTCCCCCCACACAGCCAGCACTGTCAGTGCTCCCCCGCACAGCCAGCACTGTCAGTGCTCCCCCACACAGCCAGCACTGTCAGTGCTCCCCCACACAGCCAGCACTGGCAGTGCTCCCCCACACAGCCAGCACTTTCAGTGCTCCCCCCACACAGCCAGCACTGTCAGTGCTCCCCCCACACAGCCAGCACTGTCAGCGCTCCCCCCGCACAGCCGGCACTGTCTGTGCTCCCCCCACACAGCCAGCACTGTCAGTGCTCCCCCACACAGCCAGCACTCTCAGTGCTCCCACCACACAGCCAGGACTGTCAGTGCTCCACCACACATCCAGCACTGTAAGTGCTCCCCACACAGCCAGCACTGTCAGTGCTCCCCCCACACAGCCAGCACTGTCAGTGCTCCCCCCACACAGCCAGCACTGTCAGTGCATCCACCACACAGACAGCACTGTCAGTGCTCCCCACACAGCCAGAACTGTCAGTGCTCCCACCACACAGCCAGCACTGTCAGTGCTCCACCACACATCCAGCACTGTCAGTGCTCCCCCTCACAGCCAGCACTGTCAGTGCTCCCCCCACACAGCCAGCACTGTCAGTGCTCCCCCCCACACAGCCAGCACTGTCAGTGCTCCCACCACACAGACTGCACTGTCAGTGCTCCCACCAGACAGCCAGCACTGTCAGTGCTCCCCCACACAGCCAGCACTGTCAGTGCTCCCACCACACAGCTAGCACTGTCAGTGCTTCCACCACACACAGCCAGCACTGTCAATGCTCGCCCCACACAGCCAGCCCTGTCAGTGCTCCCCCACACAGCCAGCACTCTCAGTGCTCCCACCACACAGCCAGGACTGTCAGTGCTCCACCACACATCCAGCACTGTCAGTGCTCCCCACACAGCCAGCACTGTCAGTGCTCCCCCACACAGCCAGCACTGTTAGTGCTCCCCCCCCACACAGCCAGCACTGTCAGTGCACCCACCACACAGACAGCACTGTCAGTGCTCCCCACACAGCCAGCACTGTCAATGCTCCCACCACACAGCCAGCACTGTCAGTGCTCCACCACACATCCAGCACTGCCAGTGCTCCCCCTCACAGCCAGCACTGTCAGTGCTCCCCCACACAGCCAGCACTGTCAGTGCTCCCCCCCAGACAGCACAGTCAGTGCTCCCACCACACAGCCAGCACTGTCAGTGCTCCCACCACACAGCCAGCACTGTCAGTGCTTCCCCCACACAACCAGCACTGTCAGTGCTCCCCCACACAGCCAGCACTGTCAGTGCACCCCCACACAGCCAGCACTGTGAATGCTCGCCCCACACAGCCAGCCCTGTCAGTGCTCCCCACACAGCCAGCACTGTCAGTGCTCCCACCACACAGCCAGCACTGTCAGTGCTCCCCCGCACACAGCCACCACTGTCAGTGCTCCCCCACACAGCCAGCACTGTCAGTGCTCCCCCACACAGCCAGCACTGTCAGTGCACCCCATCACAGCCAGCACTCTCAGTGCTCCCACCACACAGCCAGCACTGTCAGTGCTCCCCACACAGACAGCACTGACAGTGCTCCCCACACAGCCAGCATTGTCAGTGCTCCCACCACACAGCCAGCACTGTCAGTGCTCCCCCCACACAGCCAGCACTGTCAGTGCTCCACCCACACAGCCAGCACTGTCAGTGCTCCCACCGCACAGCCAGCACTGTCAGAGCTCCCACCACACAGCCAGCACTGTCATGCTCCCCCAACACAGCCAGCACTGTCAGTGCTCCCCCACATAGCCAGCACTGTCAGTGCTCCGCACACACAGGCAGCACTGTCAGTGCTCCCACCACACAGCCAGCACTGTCAGTGCTCCCCCACACAGCCAGCACTGTCAGTGCTCCCACCACACAGCCAGCACGGTCAGTGCTCCCACCACACAGCCAGCACTGTCAGTGCTTCCCCCACACAACCAGCACTGTCAGTGCTCCCACCACACAGCCAGCACTGTCAGTGCTTCCCCACACAGCCAGCACTGTCAGTGCTCCCACCACACAGCCAGCACTGTCAGTGCTTCCCCCACACAACCAGCACTGTCAGTGCTCCCCCACACAACCAGCACTGTCAGTGCTCCCCCACGCAGCCAGCACTGTCAGTGCTCCCCCCACACAGCCAGCACTGTCAGTGCTCCCCCCCCCACACAGCCAGCACTGTCAGTGCATCCACCACACAGACAGCACTGTCATTGCTCCCCACACAGCCAGCACTGTCAATGCTCCCACCACACAGCCAGCACTGTCAGTGCTCCACCACACATCCAGCACTGTCAGTGCTCCCCCTCACAGCCAGCACTGTCAGTGCTCCCCCCACACAGCCAGCACTGTCAGTGCTCCCCCTCACAGCCAGCACTGTCAGTACTCCCCCCCAGACAGCACTGTCAGTGCTCCCACCACACAGCCAGCACTGTCAGTGCTCCCACCACACAGCCAGCACTGTCAGTGCTTCCCCCACACAACCAGCACTGTCAGTGCTCCCCCACACAGCCAGCACTGTCAGTGCTCCCCCTCACAGCCAGCACTGTGAATGCTCGCCCCACACAGCCAGCCCTGTCAGTGCTCCCCACACAGCCAGCACTGTCAGTGCTCCCACCACACAGCCAGCACTGTCAGTGCTCCCCCGCACACAGCCAGCACTGTCAGTGCTCCCCCACACAGCCAGCACTGTCAGTGCTCCCCCACACAGCCAGCACTGTCAGTGCTCCCCCACACAGCCAGCACTCTCAGTGCTCCCACCACACAGCCAGCACTGTCAGTGCTCCCCACACAGACAGCACTGACAGTGCTCCCCACACAGCCAGCATTGTCAGTGCTCCCACCACACAGCCAGCACTGTCAGTGCTCCCCCCACACAGCCAGCACTGTCAGTGCTCCACCACACAGCCAGCACTGTCAGTGCTCCCACCACACAGCCAGCACTGTCAGTGCTCCCCCAACACAGCCAGCACTGTCAGTGCTCCCCCACATAGCCAGCACTGTCAGTGCTCCCCCCACAAAGCCAGCACTGTCAGTGCTCCCCCCACACAGCCAGCACTGTCAGTGCTCCCCCACACAGCCAGCACTGTCAATGCTCCCCCCACACAGCCAGCACTGTCAGTGCTCCCGCACACATTTAGCACTGTCAGTGCTCCCCACACAGCCAGCACTGTCAGTGCTCCCCCCACACAGCCAGCACTGTCAGTGCTCCCCCCACACAGCCAGCACTGTCAGTGCTCCCCCACACATTTAGCACTGTCAGTGCTCCCCACACAGCCAGCACTGTCAGTGCTCCCCACACAGCCAACACTGTCAGTGCTCCCACCACACAGCCAGCACAGTCATTGCTCCCCCCAAACAGCCAGCACTGTCAGTGCTCCCCCACACAGCCAGCACTGTAGTGCTCCCCCCACACAGCCAGCACTGTCAGTGCTCCCCCGCACAGACAGCCATGTCAGTGCTCCCCACACAGCCAGCACTGTCCGTGCTCCCAACACACAGCCAGCACTGTCAGTGCTCCCCCACACACAGCCAGCACTGTCAGTGCTCCCCCACACAGCCAGCACTGTCAGTGCCCACCCCACACAGACAGCACTGTCAGTGCTCTCCACACACCCAGCACTGTCAGTGCTCCCCCCACACAGCCAGCACTGTCAGTGCTCCCACCACACATCCAGCGCTGTCAGTGCTCCCCCTCACAGCCAGCACTGTCAGTGCTCCCCCCACAGAGCCAGCACTGTCAGTGCTCCCCCCCACACAGCCAGCACTGTCAGTGCTCCCACCACACAGACAGCACTGTCAGTGCTCCCACCAGACAGCCAGCACTGTCAGTGCTCCCCCACACAGCCAGCACTGTCGGTGCTCCCCCCACACAGCTAGCACTGTCAGTGCTCCCACCACACAGCTAGCACAGTCAGTGCTTCCACCACACACAGCCAGCACTGTCAATGCTCCCACCACACAGCCAGCACTGTCAGTGCTCCCCACACACAGGCAGCACTGTCAGTGCTCCCACTACACAGCCAGCACTGTCAGTGCTCCCCCACACAGCCCGCACTGACAGTGCACCCCCACAGACAGCACTGTCAGTGCTCCCACCACACAGCCAGCACTCAGTGCTCCCACCACACAGCCAGCACTGTCAGTGCTTCCCCCACACAACCAGCACTGTCAGTGCTCCCCCACACAGCCAGCACTGTCAGTGCTCCCCCACACAGCCAGCACTGTGAATGCTCGCCCCACACAGCCAGCCCTGTCAGTGCTCCCCACACAGCCAGCACTGTCAGTGCTCCCACCACACAGCCAGCACTGTCAGTGCTCCCCCGCACACAGCCAGCACTGTCAGTGCTCCCCCACACAGCCAGCACTGTCAGTGCTCCCCCACACAGCCAGCACTGTCAGTGCACCCCCACACAGCCAGCACTCTCAGTGCTCCCACCACACAGCCAGCACTGTCAGTGCTCCCCACACAGACAGCACTGTCAGTGCTCCCCACACAGCCAGCATTGTCAGTGCTCCCACCACACAGCCAGCACTGTCAGTGCTCCCCCCACACAGCCAGCACTGTCAGTGCTCCACCCACACAGCCAGCACTGTCAGTGCTCCCACCGCACAGCCAGCACTGTCAGAGCTCCCACCACACAGCCAGCACTGTCAGCGCTCCCCCAACACAGCCAGCACTGTCAGTGCTCACCCACATAGCCAGCACTGTCAGTGCTCCCACCACACAGCCAGCACTGTCAGTGCTCCCCCACACAGCCAGCACTGTAGTGCTCCCCCCACACAGCCAGCACTGTCAGTGCTCCCCGCACAGACAGCCATGTCAGTGCTCCCCACACAGCCAGCACTGTCCGTGCTCCCAACACACAGCCAGCACTGTCAGTGCTCCCCCACACACAGCCAGCACTGTCAGTGCTCCCCCACACAGCCAGCACTGTCAGTGCCCACCCCACACAGACAGCACTGTCAGTGCTCTCCACACACCCAGCACTGTCAGTGCTCCCCCCACACAGCCAGTACTGTCAGTGCTCCCACCACACATCCAGCGCTGTCAGTGCTCCCCCTCACAGCCAGCACTGTCAGTGCTCCCCCCACAGAGCCAGCACTGTCAGTGCTCCCCCCCACACAGCCAGCACTGTCAGTGCTCCCACCACACAGACAGCACTGTCAGTGCTCCCACCAGACAGCCAGCACTGTCAGTGCTCCCCCACACAGCCAGCACTGTCGGTGCTCCCCCACACAGCTAGCACTGTCAGTGCTCCCACCACACAGCCAGCACAGTCAGTGCTTCCACCACACACAGCCAGCACTGTCAATGCTCCCACCACACAGCCAGCACTGTCAGTGCTCCCCACACACAGGCAGCACTGTCAGTGCTCCCACCACACAGCCAGCACTGTCAGTGCTCCCCCACACAGCCCGCACTGACAGTGCACCCCCACAGACAGCACTGTCAGTGCTCCCACCACACAGCCAGCACTCAGTGCTCCCACCACACAGCCAGCACTGTCAGTGCTTCCCCCACACAACCAGCACTGTCAGTGCTCCCCCACACAGCCAGCACTGTCAGTGCTCCCCCACACAGCCAGCACTGTGAATGCTCGCCCCACACAGCCAGCCCTGTCAGTGCTCCCCACACAGCCAGCACTGTCAGTGCTCCCACCACACAGCCAGCACTGTCAGTGCTCCCACGCACACAGCCAGCACTGTCAGTGCTCCCCCACACATCCAGCACTGTCAGTGCTCCCCCACACAGCCAGCACTGTCAGTGCACCCCCACACAGCCAGCACTCTTAGTGCTCCCACCACACAGCCAGCACTGTCAGTGCTCCCCACACAGACAGCACTGTCAGTGCTCCCCACACAGCCAGCATTGTCAGTGCTCCCACCACACAGCCAGCACTGTCAGTGCTCCCCCCACACAGCCAGCACTGTCAGTGCTCCACCCACACAGCCAGCACTGTCAGTGCTCCCACCGCACAGCCAGCACTGTCAGAGCTCCCACCACACAGCCAGCACTGTCAGCGCTCCCTCAACACAGCCAGCACTGTCAGTGCTCCCCCACATAGCCAGCACTGTCAGTGCTCCCACCACACAGCCAGCACTGTCAGTGCTCCCCCACACAGCCAGCACTGTCAGTGCTTCCCCCACACAGACAGCACTGTCAGTGCTCCCCACACACCCAGCACTGTCAGTGCTCCCCCCACACAGCCAGCACTGTCAGTGCTCCCACCGCACAGCCAGCACTGTCAGAGCTCCCACCACACAGCCAGCACTGTCAGCGCTCCCCCAACACAGCCAGCACTGTCAGTGCTCCGCCACATAGCCAGCACTGTCAGTGCTCCCACCACACAGCCAGCACTGTCAGTGCTCCCCCACACAGCCAGCACTGTAGTGCTCCCCCACACAGCCAGCACTGTCAGTGCTCCCCCGCACAGACAGCCATGTCAGTGCTCCCCACACAGCCACCACTGTCCGTGCTCCCAACACACAGCCAGCACTGTCAGTGCTCCCCCTCACACAGCCAGCACTGTCAGTGCTCCCCCACACAGCCAGCACTGTCAGTGCCCACCCCACACAGACAGCACTGTCAGTGCTCTCCACACACCCAGCACTGTCAGTGCTCCCCCCACACAGCCAGCACTGTCAGTGCTCCCACCACACATCCAGCGCTGTCAGTGCTCCCCCTCACAGCCAGCACTGTCAGTGCTCCCACCACACAGACAGCACTGTCAGTGCTCCCACCAGACAGCCAGCACTGTCAGTGCTCCCCCACACAGCCAGCACTGTCGGTGCTCCCCCCACACATCTAGCACTGTCAGTGCTCCCCCACACAGCCAGCACTGTCGGTGCTCCCCCCACACAGCCAGCACTGTCAGTGCTCCCCACACACAGGCAGCACTGTCAGTGCTCCCACCACACAGCCAGCACTGTCAGTGCTCCCCCACACAGCCCGCACTGACAGTGCACCCCCACAGACAGCACTGTCAGTGCTCCCACCACACAGCCAGCACTCAGTACTCCCACCACACAGCCAGCACTGTCAGTGCTTCCCCCACACAACCAGCACTGTCAGTGCTCCCCCACACAGCCAGCACTGTCAGTGCTCCCCCACACAGCCAGCACTGTGAATGCTCGCCCCACACAGCCAGCCCTGTCAGTGCTCCCCACACAGCCAGCACTGTCAGTGCTCCCCCGCACACAGCCAGCACTGTCAGTGCTCCCCCACACAGCCAGCACTGTCGGTGCTCCCCCCACACAGCTAGCACTGTCAGTGCTCCCACCACACAGCCAGCACAGTCAGTGCTTCCACCACACACAGCCAGCACTGTCAATGCTCCCACCACACAGCCAGCACTGTCAGTGCTCCCCACACACAGGCAGCACTGTCAGTGCTCCCACCACACAGCCAGCACTGTCAGTGCTCCCCCACACAGCCCGTACTGACAGTGCACCCCCACAGACAGCACTGTCAGTGCTCCCACCACACAGCCAGCACTGTCAGTGCTTCCCCCACACAACTAGCACTGTCAGTGCTCCCCCACACAGCCAGCACTGTCAGTGCTCCCCCACACAGCCAGCACTGTGAATGCTCGCCCCACACAGCCAGCCCTGTCAGTGCTCCCCACACAGCCAGCACTGTCAGTGCTCCCACCACACAGCCAGCACTGTCAGTGCTCCCCCGCACACAGCCAGCACTGTCAGTGCTCCCCCACACAGCCAGCACTGTCAGTGCTCCCCCACACAGCCAGCACTGTCAGTGCACCCCCACACAGCCAGCACTCTCAGTGCTCCCACCACACAGCCAGCACTGTCAGTGCTCCCCACACAGACAGCACTGTCAGTGCTCCCCACACAGCCAGCATTGTCAGTGCTCCCACCACACAGCCAGCACTGTCAGTGCTCCCCCCACACAGCCAGCACTGTCAGTGCTCCACCCACACAGCCAGCACTGTCAGTGCTCCCACCGCACAGCCAGCACTGTCAGAGCTCCCACCACACAGCCAGCACTGTCAGCGCTCCCCCAACACAGCCAGCACTGTCAGTGCTCCCCCACATAGCCAGCACTGTCAGTGCTCCCACCACACAGCCAGCACTGTCAGTGCTCCCCCACACAGCCAGCACTGTCAGTGCTTCCCCCACACAGGCAGCACTGTCAGTGCTCCCCACACACCCAGCACTGTCAGTGCTCCCCCCACACAGCCAGCACTGTCAGTGCTCCCACCACACAGCCAGCGCTGTCAGTGCGCCCACCACGCAGCCGGCACTGTCTGTGCTCCCCCACACAGCGAGCACTCAGTGCTCCCCCACACAGCCAGCACTGTCAGTGCTCCCCACACAGCCAGCACTGTCAGTGCTCCCCCACACAGCCAGCACTGTCAGTGCTCCCCCCACACAGCCAGCACTGTCAGTGCTCCGCCACACATCCAGCACTGTCAGTGCTCCCACCACACAGCCAGCACTGTCAGTGCTCCCCCTCCCCACACATCCAGCACTGTCAGTGCTCCCACCACACAGACAGCACTGTCAGTGCTCCCCCACACAGCCAGCACTGTCAGTGCTCCTCCACACAGCCAGCACTGTCAGTGCTCCCCCGCACAGCCAGCACTGTCAGTGCTCCCCACACAGCCAGCACTGTCCGTGCTCCCAACACACAGCCAGCACTGTCAGTGCTCCCCCACACACAGCCAGCACTGTCAGTGCTCCCCCACACAGCCAGCACTGTCAGTGCTCCCCCCACACAGACAGCACTGTCAGTGCTCCCCACACACCCAGCACTGTCAGTGCTCCCCCCACACAGCCAGCACTGTCAGTGCTCCCAACACACAGCCAGCGCTGTCAGTGCTCCCACCACGCAGCCGGGACTGTCTGTGCTCCCCCCACACAGCGAGCACTCAGTGCTCCCCCACACAGCCAGCACTGTCAGTGCTCCCCACACAGCCAGAACTGTCAGTGCTCCCACCACACAGCCAGCACTGTCAGTGCTCCCCCACACAGCCAGCACTGTCAGTGCTCCGCCACACATCCAGCACTGTCAGTGCTCCCACCACACAGCCAGCACTGTCAGTGCTCCCCCCCCACACAGCCAGCACTGCCAGTGATTCCACTACACAGCCAGCACTGTCAGTGCTCCCCCCACACAGCCAGCACTGTCAGTGCTCCCCCCACACAGCCAGCACTGTCAGTGCTCCCCCCACACAGCCAGCACTGCCAGTGGTCCCACCACACCGCCAGTACTGTCAGTGCTCCCACCACACAGACAGCACTGTCAGTGCTCCCCCACACAGCCAGCACTGTCAGTGCTCCCCCCACACAGCCAGCACTGTCAGTGCTCCCCCCAAACAGCCAGCACTGCCAGTGGTCCCACCACACCGCCAGTACTGTCAGTGCTCCCACCACACAGACAGCACTGTCAGTGCTCCCACCACACAGCCAGCACTGTCAGTGCTCCCCCACACAGCCAGCACTGTCAGTGCTCCCCCACACAGACAGCACTGTCAGTGCTCCCCCACACAGCCAGCACTGTGAATGCTCGCCCCACACAGCCAGCCCTGTCAGTGCTCCCCACACAGCCAGCACTGTCAGTGCTCCCACCACACAGCCAGCACTGTCAGTGCTCCCCCGCACACAGCCAGCACTGTCAGTGCTCCCCCACACAGCCAGCACTGTCAGTGCTACCCCACACAGCCAGCACTGTCAGTGCACCCCCACACAGCCAGCACTCTCAGTGCTCCCACCACACAGCCAGCACTGTCAGTGCTCCCCACACAGACAGCACTGTCAGTGCTCCCCACACAGCCAGCATTGTCAGTGCTCCCACCACACAGCCAGCACTGTCAGTGCTCCCCCCACACAGCCAGCACTGTCAGTGCTCCACCCACACAGCCAGCACTGTCAGTGCTCCCACCGCACAGCCAGCACTGTCAGAGCTCCCACCACACAGCCAGCACTGTCAGCGCTCCCCCAACACAGCCAGCACTGTCAGTGCTCCCCCACATAGCCAGCACTGTCAGTGCTCCCACCACACAGCCAGCACTGTCAGTGCTCCCCCACACAGCCAGCACTGTCAGTGCTTCCCCCACACAGGCAGCACTGTCAGTGCTCCCCACACACCCAGCACTGTCAGTGCTCCCCCCACACAGCCAGCACTGTCAGTGCTCCCACCACACAGCCAGCGCTGTCAGTGCGCCCACCACGCAGCCGGCACTGTCTGTGCTCCCCCACACAGCGAGCACTCAGTGCTCCCCCACACAGCCAGCACTGTCAGTGCTCCCCACACAGCCAGCACTGTCAGTGCTCCCCCACACAGCCAGCACTGTCAGTGCTCCCCCCACACAGCCAGCACTGTCAGTGCTCCGCCACACATCCAGCACTGTCAGTGCTCCCACCACACAGCCAGCACTGTCAGTGCTCCCCCTCCCCACACATCCAGCACTGTCAGTGCTCCCACCACACAGACAGCACTGTCAGTGCTCCCCCACACAGCCAGCACTGTCAGTGCTCCTCCACACAGCCAGCACTGTCAGTGCTCCCCCGCACAGCCAGCACTGTCAGTGCTCCCCACACAGCCAGCACTGTCCGTGCTCCCAACACACAGCCAGCACTGTCAGTGCTCCCCCACACACAGCCAGCACTGTCAGTGCTCCCCCACACAGCCAGCACTGTCAGTGCTCCCCCCACACAGACAGCACTGTCAGTGCTCCCCACACACCCAGCACTGTCAGTGCTCCCCCCACACAGCCAGCACTGTCAGTGCTCCCAACACACAGCCAGCGCTGTCAGTGCTCCCACCACGCAGCCGGCACTGTCTGTGCTCCCCCCACACAGCGAGCACTCAGTGCTCCCCCACACAGCCAGCACTGTCAGTGCTCCCCACACAGCCAGAACTGTCAGTGCTCCCACCACACAGCCAGCACTGTCAGTTCTCCCCCACACAGCCAGCACTGTCAGTGCTCCGCCACACATCCAGCACTGTCAGTGCTCCCACCACACAGCCAGCACTGTCAGTGCTCCCCCCCACACAGCCAGCACTGCCAGTGATTCCACTACACAGCCAGCACTGTCAGTGCTCCCCCCACACAGCCAGCACTGTCAGTGCTCCCCCCACACAGCCAGCACTGTCAGTGCTCCCCCCACACAGCCAGCACTGCCAGTGGTCCCACCACACCGCCAGTACTGTCAGTGCTCCCACCACACAGACAGCACTGTCAGTGCTCCCCCACACAGCCAGCACTGTCAGTGCTCCCCCCACACAGCCAGCACTGTCAGTGCTCCCCCCAAACAGCCAGCACTGCCAGTGGTCCCACGACACCGCCAGTACTGTCAGTGCTCCCACCACACAGACAGCACTGTCAGTGCTCCCACCACACAGCCAGCACTGTCAGTGCTCCCCCACACAGCCAGCACTGTCAGTGCTCCCCCACACAGACAGCACTGTCAGTGCTCCCCCACACAGCCAGCACTGTGAATGCTCGCCCCACACAGCCAGCCCTGTCAGTGCTCCCCACACAGCCAGCACTGTCAGTGCTCCCACCACACAGCCAGCACTGTCAGTGCTCCCCCGCACACAGCCAGCACTGTCAGTGCTCCCCCACACAGCCACCACTGTCAGTGCTCCCCCACACAGCCAGCACTGTCAGTGCTCCCCCACACAGCCAGCACTCTCAGTGCTCCCACCACACAGCCAGCACTGTCAGTGCTCCCCACACAGACAGCACTGACAGTGCTCCCCACACAGCCAGCACTGTCAGTGCTCCCCCCACACAGCCAGCACTGTCAGTGCTCCCCCCACACAGCCAGCACTGCCAGTGGTCCCACCACACCGCCAGTACTGTCAGTGCTCCCACCACACAGACAGCACTGTCAGTGCTCCCACCACACAGCCAGCACTGTCAGTGCTCCCCACACAGACAGCACTGACAGTGCTCCCCACACAGCCAGCACTGTCAGTGCTCCCCCCACACAGCCAGCACTGTCAGTGCTCCCCCCACACAGCCAGCACTGCCAGTGGTCCCACCACACCGCCAGTACTGTCAGTGCTCCCACCACACAGGCAGCACTGTCAGTGCTCCCACCACACAGCCAGCACTGTCAGTGCTCCCCCACACAGCCCGCACTGACAGTGCACCCCCACAGACAGCACTGTCAGTGCTCCCACCACACAGCCAGCACTCAGTACTCCCACCACACAGCCAGCACTGTCAGTGCTTCCCCCACACAACCAGCACTGTCAGTGCTCCCCCACACAGCCAGCACTGTCAGTGCTCCCCCACACAGCCAGCACTGTGAATGCTCGCCCCACACAGCCAGCCCTGTCAGTGCTCCCCACACAGCCAGCACTGTCAGTGCTCCCCCGCACACAGCCAGCACTGTCAGTGCTCCCCCACACAGCCAGCACTGTCGGTGCTCCCCCCACACAGCTAGCACTGTCAGTGCTCCCACCACACAGCCAGCACAGTCAGTGCTTCCACCACACACAGCCAGCACTGTCAATGCTCCCACCACACAGCCAGCACTGTCAGTGCTCCCCACACACAGGCAGCACTGTCAGTGCTCCCACCACACAGCCAGCACTGTCAGTGCTCCCCCACACAGCCCGCACTGACAGTGCACCCCCACAGACAGCACTGTCAGTGCTCCCACCACACAGCCAGCACTGTCAGTGCTTCCCCCACACAACTAGCACTGTCAGTGCTCCCCCACACAGCCAGCACTGTCAGTGCTCCCCCACACAGCCAGCACTGTGAATGCTCGCCCCACACAGCCAGCCCTGTCAGTGCTCCCCACACAGCCAGCACTGTCAGTGCTCCCACCACACAGCCAGCACTGTCAGTGCTCCCCCGCACACAGCCAGCACTGTCAGTGCTCCCCCACACAGCCAGCACTGTCAGTGCTCCCCCACACAGCCAGCACTGTCAGTGCACCCCCACACAGCCAGCACTCTCAGTGCTCCCACCACACAGCCAGCACTGTCAGTGCTCCCCACACAGACAGCACTGTCAGTGCTCCCCACACAGCCAGCATTGTCAGTGCTCCCACCACACAGCCAGCACTGTCAGTGCTCCCCCCACACAGCCAGCACTGTCAGTGCTCCACCCACACAGCCAGCACTGTCAGTGCTCCCACCGCACAGCCAGCACTGTCAGAGCTCCCACCACACAGCCAGCACTGTCAGCGCTCCCCCAACACAGCCAGCACTGTCAGTGCTCCCCCACATAGCCAGCACTGTCAGTGCTCCCACCACACAGCCAGCACTGTCAGTGCTCCCCCACACAGCCAGCACTGTCAGTGCTTCCCCCACACAGGCAGCACTGTCAGTGCTCCCCACACACCCAGCACTGTCAGTGCTCCCCCCACACAGCCAGCACTGTCAGTGCTCCCACCACACAGCCAGCGCTGTCAGTGCGCCCACCACGCAGCCGGCACTGTCTGTGCTCCCCCACACAGCGAGCACTCAGTGCTCCCCCACACAGCCAGCACTGTCAGTGCTCCCCACACAGCCAGCACTGTCAGTGCTCCCCCACACAGCCAGCACTGTCAGTGCTCCCCCCACACAGCCAGCACTGTCAGTGCTCCGCCACACATCCAGCACTGTCAGTGCTCCCACCACACAGCCAGCACTGTCAGTGCTCCCCCTCCCCACACATCCAGCACTGTCAGTGCTCCCACCACACAGACAGCACTGTCAGTGCTCCCCCACACAGCCAGCACTGTCAGTGCTCCTCCACACAGCCAGCACTGTCAGTGCTCCCCCGCACAGCCAGCACTGTCAGTGCTCCCCACACAGCCAGCACTGTCCGTGCTCCCAACACACAGCCAGCACTGTCAGTGCTCCCCCACACACAGCCAGCACTGTCAGTGCTCCCCCACACAGCCAGCACTGTCAGTGCTCCCCCCACACAGACAGCACTGTCAGTGCTCCCCACACACCCAGCACTGTCAGTGCTCCCCCCACACAGCCAGCACTGTCAGTGCTCCCAACACACAGCCAGCGCTGTCAGTGCTCCCACCACGCAGCCGGGACTGTCTGTGCTCCCCCCACACAGCGAGCACTCAGTGCTCCCCCACACAGCCAGCACTGTCAGTGCTCCCCACACAGCCAGAACTGTCAGTGCTCCCACCACACAGCCAGCACTGTCAGTGCTCCCCCACACAGCCAGCACTGTCAGTGCTCCGCCACACATCCAGCACTGTCAGTGCTCCCACCACACAGCCAGCACTGTCAGTGCTCCCCCCCCACACAGCCAGCACTGCCAGTGATTCCACTACACAGCCAGCACTGTCAGTGCTCCCCCCACACAGCCAGCACTGTCAGTGCTCCCCCCACACAGCCAGCACTGTCAGTGCTCCCCCACACAGCCAGCACTGCCAGTGGTCCCACCACACCGCCAGTACTGTCAGTGCTCCCACCACACAGACAGCACTGTCAGTGCTCCCCCACACAGCCAGCACTGTCAGTGCTCCCCCCACACAGCCAGCACTGTCAGTGCTCCCCCCAAACAGCCAGCACTGCCAGTGGTCCCACCACACCGCCAGTACTGTCAGTGCTCCCACCACACAGACAGCACTGTCAGTGCTCCCACCACACAGCCAGCACTGTCAGTGCTCCCCCACACAGCCAGCACTGTCAGTGCTCCCCCACACAGACAGCACTGTCAGTGCTCCCCCACACAGCCAGCACTGTGAATGCTCGCCCCACACAGCCAGCCCTGTCAGTGCTCCCCACACAGCCAGCACTGTCAGTGCTCCCACCACACAGCCAGCACTGTCAGTGCTCCCCCGCACACAGCCAGCACTGTCAGTGCTCCCCCACACAGCCAGCACTGTCAGTGCTCCCCCAAACAGCCAGCACTGTCAGTGCACCCCCACACAGCCAGCACTCTCAGTGCTCCCACCACACAGCCAGCACTGTCAGTGCTCCCCACACAGACAGCACTGTCAGTGCTCCCCACACAGCCAGCATTGTCAGTGCTCCCACCACACAGCCAGCACTGTCAGTGCTCCCCCCACACAGCCAGCACTGTCAGTGCTCCACCCACACAGCCAGCACTGTCAGTGCTCCCACCGCACAGCCAGCACTGTCAGAGCTCCCACCACACAGCCAGCACTGTCAGCGCTCCCCCAACACAGCCAGCACTGTCAGTGCTCCCCCACATAGCCAGCACTGTCAGTGCTCCCACCACACAGCCAGCACTGTCAGTGCTCCCCCACACAGCCAGCACTGTCAGTGCTTCCCCCACACAGGCAGCACTGTCAGTGCTCCCCACACACCCAGCACTGTCAGTGCTCCCCCCACACAGCCAGCACTGTCAGTGCTCCCACCACACAGCCAGCGCTGTCAGTGCGCCCACCACGCAGCCGGCACTGTCTGTGCTCCCCCACACAGCGAGCACTCAGTGCTCCCCCACACAGCCAGCACTGTCAGTGCTCCCCACACAGCCAGCACTGTCAGTGCTCCCCCACACAGCCAGCACTGTCAGTGCTCCCCCCACACAGCCAGCACTGTCAGTGCTCCGCCACACATCCAGCACTGTCAGTGCTCCCACCACACAGCCAGCACTGTCAGTGCTCCCCCTCCCCACACATCCAGCACTGTCAGTGCTCCCACCACACAGACAGCACTGTCAGTGCTCCCCCACACAGCCAGCACTGTCAGTGCTCCTCCACACAGCCAGCACTGTCAGTGCTCCCCCGCACAGCCAGCACTGTCAGTGCTCCCCACACAGCCAGCACTGTCCGTGCTCCCAACACACAGCCAGCACTGTCAGTGCTCCCCCACACACAGCCAGCACTGTCAGTGCTCCCCCACACAGCCAGCACTGTCAGTGCTCCCCCCACACAGACAGCACTGTCAGTGCTCCCCACACACCCAGCACTGTCAGTGCTCCCCCCACACAGCCAGCACTGTCAGTGCTCCCAACACACAGCCAGCGCTGTCAGTGCTCCCACCACGCAGCCGGGACTGTCTGTGCTCCCCCCACACAGCGAGCACTCAGTGCTCCCCCACACAGCCAGCACTGTCAGTGCTCCCCACACAGCCAGAACTGTCAGTGCTCCCACCACACAGCCAGCACTGTCAGTGCTCCCCCACACAGCCAGCACTGTCAGTGCTCCGCCACACATCCAGCACTGTCAGTGCTCCCACCACACAGCCAGCACTGTCAGTGCTCCCCCCCCACACAGCCAGCACTGCCAGTGATTCCACTACACAGCCAGCACTGTCAGTGCTCCCCCCACACAGCCAGCACTGTCAGTGCTCCCCCCACACAGCCAGCACTGTCAGTGCTCCCCCCACACAGCCAGCACTGCCAGTGGTCCCACCACACCGCCAGTACTGTCAGTGCTCCCACCACACAGACAGCACTGTCAGTGCTCCCCCACACAGCCAGCACTGTCAGTGCTCCCCCCACACAGCCAGCACTGTCAGTGCTCCCCCCAAACAGCCAGCACTGCCAGTGGTCCCACCACACCGCCAGTACTGTCAGTGCTCCCACCACACAGACAGCACTGTCAGTGCTCCCACCACACAGCCAGCACTGTCAGTGCTCCCCCACACAGCCAGCACTGTCAGTGCTCCCCCACACAGACAGCACTGTCAGTGCTCCCCCACACAGCCAGCACTGTGAATGCTCGCCCCACACAGCCAGCCCTGTCAGTGCTCCCCACACAGCCAGCACTGTCAGTGCTCCCACCACACAGCCAGCACTGTCAGTGCTCCCCCGCACACAGCCAGCACTGTCAGTGCTCCCCCACACAGCCAGCACTGTCAGTGCTCCCCCAAACAGCCAGCACTGTCAGTGCACCCCCACACAGCCAGCACTCTCAGTGCTCCCACCACACAGCCAGCACTGTCAGTGCTCCCCACACAGACAGCACTGTCAGTGCTCCCCACACAGCCAGCATTGTCAGTGCTCCCACCACACAGCCAGCACTGTCAGTGCTCCCCCCACACAGCCAGCACTGTCAGTGCTCCACCCACACAGCCAGCACTGTCAGTGCTCCCACCGCACAGCCAGCACTGTCAGAGCTCCCACCACACAGCCAGCACTGTCAGCGCTCCCCCAACACAGCCAGCACTGTCAGTGCTCCCCCACATAGCCAGCACTGTCAGTGCTCCCACCACACAGCCAGCACTGTCAGTGCTCCCCCACACAGCCAGCACTGTCAGTGCTTCCCCCACACAGGCAGCACTGTCAGTGCTCCCCACACACCCAGCACTGTCAGTGCTCCCCCCACACAGCCAGCACTGTCAGTGCTCCCACCACACAGCCAGCGCTGTCAGTGCGCCCACCACGCAGCCGGCACTGTCTGTGCTCCCCCACACAGCGAGCACTCAGTGCTCCCCCACACAGCCAGCACTGTCAGTGCTCCCCACACAGCCAGCACTGTCAGTGCTCCCCCACACAGCCAGCACTGTCAGTGCTCCCCCCACACAGCCAGCACTGTCAGTGCTCCGCCACACATCCAGCACTGTCAGTGCTCCCACCACACAGCCAGCACTGTCAGTGCTCCCCCTCCCCACACATCCAGCACTGTCAGTGCTCCCACCACACAGACAGCACTGTCAGTGCTCCCCCACACAGCCAGCACTGTCAGTGCTCCTCCACACAGCCAGCACTGTCAGTGCTCCCCCGCACAGCCAGCACTGTCAGTGCTCCCCACACAGCCAGCACTGTCCGTGCTCCCAACACACAGCCAGCACTGTCAGTGCTCCCCCACACACAGCCAGCACTGTCAGTGCTCCCCCACACAGCCAGCACTGTCAGTGCTCCCCCCACACAGACAGCACTGTCAGTGCTCCCCACACACCCAGCACTGTCAGTGCTCCCCCCACACAGCCAGCACTGTCAGTGCTCCCAACACACAGCCAGCGCTGTCAGTGCTCCCACCACGCAGCCGGCACTGTCTGTGCTCCCCCCACACAGCGAGCACTCAGTGCTCCCCCACACAGCCAGCACTGTCAGTGCTCCCCACACAGCCAGAACTGTCAGTGCTCCCACCACACAGCCAGCACTGTCAGTTCTCCCCCACACAGCCAGCACTGTCAGTGCTCCGCCACACATCCAGCACTGTCAGTGCTCCCACCACACAGCCAGCACTGTCAGTGCTCCCCCCCACACAGCCAGCACTGCCAGTGATTCCACTACACAGCCAGCACTGTCAGTGCTCCCCCCACACAGCCAGCACTGTCAGTGCTCCCCCCACACAGCCAGCACTGTCAGTGCTCCCCCCACACAGCCAGCACTGCCAGTGGTCCCACCACACCGCCAGTACTGTCAGTGCTCCCACCACACAGACAGCACTGTCAGTGCTCCCCCACATAGCCAGCACTGTCAGTGCTCCCCCCACACAGCCAGCACTGTCAGTGCTCCCCCCAAACAGCCAGCACTGCCAGTGGTCCCACGACACCGCCAGTACTGTCAGTGCTCCCACCACACAGACAGCACTGTCAGTGCTCCCACCACACAGCCAGCACTGTCAGTGCTCCCCCACACAGCCAGCACTGTCAGTGCTCCCCCACACAGACAGCACTGTCAGTGCTCCCCCACACAGCCAGCACTGTGAATGCTCGCCCCACACAGCCAGCCCTGTCAGTGCTCCCCACACAGCCAGCACTGTCAGTGCTCCCACCACACAGCCAGCACTGTCAGTGCTCCCCCGCACACAGCCAGCACTGTCAGTGCTCCCCCACACAGCCACCACTGTCAGTGCTCCCCCACACAGCCAGCACTGTCAGTGCTCCCCCACACAGCCAGCACTCTCAGTGCTCCCACCACACAGCCAGCACTGTCAGTGCTCCCCACACAGACAGCACTGACAGTGCTCCCCACACAGCCAGCACTGTCAGTGCTCCCCCCACACAGCCAGCACTGTCAGTGCTCCCCCCACACAGCCAGCACTGCCAGTGGTCCCACCACACCGCCAGTACTGTCAGTGCTCCCACCACACAGACAGCACTGTCAGTGCTCCCCCACACAGCCAGCACTGTCAGTGCTCCCCCCACACAGCCAGCACTGTCAGTGCTCCCCCCAAACAGCCAGCACTGCCAGTGGTCCCACCACACCGCCAGTACTGTCAGTGCTCCCACCACACAGACAGCACTGTCAGTGCTCCCACCACACAGCCAGCACTGTCAGTGCTCCCCCACACAGCCAGCACTGTCAGTGCTCCCCCACACAGACAGCACTGTCAGTGCTCCCCCACACAGCCAGCACTGTGAATGCTCGCCCCACACAGCCAGCCCTGTCAGTGCTCCCCACACAGCCAGCACTGTCAGTGCTCCCACCACACAGCCAGCACTGTCAGTGCTCCCCCGCACACAGCCAGCACTGTCAGTGCTCCCCCACACAGCCACCACTGTCAGTGCTCCCCCACACAGCCAGCACTGTCAGTGCTCCCCCACACAGCCAGCACTCTCAGTGCTCCCACCACACAGCCAGCACTGTCAGTGCTCCCCACACAGACAGCACTGACAGTGCTCCCCACACAGCCAGCATTGTCAGTGCTCCCACCACACAGCCAGCACTGTCAGTGCTCCCCCCACACAGCCAGCACTGTCAGTGCTCCACCCACACAGCCAGCACTGTCAGTGCTCCCACCGCACAGCCAGCACTGTCAGAGCTCCCACCACACAGCCAGCACTGTCAGTGCTCCCACCACACAGCCAGCACTGTCAATGCTCCCACCACACAGCCAGCACTGCCAGTGCTCCCCCACACAGACAGCACTATCACTGCTCCCCCAAACAGCCAGCACTGTCAGTGCTCCCCCCACACAGCCAGCACTGTCAGTGCTCCCCCACACAGCCAGCACTGTCAGTGCTCCCACCACACTGCCAGCACTGTCAGTGCTCCCCCACACAGCCAGCACTGTCAGTGTTCCCCCCACACAGCCAGCACTGTCAGTGCTCCCTCCACACAGCCAGCACTGCCAGTGCTCCCACCACACAGTCAGCACTGTGAGAGCTCCCTCCACACAGCCAGCACTGTCAGTGCTCCCACCACACAGCCAGCACTGTCAGTGCTCCCTCCACACTGCCAGCACTGTCAGTGCTCCCACCACACAGTCAGCACTGTCAGTGCTCCCCCCACACAGCCAGCACTGTCAGTGCTCGTGCACACAGCCAGCACTGTCAGTGCTCCCACCACACAGCCAGCACTGTCAGTGCTCCCACCACACAGCCAGCACTGTCAGTGCCCCCCCCCCCCCCACACACAGCCAGCACTGTCAGTGCTCCCACCGCACAGCCAGCACTGTCAGAGCTCCCACCACACAGTCAGCACTGTCAGTGATCCCCCCACACAGCCAGCACTGTCAGTGCTTCCCCCACACAGCCAGCACTGTCAGTGCTCCCACCACACAACCAGCACTGTCAATACACCCACCACAGAGCCAGCCCTGTCAGTGCTCCCCACACAGCCAGAACTGTCAGTGCTCCCCCCCACAGCCAGCACTGTCAATGCACCCACCACACAGCCAGCACTGTCAGTGCTCCCACCACACTGCAAGCACTGTCAGTGCTCCCCCACACAGCCAGCACTGTCAGTGTTCCCCCCACACAGCCAGCACTGTCAGTGCTCCCTCCACACAGCCAGCACTGTCAGTGCTCCCACCACACAGTCAGCACTGTCAGAGCTCCCTCCACACAGCCAGCACTGTCAGTGCTCCCACCACACAGCCAGCACTGTCAGTGCTCCCTCCACACTGCCAGCCCTGTCAGTTCTCCCACCACACAGTCAGCACTGTCAGTGCTCCCCCCACACAGCCAGCACTGTCAGTGCTCGTGAACAAAGCCAGCACTGTCAGTGCTCCCACCACACAGCCAGCACTGTCAGTGCCCCCCCCCCCACACACACAGCCAGCACTGTCAGTGCTCCCACCGCACAGCCAGCACTGTCAGAGCTCCCACCACACAGTCAGCACTGTCAGTGATCCCCCCACACAGCCAGCACTGTCAGTGCTCCCCCACACAGCCAGCACTGTCACAGCTCCCCCCACACAGCCAGCACTGTCAGTGCTCCCCCGCACAGCCAGCACTGTCAGTGCTCCCCCACACAGCCAGCACTGTCAGTGCTCCCCCACACAGCCAGCACTATCAGTGCTCCCCCCACACAGCCAGCACTGTCAGTGCTCCCCCACACAGCCAGCAATGTCAGTGCTCCCCCCACACAGCCAGCACTGTCAGTGCTCCCACCACACAGTCAGCACTGTCAGAGCTCCCTCCACACAGCCAGCACTGTCAGTGCTCCCACCACACAGCCAGCACTGTCAGTGCTCCCTCCACACTGCCAGCCCTGTCAGTTCTCCCACCACACAGTCAGCACTGTCAGTGCTCCCACCACACAGCCAGCACTGTCAGTGCCCCCCCCCCCACACACACAGCCAGCACTGTCAGTGCTCCCACCGCACAGCCAGCACTGTCAGAGCTCCCACCACACAGTCAGCACTGTCAGTGATCCCCCCACACAGCCAGCACTGTCAGTGCTCCCCCACACAGCCAGCACTGTCAGAGCTCCCACCACACAGCCAGCACTGTCAGTGCTCCCCCGCACAGCCAGCACTGTCAGTGCTCCCCCACACAGCCAGCACTGTCAGTGCTCCCCCACACAGCCAGCACTATCAGTGCTCCCCCCACACAGCCAGCACTGTCAGTGCTCCCCCACACAGCCAGCAATGTCAGTGCTCCCCCCACACAGCCAGCACTGTCAGTGCTCCCCCCGCACAGCCGGCACTGTCTGTGCTCCCCCCACACAGCCAGCACTGTCAGTGCTCCCCCACACAGCCAGCACTCTCAGTGCTCCCACCACACAGCCAGGACTGTCAGTGCTCCACCACACATCCAGCACTGTCAGTGCTCCCCACACAGCCAGCACTGTCAGTGCTCCCCCCACACAGCCAGCACTGTCAGTGCTCCCACCACACAGCCAGCACTGTCAGTGCATCCACCACACAGACAGCACTGTCAGTGCTCCCCACACAGCCAGAACTGTCAGTGCTCCCACCACACAGCCAGCACTGTCAGTGCTCCACCACACATCCAGCACTGTCAGTGCTCCCCCTCACAGCCAGCACTGTCAGTGCTCCCCCCACACAGCCAGCACTGTCAGTGCTCCCCCCCACACAGCCAGCACTGTCAGTGCTCCCACCACACAGACAGCACTGTCAGTGCTCCCACCAGACAGCCAGAACTGTCAGTGCTCCCCCACACAGCCAGCACTGTCAGTGCTCCCACCACACAGCTAGCACTGTCAGTGCTTCCACTACACACAGCCAACACTGTCAATGCTCGCCCCACACAGCCAGCCCTGTCAGTGCTCCCCCACACAGCCAGCACTCTCAGTGCTCCCACCACACAGCCAGGACTGTCAGTGCTCCACTACACATCCAGCACTGTCAGTGCTCCCCACACAGCCAGCACTGTCAGTGCTCCCCCCACACAGCCAGCACTGTTAGTGCTCCCCCCCCCACACAGCCAGCACTGTCAGTGCACCCACCACACAGACAGCACTGTCAGTGCTCCCCACACAGCCAGCACTGTCAATGCTCCCACCACACAGCCAGCACTGTCAGTGCTCCACCACACATCCAGCACTGTCAATGCTCCCCCTCACAGCCAGCACTGTCAGTGCTCCCCCATCACAGCCAGCACTGTCAGTGCTCCCCCCAGACAGCACTGTCAGTGCTCCCACCACACAGCCAGCACGGTCAGTGCTCCCACCACACAGCCAGCACTGTCAGTGCTTCCCCCACACAACCAGCACTGTCAGTGCTCCCCCACACAGCCAGCACTGTCAGTGCTCCCCCACACAGCCAGCACTGTGAATGCTCGCCCCACACAGCCAGCCCTGTCAGTGCTCCCCACACAGCCAGCACTGTCAGTGCTCCCACCACACAGCCAGCACTGTCAGTGCTCCCCCGCACACAGCCAACACTGTCTGTGCTCCCCCACACAGCCAGCACTGTCAGTGCTCCCCCACACAGCCAGCACTGTCAGTGCTCCCCCACACAGCCAGCACTCTCAGTGCTCCCCCACACAGCCAGCACTCTCAGTGCTCCACCCACACAGCCAGCACTGTCAGTGCTCCCACCGCACAGCCAGCACTGTCAGAGCTCCCACCACACAGCCAGCACTGTCAGTGCTCCCCAACACAGCCAGCACTGTCAGTGCTCCCCCACATAGCCAGCACTGTCAGTGCTCCCCACACACAGGCAGCACTGTCAGTGCTCCCACCACACAGCCAGCACTGTCAGTGCTCCCCCACACAGCCAGCACTGTCAGTGCTCCCACCACACAGCCAGCACTGTCAGTGCTCCCATCACACAGCCAGCACTGTCAGTGCTTCCCCCACACAACCAGCACTGTCAGTGCTCCCACCACACAGCCAGCACTGTCAGTGCTTCCCCCACACAGCCAGCACTGTCAGTGCTCCCACCACACAGCCAGCACTGTCAGTGCTTCCCCCACACAACCAGCACTGTCAGTGCTCCCCCACACAGCCAGCACTGTCAGTGCTCCCCCACATAGCCAGCACTGTGAATGCTCGCCCCACACAGCCAGCCCTGTCAGTGCTCCCCCACACAGCCAGCACTCTCAGTGCTCCCACTACACAGCCATGACTGTCAGTGCTCCATCACACATCCAGCACTGTCAGTGCTCCCCACACAGCCAGCACTGTCCGTGCTCCCCCCACACAGCCAGCACTGTCAGTGCTCCCCCCCACACAGCCAGCACTGTCAGTGAACCCACCACACAGACAGCACTGTCAGTGCTCCCCACACAGCCAGCACTGTCAATGCTCCCACCACACAGCCAGCACTGTCAGTGCTCCACCACACATCCAGCACTGTCAGTGCTCCCCCTCACAGCCAGCACTGTCAGTGCTCCCCCACACAGCCAGCACTGTCAGTGCTCCCCCCCAGACAGCACTGTCAGTGCTCCCACCACACAGCCAGCACTGTCAGTGCTCCCACCACACAGCCAGCACTGTCAGTGCTTCCCCCACACAACCAGCACTGTCAGTGCTCCCCCTCACAGCCAGCACTGTCAGTGCCCCCCCCCCCACACACACAGCCAGCACTGTCCGTGCTCCCACCGCAAAGCCAGCACTGTCAGAGCTCCCATCACACAGTCAGCACTGTCAGTGATCCCCCCACACAGCCAGCACTGTCAGTGCTTCCCCCACACAGCCAGCACTGTCAGTGCTCCCACCACACAACCAGCACTGTCAATACACCCACCACAGAGCCAGCCCTGTCAGTGCTCCCCACACAGCCAGAACTGTCAGTGCTCCCCACACAGCCAGCACTGTCAATGCACCCACCACACAGCCAGCACTGTCAGTGCTCCCACCACACTGCCAGCACTGTCAGTGCTCCCCCAGACAGCCAGCACTGTCAGTGTTCCCCCCACACAGCCAGCACTGTCAGTGCTCCCTCCACACAGCCAGCACTGTCAGTGCTCCCACCACACAGTCAGCACTGTCAGTTCTCCCTCCACACAGCCAGCACTGTCAGTGCTCCCACCACACAGCCAGCACTGTCAGTGCTCCCTCCACACTGCCAGCACTGTCAGTGCTCCCACCACACAGTCAGCACTGTCAGTGCTCCCACCAGACAGCCAGCACTGTCAGTGCTCCCCCACACAGCCAGCACTGTCAGTGCTCCCACCACACAGCTAGCACTGTCAGTGCTTCCACCACACAGCCAGCACTCTCAGTGCTCCCACCACACAGCCAGGACTGTCAGTGCTCCACCACACATCCAGCACTGTCAGTGCTCCCCACACAGCCAGCACTGTCAGTGCTCCCCCACACAGCCAGCACTGTTAGTGCTCCCCCCCCCACACAGCCAGCACTGTCAGTGCACCCACCACACAGACAGCACTGTCAGTGCTCCCCACACAGCCAGCACTGTCAATGCTCCCACCACACAGCCAGCACTGTCAGTGCTCCAGCACACATCCAGCACTGTCAGTGCTCCCCCTCACAGCCAGCACTGTCAGTGCTCCCCCCACACAGCCAGCACTGTCAGTGCTCCCCCCCCAGGCAGCACTGTCAGTGCTCCCACCACACAGCCAGCACTGTCAATGCTCCCACCACACAGCCAGCACTGTCAGTGCTTCCCCCACACAACCAGCACTGTCAGTGCTCCCCCACACAGCCAGCACTGTCAGTGCTCCCCCACACAGCCAGCACTGTGAATGCTCGCCCCACACAGCCAGCCCTGTCAGTGCTCCCCACACAGCCAGCACTGTCAGTGCTCCCACCACACAGCCAGCACTGTCAGTTCTTCCCCGCACACAGCCAGCACTGTCAGTGCTCCCCCACACAGCCAGCACTATCAGTGCTCCCCCACACAGCCAGCACTGTCAGTGCTCCCCCACACAGCCAGCACTCGCAGTGCTCCCACCACACAGCCAGCACTGTCAGTGCTCCCCACACAGACAGCACTGACAGTGCTCCCCACACAGCCAGCATTGTCAGTGCTCCCACCACACAGCCAGCACTGTCAGTGCTCCCCCCACACAGCCAGCAATGTCAGTGCTCCACCCACACAGCCAGCACTGTCAGTGCTCCCACCGCACAGCCAGCACTGTCAGAGCTCCCACCACACAGCCAGCACTGTCAGTGCTCCCCCAACACAGCCAGCACTGTCAGTGTTCCCCCACATAGCCAGCACTGTCAGTGCTACCCACACACAGGCAGCACTGTCAGTGCTCCCACCACACAGCCAGCACTGTCAGTGCTCCCCCCACAGCCAGCACTGTCAGTGCTCCCACCACACAGCCAGCACTGTCAGTGCTCCCACCACACAGCCAGCACTGTCAGTGCTTCCCCCACACAACCAGCACTGTCAGTGCTCCCACCACACAGCCAGCAATGTCAGTGCTTCCCCCACACAGCCAGCACTGTCAGTGCTCCCACCACACAGCCAGCACTGTCAGTGCTCCACCACACATCCAGCACTGTCAGTGCTCCCCACACAGCCAGCACTGTCAGTGCTCCCCCCACACAGCCAGCACTGTCAGTGCTCCCCCCCACACAGCCAGCACTGTCAGTGCACCCACCACACAGACAGCACTGTCAGTGCTCCCCACACAGCCAGCACTGTCAATGCTCCCACCACACAGCCAGCACTGTCAGTGCTCCACCACACATCCAGCACTGGCAGTGCTCCCCCTCACAGCCAGCACTGTCAGTACTCCCCCCACACAGCCAGCACTGTCAGTGCTCCCCCCCAGACAGCACTGTCAGTGCTCCCACCACACAGCCAACACTGTCAGTGCTCCCACCACACAGCCAGCACTGTCAGTGCTTCCCCCACACAACCAGCACTGTCAGTGCTCCCCCACACAGCCAGCACTGTCGGTGCTCCCCCCACACAGCTAGCACTGTCAGTGCTCCCACCACACAGCCAGCACAGTCAGTGCTTCCACCACACACAGCCAGCACTGTCAATGCTCCCACCACACAGCCAGCACTGTCAGTGCTCCCCACACACAGGCAGCACTGTCAGTGCTCCCACCACACAGCCAGCACTGTCAGTGCTCCCCCACACAGCCCGCACTGACAGTGCACCCCCACAGACAGCACTGTCAGTGCTCCCACCACACAGCCAGCACTGTCAGTGCTTCCCCCACACAACTAGCACTGTCAGTGCTCCCCCACACAGCCAGCACTGTCAGTGCTCCCCCACACAGCCAGCACTGTGAATGCTCGCCCCACACAGCCAGCCCTGTCAGTGCTCCCCACACAGCCAGCACTGTCAGTGCTCCCACCACACAGCCAGCACTGTCAGTGCTCCCCCGCACACAGCCAGCACTGTCAGTGCTCCCCCACACAGCCAGCACTGTCAGTGCTCCCCCACACAGCCAGCACTGTCAGTGCACCCCCACACAGCCAGCACTCTCAGTGCTCCCACCACACAGCCAGCACTGTCAGTGCTCCCCACACAGACAGCACTGTCAGTGCTCCCCACACAGCCAGCATTGTCAGTGCTCCCACCACACAGCCAGCACTGTCAGTGCTCCCCCCACACAGCCAGCACTGTCAGTGCTCCACCCACACAGCCAGCACTGTCAGTGCTCCCACCGCACAGCCAGCACTGTCAGAGCTCCCACCACACAGCCAGCACTGTCAGCGCTCCCCCAACACAGCCAGCACTGTCAGTGCTCCCCCACATAGCCAGCACTGTCAGTGCTCCCACCACACAGCCAGCACTGTCAGTGCTCCCCCACACAGCCAGCACTGTCAGTGCTTCCCCCACACAGGCAGCACTGTCAGTGCTCCCCACACACCCAGCACTGTCAGTGCTCCCCCCACACAGCCAGCACTGTCAGTGCTCCCACCACACAGCCAGCGCTGTCAGTGCGCCCACCACGCAGCCGGCACTGTCTGTGCTCCCCCACACAGCGAGCACTCAGTGCTCCCCCACACAGCCAGCACTGTCAGTGCTCCCCACACAGCCAGCACTGTCAGTGCTCCCCCACACAGCCAGCACTGTCAGTGCTCCCCCCACACAGCCAGCACTGTCAGTGCTCCGCCACACATCCAGCACTGTCAGTGCTCCCACCACACAGCCAGCACTGTCAGTGCTCCCCCTCCCCACACATCCAGCACTGTCAGTGCTCCCACCACACAGACAGCACTGTCAGTGCTCCCCCACACAGCCAGCACTGTCAGTGCTCCTCCACACAGCCAGCACTGTCAGTGCTCCCCCGCACAGCCAGCACTGTCAGTGCTCCCCACACAGCCAGCACTGTCCGTGCTCCCAACACACAGCCAGCACTGTCAGTGCTCCCCCACACACAGCCAGCACTGTCAGTGCTCCCCCACACAGCCAGCACTGTCAGTGCTCCCCCCACACAGACAGCACTGTCAGTGCTCCCCACACACCCAGCACTGTCAGTGCTCCCCCCACACAGCCAGCACTGTCAGTGCTCCCAACACACAGCCAGCGCTGTCAGTGCTACCACCACGCAGCCGGGACTGTCTGTGCTCCCCCCACACAGCGAGCACTCAGTGCTCCCCCACACAGCCAGCACTGTCAGTGCTCCCCACACAGCCAGAACTGTCAGTGCTCCCACCACACAGCCAGCACTGTCAGTGCTCCCCCACACAGCCAGCACTGTCAGTGCTCCGCCACACATCCAGCACTGTCAGTGCTCCCACCACACAGCCAGCACTGTCAGTGCTCCCCCCCCACACAGCCAGCACTGCCAGTGATTCCACTACACAGCCAGCACTGTCAGTGCTCCCCCCCACACAGCCAGCACTGTCAGTGCTCCCCCCACACAGCCAGCACTGTCAGTGCTCCCCCCACACAGCCAGCACTGCCAGTGGTCCCACCACACCGCCAGTACTGTCAGTGCTCCCACCACACAGACAGCACTGTCAGTGCTCCCCCACACAGCCAGCACTGTCAGTGCTCCCCCCACACAGCCAGCACTGTCAGTGCTCCCCCCAAACAGCCAGCACTGCCAGTGGTCCCACCACACCGCCAGTACTGTCAGTGCTCCCACCACACAGACAGCACTGTCAGTGCTCCCACCACACAGCCAGCACTGTCAGTGCTCCCCCACACAGCCAGCACTGTCAGTGCTCCCCCACACAGACAGCACTGTCAGTGCTCCCCCACACAGCCAGCACTGTGAATGCTCGCCCCACACAGCCAGCCCTGTCAGTGCTCCCCACACAGCCAGCACTGTCAGTGCTCCCACCACACAGCCAGCACTGTCAGTGCTCCCCCGCACACAGCCAGCACTGTCAGTGCTCCCCCACACAGCCAGCACTGTCAGTGCTCCCCCACACAGCCAGCACTGTCAGTGCACCCCCACACAGCCAGCACTCTCAGTGCTCCCACCACACAGCCAGCACTGTCAGTGCTCCCCACACAGACAGCACTGTCAGTGCTCCCCACACAGCCAGCATTGTCAGTGCTCCCACCACACAGCCAGCACTGTCAGTGCTCCCCCCACACAGCCAGCACTGTCAGTGCTCCACCCACACAGCCAGCACTGTCAGTGCTCCCACCGCACAGCCAGCACTGTCAGAGCTCCCACCACACAGCCAGCACTGTCAGCGCTCCCCCAACACAGCCAGCACTGTCAGTGCTCCCCCACATAGCCAGCACTGTCAGTGCTCCCACCACACAGCCAGCACTGTCAGTGCTCCCCCACACAGCCAGCACTGTCAGTGCTTCCCCCACACAGGCAGCACTGTCAGTGCTCCCCACACACCCAGCACTGTCAGTGCTCCCCCCACACAGCCAGCACTGTCAGTGCTCCCACCACACAGCCAGCGCTGTCAGTGCGCCCACCACGCAGCCGGCACTGTCTGTGCTCCCCCACACAGCGAGCACTCAGTGCTCCCCCACACAGCCAGCACTGTCAGTGCTCCCCACACAGCCAGCACTGTCAGTGCTCCCCCACACAGCCAGCACTGTCAGTGCTCCCCCCACACAGCCAGCACTGTCAGTGCTCCGCCACACATCCAGCACTGTCAGTGCTCCCACCACACAGCCAGCACTGTCAGTGCTCCCCCTCCCCACACATCCAGCACTGTCAGTGCTCCCACCACACAGACAGCACTGTCAGTGCTCCCCCACACAGCCAGCACTGTCAGTGCTCCTCCACACAGCCAGCACTGTCAGTGCTCCCCCGCACAGCCAGCACTGTCAGTGCTCCCCACACAGCCAGCACTGTCCGTGCTCCCAACACACAGCCAGCACTGTCAGTGCTCCCCAACACACAGCCAGCACTGTCAGTGCTCCCCCACACAGCCAGCACTGTCAGTGCTCCCCCCACACAGACAGCACTGTCAGTGCTCCCCACACACCCAGCACTGTCAGTGCTCCCCCCACACAGCCAGCACTGTCAGTGCTCCCAACACACAGCCAGCGCTGTCAGTGCTCCCACCACGCAGCCGGCACTGTCTGTGCTCCCCCCACACAGCGAGCACTCAGTGCTCCCCCACACAGCCAGCACTGTCAGTGCTCCCCACACAGCCAGAACTGTCAGTGCTCCCACCACACAGCCAGCACTGTCAGTGCTCCCCCACACAGCCAGCACTGTCAGTGCTCCGCCACACATCCAGCACTGTCAGTGCTCCCACCACACAGCCAGCACTGTCAGTGCTCCCCCCCACACAGCCAGCACTGCCAGTGATTCCACTACACAGCCAGCACTGTCAGTGCTCCCCCCACACAGCCAGCACTGTCAGTGCTCCCCCCACACAGCCAGCACTGTCAGTGCTCCCCCCACACAGCCAGCACTGCCAGTGGTCCCACCACACCGCCAGTACTGTCAGTGCTCCCACCACACAGACAGCACTGTCAGTGCTCCCCCACACAGCCAGCACTGTCAGTGCTCCCCCCACACAGCCAGCACTGTCAGTGCTCCCCCCAAACAGCCAGCACTGCCAGTGGTCCCACGACACCGCCAGTACTGTCAGTGCTCCCACCACACAGACAGCACTGTCAGTGCTCCCACCACACAGCCAGCACTGTCAGTGCTCCCCCACACAGCCAGCACTGTCAGTGCTCCCCCACACAGACAGCACTGTCAGTGCTCCCCCACACAGCCAGCACTGTGAATGCTCGCCCCACACAGCCAGCCCTGTCAGTGCTCCCCACACAGCCAGCACTGTCAGTGCTCCCACCACACAGCCAGCACTGTCAGTGCTCCCCCGCACACAGCCAGCACTGTCAGTGCTCCCCCACACAGCCACCACTGTCAGTGCTCCCCCACACAGCCAGCACTGTCAGTGCTCCCCCACACAGCCAGCACTCTCAGTGCTCCCACCACACAGCCAGCACTGTCAGTGCTCCCCACACAGACAGCACTGACAGTGCTCCCCACACAGCCAGCACTGTCAGTGCTCCCCCCACACAGCCAGCACTGTCAGTGCTCCCCCCACACAGCCAGCACTGCCAGTGGTCCCACCACACCGCCAGTACTGTCAGTGCTCCCACCACACAGACAGCACTGTCAGTGCTCCCCCACACAGCCAGCACTGTCAGTGCTCCCCCCACACAGCCAGCACTGTCAGTGCTCCCCCCAAACAGCCAGCACTGCCAGTGGTCCCACCACACCGCCAGTACTGTCAGTGCTCCCACCACACAGACAGCACTGTCAGTGCTCCCACCACACAGCCAGCACTGTCAGTGCTCCCCCACACAGCCAGCACTGTCAGTGCTCCCCCACACAGACAGCACTGTCAGTGCTCCCCCACACAGCCAGCACTGTGAATGCTCGCCCCACACAGCCAGCCCTGTCAGTGCTCCCCACACAGCCAGCACTGTCAGTGCTCCCACCACACAGCCAGCACTGTCAGTGCTCCCCCGCACACAGCCAGCACTGTCAGTGCTCCCCCACACAGCCACCACTGTCAGTGCTCCCCCACACAGCCAGCACTGTCAGTGCTCCCCCACACAGCCAGCACTCTCAGTGCTCCCACCACACAGCCAGCACTGTCAGTGCTCCCCACACAGACAGCACTGACAGTGCTCCCCACACAGCCAGCATTGTCAGTGCTCCCACCACACAGCCAGCACTGTCAGTGCTCCCCCCACACAGCCAGCACTGTCAGTGCTCCACCCACACAGCCAGCACTGTCAGTGCTCCCACCGCACAGCCAGCACTGTCAGAGCTCCCACCACACAGCCAGCACTGTCAGTGCTCCCACCACACAGCCAGCACTGTCAATGCTCCCACCACACAGCCAGCACTGCCAGTGCTCCCCCACACAGACAGCACTATCACTGCTCCCCCAAACAGCCAGCACTGTCAGTGCTCCCCCCACACAGCCAGCACTGTCAGTGCTCCCCCCACACAGCCAGCACTGTCAGTGCTCCCACCACACTGCCAGCACTGTCAGTGCTCCCCCACACAGCCAGCACTGTCAGTGTCCCCCCCACACAGCCAGCACTGTCAGTGCTCCCTCCACACAGCCAGCACTGCCAGTGCTCCCACCACACAGTCAGCACTGTGAGAGCTCCCTCCACACAGCCAGCACTGTCAGTGCTCCCACCACACAGCCAGCACTGTCAGTGCTCCCTCCACACTGCCAGCACTGTCAGTGCTCCCACCACACAGTCAGCACTGTCAGTGCTCCCCCCACACAGCCAGCACTGTCAGTGCTCGAGCACACAGCCAGCACTGTCAGTGCTCCCACCACACAGCCAGCACTGTCAGTGCTCCCACCACACAGCCAGCACTGTCAGTGCCCCCCCCCCCACACACAGCCAGCACTGTCAGTGCTCCCACCGCACAGCCAGCACTGTCAGAGCTCCCACCACACAGTCAGCACTGTCAGTGATCCCCCCACACAGCCAGCACTGTCAGTGCTTCCCCCACACAGCCAGCACTGTCAGTGCTCCCACCACACAACCAGCACTGTCAATACACCCACCACAGAGCCAGCCCTGTCAGTGCTCCCCACACAGCCAGAACTGTCAGTGCTCCCCCCCACAGCCAGCACTGTCAATGCACCCACCACACAGCCAGCACTGTCAGTGCTCCCACCACACTGCCAGCACTGTCAGTGCTCCCCCACACAGCCAGCACTGTCAGTGTTCCCCCCACACAGCCAGCACTGTCAGTGCTCCCTCCACACAGCCAGCACTGTCAGTGCTCCCACCACACAGTCAGCACTGTCAGAGCTCCCTCCACACAGCCAGCACTGTCAGTGCTCCCACCACACAGCCAGCACTGTCAGTGCTCCCTCCACACTGCCAGCCCTGTCAGTTCTCCCACCACACAGTCAGCACTGTCAGTGCTCCCCCCACACAGCCAGCACTGTCAGTGCTCGTGAACAAAGCCAGCACTGTCAGTGCTCCCACCACACAGCCAGCACTGTCAGTGCCCCCCCCCCCCCCACACACACAGCCAGCACTGTCAGTGCTCCCACCGCACAGCCAGCACTGTCAGAGCTCCCACCACACAGTCAGCACTGTCAGTGATCCCCCCACACAGCCAGCACTGTCAGTGCTCCCCCACACAGCCAGCACTGTCACAGCTCCCCCCACACAGCCAGCACTGTCAGTGCTCCCCCGCACAGCCAGCACTGTCAGTGCTCCCCCACACAGCCAGCACTGTCAGTGCTCCCCCACACAGCCAGCACTATCAGTGCTCCCCCCACACAGCCAGCACTGTCAGTGCTCCCCCACACAGCCAGCAATGTCAGTGCTCCCCCCACACAGCCAGCACTGTCAGTGCTCCCACCACACAGTCAGCACTGTCAGAGCTCCCTCCACACAGCCAGCACTGTCAGTGCTCCCACCACACAGCCAGCACTGTCAGTGCTCCCTCCACACTGCCAGCCCTGTCAGTTCTCCCACCACACAGTCAGCACTGTCAGTGCTCCCACCACACAGCCAGCACTGTCAGTGCCCCCCCCCCACACACACAGCCAGCACTGTCAGTGCTCCCACCGCACAGCCAGCACTGTCAGAGCTCCCACCACACAGTCAGCACTGTCAGTGATCCCCCCACACAGCCAGCACTGTCAGTGCTCCCCCACACAGCCAGCACTGTCAGAGCTCCCACCACACAGCCAGCACTGTCAGTGCTCCCCCGCACAGCCAGCACTGTCAGTGCTCCCCCACACAGCCAGCACTGTCAGTGCTCCCCCACACAGCCAGCACTATCAGTGCTCCCCCCACACAGCCAGCACTGTCAGTGCTCCCCCACACAGCCAGCAATGTCAGTGCTCCCCCCACACAGCCAGCACTGTCAGTGCTCCCCCCGCACAGCCGGCACTGTCTGTGCTCCCCCCACACAGCCAGCACTGTCAGTGCTCCCCCACACAGCCAGCACTCTCAGTGCTCCCACCACACAGCCAGGACTGTCAGTGCTCCACCACACATCCAGCACTGTCAGTGCTCCCCACACAGCCAGCACTGTCAGTGCTCCCCCCACACAGCCAGCACTGTCAGTGCTCCCACCACACAGCCAGCACTGTCAGTGCATCCACCACACAGACAGCACTGTCAGTGCTCCCCACACAGCCAGAACTGTCAGTGCTCCCACCACACAGCCAGCACTGTCAGTGCTCCACCACACATCCAGCACTGTCAGTGCTCCCCCTCACAGCCAGCACTGTCAGTGCTCCCCCCACACAGCCAGCACTGTCAGTGCTCCCCCCACACAGCCAGCACTGTCAGTGCTCCCACCACACAGACAGCACTGTCAGTGCTCCCACCAGACAGCCAGCACTGTCAGTGCTCCCCCACACAGCCAGCACTGTCAGTGCTCCCACCACACAGCTAGCACTGTCAGTGCTTCCACTACACACAGCCAACACTGTCAATGCTCGCCCCACACAGCCAGCCCTGTCAGTGCTCCCCCACACAGCCAGCACTCTCAGTGCTCCCACCACACAGCCAGGACTGTCAGTGCTCCACTACACATCCAGCACTGTCAGTGCTCCCCACACAGCCAGCACTGTCAGTGCTCCCCCCACACAGCCAGCACTGTTAGTGCTCCCCCCCCCCACACAGCCAGCACTGTCAGTGCACCCACCACACAGACAGCACTGTCAGTGCTCCCCACACAGCCAGCACTGTCAATGCTCCCACCACACAGCCAGCACTGTCAGTGCTCCACCACACATCCAGCACTGTCAGTGCTCCCCCTCACAGCCAGCACTGTCAGTGCTCCCCCATCACAGCCAGCACTGTCAGTGCTCCCCCCAGACAGCACTGTCAGTGCTCCCACCACACAGCCAGCACGGTCAGTGCTCCCACCACACAGCCAGCACTGTCAGTGCTTCCCCCACACAACCAGCACTGTCAGTGCTCCCCCACACAGCCAGCACTGTCAGTGCTCCCCCACACAGCCAGCACTGTGAATGCTCGCCCCACACAGCCAGCCCTGTCAGTGCTCCCCACACAGCCAGCACTGTCAGTGCTCCCACCACACAGGCAGCACTGTCAGTGCTCCCCCGCACACAGCCAACACTGTCTGTGCTCCCCCACACAGCCAGCACTGTCAGTGCTCCCCCACACAGCCAGCACTGTCAGTGCTCCCCCACACAGCCAGCACTCTCAGTGCTCCCCCACACAGCCAGCACTCTCAGTGCTCCCCACACAGACAGCACTGACAGTGCTCCCCACACAGCCAGCATTGCCAGTGCTCCCACCACACAGCCAGCACTGTCAGTGCTCCCCCCACACAGCCAGCACTGTCAGTGCTCCACCCACACAGCCAGCACTGTCAGTGCTCCCACCGCACAGCCAGCACTGTCAGAGCTCCCACCACACAGCCAGCACTGTCAGTGCTCCCCAACACAGCCAGCACTGTCAGTGCTCCCCCACATAGCCAGCACTGTCAGTGCTCCCCACACACAGGCAGCACTGTCAGTGCTCCCACCACACAGCCAGCACTGTCAGTGCTCCCCCACACAGCCAGCACTGTCAGTGCTCCCACCACACAGCCAGCACTGTCAGTGCTCCCATCACACAGCCAGCACTGTCAGTGCTTCCCCCACACAACCAGCACTGTCAGTGCTCCCACCACACAGCCAGCACTGTCAGTGCTTCCCCCACACAGCCAGCACTGTCAGTGCTCCCACCACACAGCCAGCACTGTCAGTGCTTCCCCCACACAACCAGCACTGTCAGTGCTCCCCCACACAGCCAGCACTGTCAGTGCTCCCCCACATAGCCAGCACTGTGAATGCTCGCCCCACACAGCCAGCCCTGTCAGTGCTCCCCCACACAGCCAGCACTCTCAGTGCTCCCACTACACAGCCATGACTGTCAGTGCTCCATCACACATCCAGCACTGTCAGTGCTCCCCACACAGCCAGCACTGTCCGTGCTCCCCCCACACAGCCAGCACTGTCAGTGCTCCCCCCCACACAGCCAGCACTGTCAGTGAACCCACCACACAGACAGCACTGTCAGTGCTCCCCACACAGCCAGCACTGTCAATGCTCCCACCACACAGCCAGCACTGTCAGTGCTCCACCACACATCCAGCACTGTCAGTGCTCCCCCTCACAGCCAGCACTGTCAGTGCTCCCCCACACAGCCAGCACTGTCAGTGCTCCCCCCCAGACAGCACTGTCAGTGCTCCCACCACACAGCCAGCACTGTCAGTGCTCCCACCACACAGCCAGCACTGTCAGTGCTTCCCCCACACAACCAGCACTGTCAGTGCTCCCCCTCACAGCCAGCACTGTCAGTGCCCCCCCCCCACACACACAGCCAGCACTGTCAGTGCTCCCACCGCAAAGCCAGCACTGTCAGAGCTCCCATCACACAGTCAGCACTGTCAGTGATCCCCCCACACAGCCAGCACTGTCAGTGCTTCCCCCACACAGCCAGCACTGTCAGTGCTCCCACCACACAACCAGCACTGTCAATACACCCACCACAGAGCCAGCCCTGTCAGTGCTCCCCACACAGCCAGAACTGTCAGTGCTCCCGACACAGCCAGCACTGTCAATGCACCCACCACACAGCCAGCACTGTCAGTGCTCCCACCACACTGCCAGCACTGTCAGTGCTCCCCCAGACAGCCAGCACTGTCAGTGTTCCCCCCACACAGCCAGCACTGTCAGTGCTCCCTCCACACAGCCAGCACTGTCAGTGCTCCCACCACACAGTCAGCACTGTCAGTTCTCCCTCCACACAGCCAGCACTGTCAGTGCTCCCACCACACAGCCAGCACTGTCAGTGCTCCCTCCACACTGCCAGCACTGTCAGTGCTCCCACCACACAGTCAGCACTGTCAGTGCTCCCACCAGACAGCCAGCACTGTCAGTGCTCCCCCACACAGCCAGCACTGTCAGTGCTCCCACCACACAGCTAGCACTGTCAGTGCTTCCACCACACAGCCAGCACTCTCAGTGCTCCCACCACACAGCCAGGACTGTCAGTGCTCCACCACACATCCAGCACTGTCAGTGCTCCCCACACAGCCAGCACTGTCAGTGCTCCCCCACACAGCCAGCACTGTTAGTGCTCCCCCCCCCCCCCACACAGCCAGCACTGTCAGTGCACCCACCACACAGACAGCACTGTCAGTGCTCCCCACACAGCCAGCACTGTCAATGCTCCCACCACACAGCCAGCACTGTCAGTGCTCCAGCACACATCCAGCACTGTCAGTGCTCCCCCTCACAGCCAGCACTGTCAGTGCTCCCCCCACACAGCCAGCACTGTCAGTGCTCCCCCCCAGGCAGCACTGTCAGTGCTCCCACCACACAGCCAGCACTGTCAATGCTCCCACCACACAGCCAGCACTGTCAGTGCTTCCCCCACACAACCAGCACTGTCAGTGCTCCCCCACACAGCCAGCACTGTCAGTGCTCCCCCACACAGCCAGCACTGTGAATGCTCGCCCCACACAGCCAGCCCTGTCAGTGCTCCCCACACAGCCAGCACTGTCAGTGCTCCCACCACACAGCCAGCACTGTCAGTGCTTCCCCGCACACAGCCAGCACTGTCAGTGCTCCCCCACACAGCCAGCACTATCAGTGCTCCCCCACACAGCCAGCACTGTCAGTGCTCCCCCACACAGCCAGCACTCGCAGTGCTCCCACCACACAGCCAGCACTGTCAGTGCTCCCCACACAGACAGCACTGACAGTGCTCCCCACACAGCCAGCATTGTCAGTGCTCCCACCACACAGCCAGCACTGTCAGTGCTCCCCCCACACAGCCAGCAATGTCAGTGCTCCACCCACACAGCCAGCACTGTCAGTGCTCCCACCGCACAGCCAGCACTGTCAGAGCTCCCACCACACAGCCAGCACTGTCAGTGCTCCCCCAACACAGCCAGCACTGTCAGTGTTCCCCCACATAGCCAGCACTGTCAGTGCTACCCACACACAGGCAGCACTGTCAGTGCTCCCACCACACAACCAGCACTGTCAGTGCTCCCCCCACAGCCAGCACTGTCAGTGCTCCCACCACACAGCCAGCACTGTCAGTGCTCCCACCACACAGCCAGCACTGTCAGTGCTTCCCCCACACAACCAGCACTGTCAGTGCTCCCACCACACAGCCAGCAATGTCAGTGCTTCCCCCACACAGCCAGCACTGTCAGTGCTCCCACCACACAGCCAGCACTGTCAGTGCTCCACCACACATCCAGCACCGTCAGTGCTCCCCACACAGCCAGCACTGTCAGTGCTCCCCCACACAGCCAGCACTGTCAGTGCTCCCCCCCACACAGCCAGCACTGTCAGTGCACCCACCACACAGACAGCACTGTCAGTGCTCCCCACACAGCCAGCACTGTCAATGCTCCCACCACACAGCCAGCACTGTCAGTGCTCCACCACACATCCAGCACTGGCAGTGCTCCCCCTCACAGCCAGCACTGTCAGTTCTCCCCCCACACAGCCAGCACTGTCAGTGCTCCCCCCCAGACAGCACTGTCAGTGCTCCCACCACACAGCCAACACTGTCAGTGCTCCCACCACACAGCCAGCACTGTCAGTGCTTCCCCCACACAACCAGCACTGTCAGTGCTCCCCCACACAGCCAGCACTGTCAGTGCTCCCCCACACAGCCAGCACTGTGAATGCTCGCCCCACACAGCCAGCCCTGTCAGTGCTCCCCACACAGCCAGCACTGTCAGTGCTCCCACCACACAGCCAGCACTGTCAGTGCTCCCCCGCACACAGCCAGCACTGTCAGTGCTCCCCCACACAGCCAGCACTGTCAGTGCTCCCCCACACAGCCAGCACTCTCAGTGCTCCCACCACACAGCCAGCACTGTCAGTGCTCCCCACACAGACAGCACTGACAGTGCTCCCCACACAGCCAGCATTGTCAGTGCTCCCACCACACAGCCAGCACTGTCAGTGCTCCCCCCACACAGCCAGCACTGTCAGTGCTCCACCCACACAGCCAGCACTGTCAGTGCTCCCACCGCACAGCCAGCAATGTCAGAGCTCCCACCACACAGCCAGCACTGTCAGTGCTCCCCCAACACAGCCAGCACTGTCAGTGCTCCCCCACATAGCCAGCACTGTCAGTGCTCCCCCACAAAGCCAGCACTTTCAGTGCTCCCCCCACACAGCCAGCACTGTCAGTGCTCCCCCACACAGCCAGCACTGTCAATGCTCCCCCCACACAGCCAGCACTGTCAGTGCTCCCCCACACATTTAGCACTGTCAGTGCTCCCCACACAGCCAGCACTGTCAGTGCTCTCCCACACAGCCAGCACTGTCAGTGCTCCCCCCACACAGCCAGCACTGTCAGTGCTCCCCCACACATTTAGCACTGTCAGTGCTCCCCACACAGCCAGCACTGTCAGTGCTCCCCACACAGCCAGCACTGTCAGTGCTCCCACCAGACAGCCAGCACTGTCAGTGCTCCCCCACACAGCCAGCACTGTCAGTGCTCCCACCACACAGCTAGCACTGTCAGTGCTTCCACCACACACAGCCAGCACTGTCAATGCTCGCCCCACACAGCCAGCCCTGTCAGTGCTCCCCCACACAGCCAGCACTCTCAGTGCTCCCACCACACCGCCAGGACTGTCAGTGCTCCACCACACATCCAGCACTGTCAGTGCTCCCCACACAGCCAGCACTGTCAGTGCTCCCCCCACACAGCCAGCACTGTTAGTGCTCCCCCCCCCCCACACAGCCAGCACTGTCAGTGCACCCACCACACAGACAGCACTGTCAGTGCTCCCCACACAGCCAGCACTGTCAATGCTCCCACCACACAGCCAGCACTGTCAGTGCTCCACCACACATCCAGCACTGTCAGTGCTCCCCCTCACAGCCAGCACTGTCAGTGCTCCCCCCACACAGCCAGCACTGTCAGTGCTCCCCCCCAGGCAGCACTGTCAGTGCTCCCACCACACTGCCAGCACTGTCAGTGCTCCACCCACACAGCCAGCACTGTCAGTGCTCCCACCGCACAGCCAGCAATGTCAGAACTCCCACCACACAGCCAGCACTGTCAGTGCTCCCCCAACACAGCCAGCACTGTCAGTGCTCCCCCACATAGCCAGCACTGTCAGTGCTCCCCCACAAAGCCAGCACTTTCAGTGCTCCCCCCACACAGCCAGCACTGTCAGTGCTCCCCCACACAGCCAGCACTGTCAATGCTCCCCCCACACAGCCAGCACTGTCAGTGCTCCCCCACACATTTAGCACTGTCAGTGCTCCCCACACAGCCAGCACTGTCAGTGCTCCCCCACACAGCCAGCACTGTCAGTGCTCCCCCCACACAGCCAGCACTGTCAGTGCTCCCCCACACATTTAGCACTGTCAGTGCTCCCCACACAGCCAGCACTGTCAGTGCTCCCCACACAGCCAGCACTGTCAGTGCTCCCACCAGACAGCCAGCACTGTCAGTGCTCCCCCACACAGCCAGCACTGTCAGTGCTCCCACCACACAGCTAGCACTGTCAGTGCTTCCACAACACACAGCCAGCACTGTCAATGCTCGCCCCACACAGCCAGCCCTGTCAGTGCTCCCCCACACAGCCAGCACTCTCAGTGCTCCCACCACACAGCCAGGACTGTCAGTGCTCCACCACACATCCAGCACTGTCAGTGCTCCCCACACAGCCAGCACTGTCAGTGCTCCCCCCACACAGCCAGCACTGTTAGTGCTCCCCCCCCCCACACAGCCAGCACTGTCAGTGCACCCACCACACAGACAGCACTGTCAGTGCTCCCCACACAGCCAGCACTGTCAATGCTCCCACCACACAGCCAGCACTGTCAGTGCTCCACCACACATCCAGCACTGTCAGTGCTCCCCCTCACAGCCAGCACTGTCAGTGCTCCCCCCACACAGCCAGCACTGTCAGTGCTCCCCCCCAGGCAGCACTGTCAGTGCTCCCACCACACTGCCAGCACTGTCAGTGCTCCCACCACACAGCCAGCACTGTCAGTGCTTCCCCCACACAACCAGCACTGTCAGTGCTCCCCCACACAGCCAGCACTGTCAGTGCTCCCCCACACAGCCAGCACTGTGAATGCTCGCCCCACACAGCCAGCCCTGTCAGTGCTCCCCACACAGCCAGCACTGTCAGTGCTCCCACCACACAGCCAGCACTGTCAGTGCTCCCCCGCACACAGCCAGCACTGTCAGTGCTCCCCCACACAGCCAGCACTATCAGTGCTCCCCCACACAGCCAGCACTGTCAGTGCTCCCCCACACAGCCAGCACTCTCAGTGCTCCCACCACACAGCCAGCACTGTCAGTGCTCCCCACACAGACAGCACTGTCAGTGCTCCCACCGCACAGCCAGCACTGTCAGAGCTCCCACCACACA